>NC_054834.1:85470902-85781215 GCF_018345385.1 Vulpes lagopus | reverse complement strand
AATATGAAGAAGATGCAGATAAATGAAAAGATATTTTGTGCTTATGGATTGGAAAAATTAATATTGCTCAAATATCCATCTTACCCAAAGCAATCTCTAGATTCAATGAAATCCCTATGAAAATTCCAATGGCATTTGTCACAGAAATTGAACAAACAATTCTAAAAATCACAAAAGATACTGAATAACCAAGGCAATCTTGACAAAGAGGAACAAAGCTGGAGGCATCACCATTCCTCATTTAAAACTATGTTAAGGGAATCCCTGGATGGCTCAGTGGTTGAGCGCCTGCCTTTGGCCCAGGGAGCGATGCTGGAGTCCCGGGATTGAGTCCCACAGTGGGTTCCCTGCATGGAGCCTGCTTCTCCCTCCTCCTGTGTCTCTGCCTCTCTCTCTCTCTCTCTCTATGTCTATCATAAATAAATAAATAAATCTTTAAAACTATGTTAAAAGCCATAGTAATCAAAACAGTGTGGTATTGGTATAAAAACAGATGCACAGATCAACAGAACAGAATAGAAAGCTGAAATAAACCAAAAATAAACCCATGCATATATGGTCAATTAATTCTTGAGAAAGCAAGGAAGAATATGCAATGAGGAAAGTACATCTTTTCAATAAATATTTTTGGAAAAAAGTCACATGCAAAAGAATGAAACTGGACCCCTTCCTTACACTATACACAAAAATCAACTCAAAAGAAATTAAAGACTTGAACATTAGGTCTGAAACCTTTAAACTTTTATGAGAGAACAAGAAAATAAGATCCTTGACATTGATTCTGGGAATGAGTTTTTGGATTCAATACCAAAAGCAATGTCAATAAAGGCAAAATAAACAAGTGGGATTACATCAAACTAAAGAGTTTCTGCACAGCAAAGAAAACCATCAACAAAATAAAAAAATAAATAATGGAATGGAAGAAAATATCTTTAAATCATTTATCTGATATGGGTTTAATACAACATATATAACAAACTCACACAACTCAATAGCAAAAAACCAAACCATTCATTTGAAAAGTGGTCAGAGAAACTGAGTAGACATTTTTTCCAAAGACATTCAAATGGTCAAGGGATGAATAAAAGAGAGCTCAACATCACTAATTATCAGGGAAACGCAAATCAAAATCCTAATGAGACATTAATTCACACCTAGTAGGATATCTTATCAAAAGTCAAGAGATAGCAAATGCTCATGAGGATGTGGAGAAAAGGGAACCCTTGTACACTGTTGGCAGGAATATAAAATGGTGCAGTCATTATGGAAAACAATATGAAATGTGCTCAAGAAATTAAAAATAGAACCTCCACATGACCCAGCAATCCTACATCTGGGTATATACCTAAAATAGACAAAACCATTATCTTGAAGGGATATCTATACTCCCATGTTCATTGCAGCAATATTCACAATAGCTAAAGATTGGAAGCAACTTAAATGTTTATTGATGGATGAGTGGATAAAGAAAACATAGTATATTATTCAGCCTTTAAAAACTCCCTTAGAGTTCTGCCCTTTACAACAACATAGATGAACCTGGAGGGCATTATGCTAAGTAAAATAATCCAGACAGAAAAAGACAAATATTAACTGCATAGTATCATTTATTTGTGGAATCTGAAAAAAAAAAGTCAAATCAAACTCATGGAAAATGAAATGGGCATTTGTCTCTCCATATAAACTTCAGAATGAGTTTGTTGACATTTGTAAGATAATTTGCTGAGCTTTTGATTGAGACAGCATTGACTCTATAGATTAAACTGAGAAGAACAGACATCTTGATGATATTGGGTCTACCAATCCATGGACTTGAAATATCTCTCCATTTATTTAGTTTTTTTAAATTTTATTCATCAGTTTTATAGTTTTCCACATATGGATCTTATATGTATTTTGTTAGATTATACCTAAATATTTCTCCAGTTACATATATACACAGACATATGACATATGCTTAAGCATACATAATTGAATACATTGCTGGTTTTATTAGTTTGAGCAAACTGTTATCTGTTAGATCAACTAAGAATTAGAAAAACAAGTTTTTATTTTACCTTCATTTATTCTTTATTTGCTGCTCTTCCTTTCTTTATATATAACCATATTTGTGACCCATACTATTTCCCTTCTCACTAATGAACTTCTTTTAAAATTCCTTGTAAGTAGCCTGGGTGGCTCAGCAGTTTAGTGCCACCTTCAGTCCAGGATGTGATTCTGGAGACACGGGATCAAGTCCCTCATCAGGTTCCCTGTATGGAGCCTGCTTCTCCCTCTGCCTCTCTCTCTCTCTCTCTCTCTCTCTCTGTGTGTGTGTGTGTGTGTCTCATGAATAAATAAATAAAATATTTTTAAAAATAAAATTCCTTGTAAGCCAAGTCTACAAGCAATAAATTTTCTTTGTTTGAGAATGTATTTCTCCTTTACTTTTGAAGGATAAGTTCACTGGATGTAAAGTTCTAAGTTGGTGATTTTTTTTCTCTCAACATGTTGAATATTTCTCACCATTCTCTTGCTTGGTTTTGAGAAGTTGAATGTGATTTTTATGTTTGCTCTGTTGTAGGTTAAGTGTTTTTTCCTCTAACTTCTTTCAGAATGTTTTCTTTACCTTTGATTTTTTTTTTTTTTTAGTTTGAAAACTGATTTGGCTATGTGTAGTTTTTCATCATTTTATCTTGCTTGGTATTCTCTAGTCTACCTGGATCCATTGTTTGTTGTCTAACATTAATTTGGAGAAATTCTCAGTCATTATTATTTCAAATACTTCCCTTGTTCCTTTCTTTCTTTCTTCTCCTTCTGGTATTTCCATTATGCATATGTTACACCCTTTTGTAGTTTCCCACAGGCCTTGGATATTCTGTTCTATTTTTCTTTTTTTTAGTCTTTGTTCTCTTTGCTCAGTTTTGGAGGTTTCTATTGAGATATCCTCAAACTCAGCCATGTCTCATCTACTGATAAGCCCCGTCAACATCATTCTACATTTCTGTTGCAATGTCTTTTGTCTCTAGCATTTCTTTTTGACGTCTTCTTAGGATTTCCATTTTTCTTCTTACCTTGCTCATTTGTTCTGGCACGCCTTCTACTCTATCTGTCAGAGTCTTTAGCATATTAATTTCAGTTGTTTTAAATTCCTTGTCTAATGATTCCAGCATCCCTGCCATGCCTGGTTCTGATGTTTGCTCTCTCTCTTCAAATTGTGTTCTTTGCCTTTGATGTCCCCCCATAATTTTTTTCTTGACAGACATGATGTCAAAAAGATGTTGCTGTAAATAGACCTCTGTAATGTGGTATTGAAATTGTGGGAGTTCTATAGGTCAGTGATTAGCCCTCAGTCTTTTAGTTACCTATGCCCCTAGACTGTGAACTTCACATATTTTTCAGTTTTTTCCTTCTCCCATTCTGGTTGTAAAGGAATGGCTAGAGTGGACTATAGTGGGCTGAATTTGGATATTTCCCTTCCCCCAATTCCACTTGACGCTGGTAACACTCAGCAGGTTAGGCTCTGATTAGCTAGCTTCTCATGAAGGCAGACTTTTTGACAAAAACAGTACTATGGCATATTCCAAAATGGTGCCTTTACCTATTACCCCACCAGAAGCTCAAGGGGATTTTTCTCCAATATTTACTGTGGGATCCCTTTCAAACTCCTTAGGGTTAGTCTCATAATATTGTGTGGCTCTCCCTAGACTGGGAACCCATGGAGTTTTTTTTTAACTCTTAGAGTCATCCACATTGAGTCTTTAGCAATTTACCAATTACAGTTCAGGTTTTACTACCCTGGCACTGACACCCACAATGACTTCTGGTGTGCCTCTGTCCTGTTAAACTGTTACTCCCTGCACTTACCTGTCTTTCTCTTCAATATCAGGAGCAGCAGTTTGTCCTGTATCTTCACATCTCTTATGGATTTAAGAAGAGCTATTGACTTTTCAGGCTGTTCAGCTTTTTACTTGTTGTTATGATGCAGCAGTGACTTCTAAGCTCCTTACACATAGAATTAGAAACCACACCATCATTTTTAGAATGTTTCAAAAAATAATACAAGCATAGAATTGGACTACAAATTTGGGGTGAGTTATTATTAGATCTACAATGATCATTGGTATCAGTGTGGTCATCCTTAAATCAATAGTGACATTTCAGAAAATGAAAGAATTGATTATGTGTCAAGATTATTTTAAAGATGAACATTCATATACAAATACATTTGGAGTACAGAATGCACAAATTTTCATTTTGGTGCGTGAAGATAAAAAAGACTGACATTTCAAATATTTGTTGACCTTTTTACTTGCAAATTACAGTGATTGAAAGACATAATTGTTATAATAAATATCTTTGGGAGAAATGTTTCCAATAAAAATGAGCAATACTAAATCACTAGTTAGAGGTAGACTTGGCTGCAAGTAACAAGCACCCGAGAAACAGTAGTTAAAACAATATAAAAGTTTATTTTCTTCCTTATGTAGGATTCCAAAAGAGGACAGTTCAAAGGAGAGATTCTCAGGGAAACAAGTACCATTACCAAGGTTTTTTCTTGGATGTATGAGGTCCAATCATACCTGCATTCCATCCAAAAGACAATAAGAGATAAAGAAAGAGCAAAAGGTGCACATTAGCTTTTTTTAAGTTCTTAGATGCTGTTACATGACACTTCTACATACTTCTCACTGATCAGAATGTAGTCACACAGCCACATTTAGATGAAAGCAAGGCTGGAAAATGTTTGTTCTGAGTAGCCATGTTTCCAGATAAAAATCAGAAATTCTGCTACCATGAAAAAAGAGAGAATTTTGTGTTAGTGGACCATTAACTGCCTTCATTGCACTGTTCTATGCTTTGGACTATTTATTTGTTTCTGGAACTCCTACCAGTTCTGTGAGTGTGCTTATTTATGTTTCTATATTGGAAGAAAAGAGGGGAGGAATAGAAAGAATAAAGTCTTCAAAGGAGGATGTAGGAATTAAAAAAAATGATGTATTAGGTTCTTAATTTGACCACTTATCCTTTTTCTCCTAAAAACCTTCCAACCCAAGAATGCTATTCTATTGGGTTTTGTGAAGAGTGCTAAAAGTCTGGGTTTGAGAAGGACTGACACAAGCAAATGCATCAATCTTAAAAATATGCATTTTGGGATGCTCATCCATCTTAAAGAAGGACAGCATACTGAAGGGATATAAAAGATTTAATTAAGATCTTGATCAATGAAACCACTACAGGCAAATTGTGACCCAGTCATTGCTACTGTAATAGCTGTAAAATAATAATAATAAAAAGAACTCTTTAGGGGTGCCTGAGAAGCACCGTCAGTTAAGCATTTGACTCTTGGTTTTGGCTCAGGTCATGATCTCAGGGTCATGAGATCAAACTCCACATGGGCTCTGCATTCAGTGGGGAGTCTGCTTGACAAACTCTTTCCCTCTCCCCTTGCCTGCTTGTGTACTTTGTCTCTGTCTCTTTCTAAATGCTTTTTTTCCCTAAAGATCTCATTCATTTATTCATGACAGAGAGAGAGAGAGAGAGGCAGAGGGAGAAGCAGGCTCCATGCAGGGAGCCTGACGTGGGACTTGATCCTGGGTCCCCAGGATCATACCCCAGGCTGAAGGCGGTGCTAAACCGCTGGGCCACCAGGGCTGCCCGTCTCTGTCTTTTTCTAAAATAAAAAAATAAATCTTTAAAAAAAAGAACTCTTTGGCTCCCTCAAGTTTGTGATGCATTGCTGACCCCACTTCTTTCTCATATCTTGCTTTCGGAGTCAGCAAAATCTGGTGTTCAAGTTCCAAGGGTCCCTCCACATCAGACTTAGACTCACTAAGCATATATGTGGGTATTTAAAAATAATGTAAATTCTATTTTCAAACATGACAGATGCAAGAATATGCCACTGGGAGCACAGTCACTAAACTGTTCTGGGTACTCTTTTATGCCTAGAGATGGGATCACATTTCAAGCAGGGTGATAAGCTTTCATTTTTCAGTGGCTCCATTTTGCCTCTCCTAGAAAGAACCCAATCTCTTCAAAAGCACAATAATATTTAATCTGTTGAATGTGCAATGATTTTCAATCTATCAGGAGAAAAGTAATTATGAAGATATTCTAGAATCTAAAGAATATAAAGCTGGAACCACCTAAAAGTTGAAATCCTGTTTAAGCTCATCTGTAGCATATATATAGCCATGATTGAGATCAATCAAATCTAATGAAGTGTGAAACACCATTTTTATGTAGAATTATGCTCTTTTTACAAATCAGATTTAGTGGCTATGAGGTTAACTGAATTTTATGGCACTGATATTAAGCCTATCCAACCCATTACAGTTCAGCCAACTTTTAAATATTCTAGAAAAGATATTTGAAAATGATATACTCTTTTTCAAAAGCTTTTGCAATTGGCTGCCCCTTTAGAAAATTAAAATATTAAGACACAAAGAGATTAAGCAAATGCCCAGAATCAAGTTGGAAAACCGAAACAAAATGAGAGTAAAAGTTAATATAGCTCTGAAGCATTTGCAACTAAAAAGAAATCTGTCTTTTATACTAGAACCATAATCTTTATCAGATTCTGTTCTTAGAGTGGACTACATTTAATCAGAGACAAAATTCTATGAAGCAAGCAGCCATTAGAGAGTGAAGGAAAGCCCTCAGGTGTTCCTTGGTAATGTCAGATTTGAACTGTCCCGCCCAGAGATGGCAAAGGGGAATTTTTTTTTTCTTCAAAACATGCATTGTTGACTTGTTGCAATGCTGGAGCAAGAGAACTATTCCCAGTGTAATCTGCACCCAGGCAAAGTGCATGTCCTCTACACTGCTTCCTGGACCAAAATTGTGGAATAACAGCCAAAACTGCATGTCAATGTGGTTGCCAGAGTTTAGGGGCCAGAGTTGTGATAAATAGGTGACACAGGATTTTTAGGGCAGTGAAACTATTCTAAATAATAATATAAGGTAGATATGTGTCATTACACATCTGTGCAAACCCATAGAATTCTCAAAATCAAGAGCAAACTCTAAACTGTGGACTTTGGGTGATACTAATGTAGGTTCACCAATTGTAACAAATGTACCCTCTGGTGCAGAATGGTTAATAGTGGGAAAAACTGCCTGTGGGGTCAGGGAGTATATGGAAACCTCTGTACCTTCTACTCAATTTTGCTGTGAATATAAAACTGCTTTAAGAATGAAAGCCTCTCGAAAAAAATAATGTAAAGAGATATTCCATACAGATACTAAGTATAAGAAAGCTGGTGCGGGAAAGCAAGCAAGCAAGCTGATGGGGTTATACTAATAGTAGAAAAAAGTCACCTTCACTGTAAGGAGTATTAGCAGAGATAAAGAGAGATATTGCCCTAATGATGAAATAGCCAATTCCAACAAAAAAGACCGAAGTCCTAAAGGTATATGTATTTAATAATAGAACTCCGAAGTATATGATTGTAAAAACTAACAGAATTAATGGAGAATACAGACATATCTACAATCATAATCAGAGATTTGACTCCACTTTATCAGTAATTGAACATGCAAGTTGACAAAAAAAATTTCTAAGGATGTAGAAGAGTTGAACAACTATCAACCAATATGTCCTTGCTGACATTTATAGAATACTATACCCAACCATTGTAAAACGTAGACTCTTCTCAATCATGTACGAGATTATCACCAAAATAGACCTTATGGTAAGTCATAAATCAGCAAAAGAATACAAATGGCCAAAAATGTACATGAAATACTATATCACAGGAAAGCAAATAAAATCACAAGATACCACCTCACACCCACTAGAAAGGCAAAAATAAGGAAGGTTGACAATATCAGAGGTTGATAAGCAAAGTGCACCTGAAACCCTCATATGTTGTTGGCGGGAAGCAGTTTGGCAGTCTGTTTTAAAGGTAATCACGACCCTAAGAGAAACAAAAACATATTTTACAAAAATTCCTACACAGGAATGTTCATAGTAGAGTTTTAGAAATAATTTCTCCAACCTGGAAACAGTCCATTGGCCATCAAAATGAGAATGGATAAGCAAATTGTGGTATATTTACTCAATGGAATACCACTCAGCAACAGCAACAAAAATAGATTTCTGATACCTGCGATGGCATGCATGAATCACAAAAACAGTATATTGGACAAAAGCTAGACAGAAAAAGGGTATATATTGTATGATCCCATTTACATTAAGTTCTAAATAAATGAAATGAATTTATGATCAGAACGATGGTTGCCTCTTGGAAAAGGGATTGAACTGGAAGGGAGCATGAGGAAATTTTCTAGATTGTGGATTATATAGGTGTGATTATTTAAAGCATCATTTAATTATACTCTTAGAGTTTGTGTTTTTTACTACATGTAAATCATATCTCAATAAAAAGGAATATGGCTGAGAGGAAAAGATTTTCTCACTTTATTAGAAAAGAAAAATGCATCTCTCAATTATCCTGACAGTTTGACAAAAGGTTTAATCCATTTTTAAGTACTCTCTTTTTCTGTAGAAAGGAAATCAGAAGATATTATCTGATGGATGCAGTGTTGAGAGGTTATTTGTTGATGCTGATATCAAGTTATGATTTTGAAAATAAAATATCCAAAGAAGCTGATTTGAGAATTTGATCTCAGTTCACATCAAGGTACAGTTTTGAATTTTCAAAAAAAGGTGGAGCATAAATACTTTCTATACCTGTTGCATAAATATAGATAAAACTATTCATGAAAGTGCTATTAATTTGCAGCTTAATTCAAACCTGATTTCTTATGCTTTTGACTTCTTTTGGAAAACCTATTAAGAAAGGAATTCCAAGTCAAATTTCCCTATCCAGCGGAATGTTAAGAGAATTCTTGGCTTGGCAACAGAGCAACTTGCACAATCTAGAAAAAGAAAGCAGAATTCCTGCTCTCCATTATAAATCTCCTCCTTTTGCCTTTAATCTTGTTCTAACCCATTCATTCATTCATTCGTTCAAGTTCAAGAGTCTTTTACCCAAAATGCATTTATTGCCCAAGGCCCTTTTACTAAATCATACATCAATTAATTCAGCAAATATTCTTTTTTTTTCAGCAAATATTCTTATCCAATATGAAGGAAGAGTAATTATTTCTGAAACACCATTTCAATCAAATTCTTCTAACCTGGAAAATCTGACAGCCATGTTTTAGAGAATTTGATGACTCTTTTTAAATTCTTTAGAAAGGAGACTGCCAGATGTATTGCTGTGTTCACATATGTCCATGCATGAGTGAATAAAGTAATTAAATGATCCTTAGGTAGTTTGCTAAACCCTTACAGAGAGACTTTGTTAGAAAACTTGGCATCTTCACCTAGGCTACTGATCTTGCTTCCCTTTTTGCACCAAAGCATTTGGTTTCTAAAAATTATGCTTAGGAATTAATTTGCCTTATGCCAACTGATGAGTGAGATTTATCTTAATTTGAATAAACCATAAATGTCCATTCATCAGTTATGATCCTTCTTAAGGCATGCTGCCAAGAAACACCAGGTGTCCAGGCCAGAGTTTACTCAAATATAAGATGAACCCTTTTCCTATGTTTGAAAGCTATGAATCCTCCATTTGACTTTGGGCCAAGTATTTAATGGCTCTAAGTCTTGGTTTTCTTGTCTGTAGGTAAAAAGGTTGATTATATGGGATGTAAGTTTTAGTTCTACAATTCAGTGGACATACGATTCATGGCAAGGAGGAGGGTTATTGATACCATTAGCACAGTACCTGACTCAAACTCTGTATGAACACATAAACTTAAAGCCAGGCTATGCCTTGGTGATGTATAGGAGTCTGATGTCATCCTATAGACGTAATTTAAAAAATGATCCTTATCTTCAAGAAACTTACCCTCTAGTTTGGGCCATAATACAAATATAAAATAACAAAAAACAAATGACAGTATATAATGAAGTGTAAGAATAAATATTACTTAAATTCTAAGGGTAAGAAGAATGCACTCTACTTATAACTAACAAATAACAGCTATACCCAACAATGCCACCATATCCCCCATGTCTCTTTCTTTACCAATAAGACTTTGGTATAATGTGAACAATGGAGTCTCTGTAACCAAATAGAATTATGGTGAGTAGAAAATATTGCAACCTAGTATTCAGTGATGATTCAAACTCTAAACTAGTGTCACATTAAAAGGAAAAATTATGGAAAATAAGGAAGGATTAAATTATCCTTCCTTGGAAGAAACACCAATATTTTCTTTTTTTCCTCAACTTAGTTTTCATACATTAGGAAGATGGTGACTTATGAACACTGTCTTACTTTGTTAGTTTTGTTTTACAGCTGAGTGAAAAGAGAATCCATTAAAATATATTTGGTATAATATGTAATTTTTTTAAAAAAGACTTTATTTATTTATTCATGAAAGACACAGGGAGAATGAGAGGGGGAGACACAGGCCGAGGGAGAAGCAGTTTCCATGCAGGGAGCCCCACGCTGGACTCGATCCCGGGATTCCAGGATCAGGCCCTGGGCCAATGACGGTGCTAAACCACTGAGCCACCCAAGCTATTCAATGCATAATATTTATTACCTGTGTGATCACATGTCAGAAGTCACTGATGGCTTTTACAGAAGGTGCACAATTCCAGTAAAGTAGAATGCCTTCATACTTGGTGTCCTTTTGGTTGGTATTGGTCATAAAAATGCTGTATTTCTTTTTGCTAATGCAAAAAAACCATGAAACATTCTTGTTTTCGGTCACTTCTCAGTCACTTCAGAACACTCCTTTTTCCAATGTAACCTATATTTTGGTGCTCTTTTAGTGGGCAATCATGTTTTGTTTTGTTTTTTAAACCATGTCTTTTGAACTTTTACTAACATGGATGTACAGAAATAAATGTTTCTTGCTCTTTCTTTCTTTCTTTCTTTCTTTCTTTCTTTCTTTCTTTCTTCTTTTTCTTTCTTTCTTTCTTTCTTTCTTTCTTTCTTTCTTTCTTTCTTTCTTTCTTTCTTTCTTTCTTTCGAGATAGAGTGAAAAGGAGAGAGAACCTTAAGTAGGCTCCACACCCAGCATGGAGCTCAATGCAGGCTTGAACTCACAACCCTGAGATCATGACCTGAACCAAAATCAAGAGTCAGATGCTAACCAACTGCACCACCCAAGTGCCCCCTTGCCACACTTTAAAGAAGCATTTTACCTGACAATCTTTTAAATCTGTAAATTTGGAGTGCATACTAATATGTACTTCATATAGATGTTCACCCACAAAGAAAATCACTAGAAGAAAGCAAAGAAGCCTAAAAGTATATTTTTGTGCTTGGAGTAGATGCTGTCTTTATAACATATGCTTTCTGAATCCCAGCTTCCATTTAAGCTATTTTTCTTTTCAAGTTGATTTGAATGACTAGGCTAGTGGTCAGAAGATGAGAGAAGGCAGATTGAAAGGAAAAAAACAAAGGTAACTGTAAAAAGAAAACTCACAATGTATCTTGGTTCTCTGGAAAAGCAAGTTGAGAGAGTGAAGGTGTCATTTGTCTTATTTTTTTCTTTTTTAAAATTTAGTATAATACCCAAAGTCTAGCACTATTTTTGATCTTGCATCGTATTTAGAATGCACTTAGCTCAGAAGTCCCTCTAATACAATAGATCCCAACTGCTTTCTTTTAAAATTCAGTCCAGGTTTTCTGAAATTGAAATGCACATGCAACTCATTTGTAGGATTGAACATACATCTTACAGTACATACTGGCATTAAATTGAAACCTGAACGATGAGAAGTCATTTGTGTGGGCAGGAAGCCAAATCATTTCTGGAGTTCTACATGCAGGCAATAATTTACATCGACAGGTAGAAAACATGTTATGTGCTTTTGGTACAATGATGCCGAAGAGCTTGGCAATGACTCATAACTCAGCTATCTTTTAAAAATGCTCAAAAACATGGGAGAATGAATGAAAACTTGTTCTTGTCTAGCCAAAGGCATAGGAGTCCTTGGGATCTGACAAGGTGAATCATGGAAGAGGACCAAAATAGGTGGATGATAGATAGACATATAAATGGATAGATAGATAGATAGATAGATAAAAATACGATATGCTTTGAGTTTCACTTGCTTCTTATTTATTATAACCATAAGGGACCTGAAAATACAGTTAATGATATCTGTTTTTCCTCCTGTATTCTCATTTATTTAAGATAAATTGTGACTTTTTACCCTTCTCATTTTTTATTATTGTGATTGGCTCCATTATTTTCCATGATCTCCCCCATATTTCTCTATGGAATTGTCAATTATAAAATTAAGGAATATAAGCCATTTCCCTTAAAATTACTTATATTTATGTTTTTCTGATGGAAGCAGGACAGACTACATAAAGGAATAAACCCAGTCTGTGCACCTTCCTTGCCAGAACAGTAAGAATTTCAAAGGCAATCCACACCATGATCACTGCAGATTTATGGTGAATTCCACTTTCCTAGGGACAAACTACTGGATTTTTCCAAATAATAGGGAGTGACCATTGGTCTTTTTCCTTGAATTTTTCCTGCTCAGAAAATATCGTACACACACACACACACACACACACACACACGTACACACACGGATATGTGTATACAATTGTTTTTCAAAGAAAAAATGTTTCAATCCTCACAGTAATTAACCAACAGGAACTGAACAAGAGCAGTCAGTAAACACATCTAGAATGACCACATCTAACAGTGGCTTCAAATCTGACAGCTGTTTCCCATCCAAGCACCCTGCAAGGGTGCTGCCATTACTCCCAAGTAACTGTGCACATTAAACAGTCATCTTGCCATGGTTTGGGTTCCAGTGTACACTGCAGAGTGAAATCAGGCACATTCCATCTTGTTGACACAACGTGCCTCAGCTGCTGGTGTAGAAAGCTGTTTCTCCCTGAAGCTGGGCTCAGAAATGTCTGGGTTGTAGGGACAGAGGATCTTGTCATTATTTTCTTGGCAGTGCTCACAACAGCTCTCATGTGACTAGAGGAAAGTTTAAATCTTGAATTCTGAAGAGTCTCAAGCAATAGCATTACAAGTTTCAACAGGTGGTACTGTTCAAATATGTGCTTCCTTTGTCATTAAAACCTAACCTGTAATCTCTCTGGAGTAAAATGGTGTATTGTTTTAAAAATGCTAGAGTGGTCCACTTCTTTAACTAGGACAAAGAGTGTTTTTGTCAGGTTGGGCATGGGATGGTCATTGAATAAATTTAGTAAACAGTGACTTGTGAATAAGGAAAAACACGAACAACAGATGTTACTGAATTTTCATCACTGGCTGGTTTTAGCTGCCCTCCACAAGGTGTCTGCGACTGGGAAAGTACAAAGAGAAAATTATTTTCATCACCTGAAATGCATGAGAGGCATAGAACCATATGTCTGTTCCAGTATTTCTCTCAGGGCCTAGACTCTCCAGGTACAGAGCAGGCTATTGAATATTTAGTGAAGAAATAAATGAAGTGCAGAATGAATCCTTTTGTGCTAGAATCATCTCTCAGACGTTAAATACTCTAGTAATATGTCTTAGTTCTCTGGAAGACATGCAAGCCCTTACTTCATTCACAAATGTAGTATACCAAGAGGTAAGACCTAGTGACTTCCTTAACCTCACCTACCAAAAGTATTTCACACTGTGAAAAAAAAATTCCAGAAACTGACCTCTAAATCAAGAAACTCACTTTGTTATCTTTTACTTTCGTTGCCAATTGGTTAAAAAATAAAATTGAGGGGTGCCTACGTGGCTCAGGCAGTTAAGTGTCTGTCTTGGGCTTCAGGTCATGATCTCGGAGTCCTGGGATCACCCAAGGTTGGGCTCCCTGCTCAGCAGGGAGTCTGCTTCTCCCTCTGCCTCTTCCCCTGTCCTTCACACTCGCGCGCTCTCTCTCTCTCAAATAAATAAATAAAATCGTTTTTAAGAATGAGATTGATGACATTTATAACAATGTTTTAGGTAAACTTACTTAGTGACAAGGAATGCTTGACTGCTTTTGCACTTATATATCAACACACTTTCCCTTCTTTCTCCCTGTCTTCCTTGAACTGTGGAATTTCAGCTTATGTATTTCTCATCATTTTGTGTTAACATTTATGACAATAGCTCTATTTCATTAGTGACATTCCGTTTTATAAGAATTATATATTTTAATTTTGTTGTTAGAAGGTGAGATAATTAAAGCAACAAACCTGCCTCAATGCCTTTTTGATTGCTATCTCTAGCCAATTCACTTTACAAAGTGAAGGACAGCTCGACCTAGTCACTTTGCAGAGAGCAAAATTAACTTGCTTGGTTTGAACCCTGCAGAGTAATAAAACTCATCCATGGGGCTATAAGAAAAAGGGAGTAGAGAGAAGGTAAAAACCCTCTTTGTAAACCTTAATGTTGAGGCCTAGCTTTTGCTTACATCTGCCTTCTGTCTCAACTGAGACCCAAACAGAAAGTGTACTGTGGAGAAAAGCAGATAAACAGACTTAACTGGCTCTTCTACTGCCCTTTCCATGTTCCACTGAGGGCTATATACTCTAAAAATGCCATTTACTCTTCAATGTCAAGTCTTTCAAAACATATTGTCTAGGTACCTATACCTAAGACTAGTGAGGAGTTGTTGGAGTAGAGGAAGACACCGAGTCCACCTTTACTACACTGTCAACAATCAAGGTGATGAAATAAGAGTAATGAACAAGAGATTGGAGAAAATCACTTCAAATAATATATAATAAAGTGTAATTCAATGGTGTAATTAGCGTAACCTAAATAATTTGTTGGATCCAATGCAAAATGAAAATGAAGGGTCCCTTGTTCAAAAATTAAGAATTTCCAGATGGCTACAGCAAAGCATTAAATCAAGTCACTCACTGGTGTTCAACTGGTGAATGAACTGGTCTGGAAGGCCCAAGAATCCTTTATTTACTTATCTGGTGCTTTGGTGAAATGGTTCAAAAACTGGGTCTGTTATCTAGAGCGCCTCCAGGCGCTACTCATGGCGCCTCCAGGATGGCAACCCCAGGGGAAGTGGTCTTCTACATGGTGGTTTGTGGCTCTAAGAGTGAGAAAACTGCAAAGCCTTTCTTTAGCAACAAGACATTGGAAGAACGGCAATAAATTCTCAGTGAAGCACTGTTTAGCTCAAGATGCATCTTGAATGCTGGTTGTTAAAAAAGAGTACTTTGGATTAATAAAGTACCACTTTGGAAAGAATGTAAGAGCTAAGACATTGCCAAGGACAGCAAATGACAAATCTATGCCTTGGCCTAAGCAGCTATCTCTCTTTGGATTTTCTGGGCCCCAGGTACCCAAATACCAATGAGGCACAGCCCTACTCTTACAGAGAACATGGTTGGCAGTGAAGTTGACTCCCGAACAGTAACTTAACGTAATGTGATAGGTGTAGAACAGTGCTAACGTGAAGGAGCGTTGCACAGTGGGAGAGGTACAACCCCGCATCCATATTGCAAGTCTGCCACTCACTCACTGTGTGAGCCTGGGCAGCACATACAGCCTCCCCATGCCTCACGTTCTTCACAAGTACAACAGGCAGTGTAGTAACACATGTCTCATACAGTTTTGTGAGAATTCATTGTTTACCTCTTAGAACAGCCCTTGGCACATAGAAAGTGCTTGGTAACTGTGAGCTATTATTGCTAATACTATTATTTTAGGCACAATGCTGGAGGTGCAATTCATCTTTCTGGATAGGAGAAAAGAAGCAAAGTCAGGGGAAACGACAACCTGAGTCTCGAAGGTCAATTAGAAGTTTGCCACGTGGACAAGATCTTATTTAGGGACAGAGAAGAACCCTGTTGTAACTGGAAATTTATAGACCTAATTTCTTCAAAGAACTTCATAAGTGTGGCTTTATGATATGCAAAAAGTTGAGCCTTTTAAAGAGCTTCATGGCTGTATGTTGGTCATCTCTATATTTACTTATACCTGTTGAATAAAAGCAATTGACTTCATACTCGTATCATTTTGGCTATTTCCCCATGACGTGCTTTCCTCCATTAGCAAGAAAGACTCACCTGCCTGCAGCTGCAGGCACAATTCATCTCTCCATAACTCTTTACTTCTCATCTAATAATCCTGTATGCTGTGTGTTGGGACAATCATTCACTGTTGTTCAGGGAATGGTCTCTAGGCTATTATTTACTGCATGATCCTAATTGATGACATTTTTGACTGAATCAGGCAAATCTGTGTTTTCAAGGGAATGGACTCAGGAAGTTCCTGGAGAAATTCTTTAGAGACCCGAAATTGGCTGACTTTGTAAAGCAATGTGTAATACAGGAATTTACCATAAGCTAAAAGCATTTCTTTTGTCCCTGTAGACAGAACCAAGGAATATTTTCTTATTCCAAAGGGGATTTTGGCCTTAAAAAGATGGGTTTATAAAATCAACCTTTCCTTGGTGGACAGCACACTCTAATACAATGGATTCCGTGAAATAAAGGATTATGATACATTCACTTGTTTCTGCTCCAGCATTTAGCACTTCCCAGCTTCCCAACTAAACCTGTCACTTAGGGGTTGGTATTCTAAGATAAATGCAGAGGAGTTTCACACATTCCAGGTCTGAAAATAACTCAATTCTCGTAGAAAAAAAAAATTCTATTTCTTTTTCCTATATCTCCTGTGTTTATTTTAGAAGTTAGAAGTTTTTTAAATAATGAATCCATTCCACATGAGAGAATCATTTCTTTAATTTCATGAAATCGCTTTGAAATGTTTTCTGAAATATTCGTAATTTTATTGACCCTAATCTCTCTGCTAGCACACAAAGCTGCATTGGCTTGTATGGCTGTGGATATCCATACCTGGTACAAAAATTTTCAATTGTAATAAATCACCTTTCTGCACCTTATTTAAAGTTTCAAAACAATTTCTGATGTCTACAACAGACTTTCCTAGAAGCAAGTCAACATATTGACTCCAAGGAATTAAAGTGGTTGAGGAAAATAAAGCTGAGTAGGAATCTGTTTCTTTTCCTAGAACTCCTTGGTGGCTACTCATTTAATAAGTATGTACCACTGGGGAGAAATTGACCTTTACAGGATCTGAAGTAATAGATATCTAAGTAATAGAGTCTTCTCTTTTCACTAGTAATGAATCACAGATAACCACTCTTTGGGTGTGTCCTACAAGCCCATGATCTTTCTATTTCTTATCCTTCTCATGACAATAGCACTGAGACCCAAATCTAATCTCCTTCATTGAGATAATTCAAGGCACAGAAAAAAAAAAAAAAAACCAAAACAGGCCAAGATCTAAAGAAAAGAAACTTCGAGAGGCCAAAAACAGTCAGATGCTATATCAAAACCAACACATATATGTATCTTTAAATTTGTTTAAATTACAAAATCAGGAGATTTCATCCAGGAATCTGGACTTCTAGGGTCTCTTACAATTCTGAAGGTGAAGGAACATTGAGTCTGTAGTTCTACCTTTAAACCTCAGTTGGGGCTAAGTTGTGCTGCTCTCTTTGGATGGAGCATTGGATGTCTAGTTCCTACTATTCGGAAGATGTGTGAAAATTCGGTTACATCTGGCTGGCTATGCTTCCCTGGTGCATGTTAACTTCCCAGCCTCAGCAATGATTTGACTGGGACGGGGGAATCAAAATGAAAAGTCCCACAGTCAGAGATGCCATAAATTTACTGTGTGATGTTAGGCATTTTGCTGCCTCTGTCTTAGATGCTTTGCATGAAATATCAGTGGTTGTAGCGACTCTCTCCAAGTTTCCTTCCTGCCCTCACATTCCACAATTCTGTGACCGACCATTTCCAGTGTGTCCTCTCATTCACAGGGTTTGCAGTTTTTATGGAAGGAAATAAAGTATGTACAATTTTTAGTCTACAGACTGCAGTTCTGTCTGGTTAGGCTATCTGATGATTTTTATTCTCTGGTTTCCCCTCTTTAGTCTCAAAACAATTATTTTCAGTCTTGAGATAAAAAATGATGATGGTATCTGACACTTCATTTCAAGGCAAGTGGACTTTTTTGATTTGCATCATAAGTGCAAAAGGTAATATCCATTCCTTAAAAAAAACAGCTATGAGATATAATTCACATACCATAAATTCACACATGTAAAGTATACAACTCAGTGGATTACTATACTCACAGATATATGCAAATAATATTATGGTCAATTTTAGAAAATTTCCATCATCTCAAAAAGAAGCACCTCACCTGTCCTTCCAGTCACTCCCCCAGCCATAGGCACCAACTAATCTGCTTTCCGTCTATAGGTTCCCCTATTCTGCACATTTCTATAAACAGACTAATATAATAAGTGGCCTTTTATAACTGACTTTTTTCATGTAGTATAATATTTTGAAGGTTCATATCCATGTTGTGACATGTATCAGTACTTCATCCTTTTTTATGGCCAAATAATATTCCACTCTGTAGATATACCATTTTGGTTTATCCATTCATCAGTTTGATGGGCATTTGGGATATTTCCACCTTCTATAACAGCTAAAAGGAAATTTTCATTTATCTCTAGTATATACCAAGGACTGGAATTACTGGGTCATGTTAAACCCTATATTTCATCATTGGGGGAACTGTTGGGCTGTTTTCCAGAGTGGAAGCATGATTCTACATCCCCAGCAGCAGTGTGAGAGGATTCTGAATTTTCTGGGGTTTTTCTTAAGATTTTATTTATTTGTTCACAAGAGACACAGAGAGAGGAAGAGGCAGAGACACAGGCAGAGAGAGAAGCAGGCCCCATGCAGGGAGCCTGATGTGGGACTCAATCCCTGGTCTCTAGGATCACACCCCAGGCCAAAGGCGGCGCTAAACCGCTGAGCCACCCAGGCTGCCCTGAATTTTCTGTATTCATGCAACACTTATTCACTGACTTTTTGATTCTGGCATCCTAGTGTGTGTAAGTGATACCTCATTGTGGTTTGTATTTGCATTTCTCTGATACTTAATAATGTTGAACATTTTTTCAAATAACTTCTGGACACTTGTATATCTTCCTCAGAGGAATGTCTACTCAGATTCTTTGCCCATTTTTTAGTTTCCTTGTATTTTTATTATTGGAGTTGGAAGAGTTCCGTATATATTCTAAGATACCAGTGCCTTATTAGGATATATGATTGGCACATACTTTCTTCCATTCTTGGATTCTGGGAATTTATCCTGGAACATATCTCCCTGTTTCTTAATTTTCCTTGATTCTGTGTCAGTGTCTGCACATTAGACAGAACACCCACCTTTCTCAGTCCTCATAGACTGGATTCTCTTTGACTTATCTTTTTCCCTCACCACACCCAGATTTTACTGACTTTTCTCTTATTTGTAAAAATTCCCTAGGGAAAAATTTGCTCCACATGTTAAATCAATAAAATTTGAGCCTCTTTGAAGAGACTGTTCCTGAGTCAGTGTTTGAGATTTGTTCAGACCCCAGGCAACTCCCTCCAGCTGTCTCTTCCCCTAGTTACGTTAAGTAAACTGCTTGGCCTATGGTTAACCTGTATGTCCAATAAACATATCAGTTTCCTCCTAATTCCTTTCACCACAACCTCCACTGTTTTTAAGATTGTCCTTAGGCTTGAACTTCTTCATACTCTTGTTGCAAGTGGAAGTCAATTCCTTATGAAAAAATTAGGATCTATCTCTTGTATGGCCTCGTCTCTCCCCATGCAAAATTTCTGAGCCTCAGCTATGGTAGTGGAGGTAAGGACAATAGCATGTTTTCTCTATAGGTCACACCCCAGCTTTAGTAGCTGAGAGTTCAGTGTGGGGGGTCCAGGAGCCTCCTATCTTCTGAGCTTATGTCTCCCAGCACAAAATCATCACTTTATGATCTGGGCCAAGGATAATTGGGGTCCCAGAAATTTCAGCAGTCGCATGCCCAAGCTAGAGCCCCTTTTCCATGAGTGGGAGCTGGGCTGAGGAATGAAATCTCATCTCTCACTGTATTCATCCTAAATTTAGCCTCAGCAACAGATAGCTGGGAACAAAATGAGAAATGTTAATGTCTTGCCCTCATGGAAGATCATCTAAATGGTAGCTAGAGGGAGAAAAAGCCCTACATGAGTCTCAAGTGGAATTTCCATCTTGTTGAGTTAGGAGGTAGTGTGCAGGTCTTGTTTATGCTGAATTTTAGATTTTCTTGAATAAATGTTTCTTCATCTGTTCTATCTTCTCGGATCCATTTCCAGATATTTTAAATGATTGTTTTTATTTATAATTTCCTACTTGCAAAGAACACATCTAAAGTCACTTTATTTTAATAATCACAATTAGAGCATCTCTGCTCTACCTCCTCTTACATTTCTCTAGCTGGTATGCTAATATAAGGGAAGATAGTAATATACATTTCTTTCTAGTTTTCTTGATTGCTACCTGATAGTATCTACAGAAGTATATACTTAAGAAAAATATTATTTTAAACAATTTACATATATAACTGGGTTTTTACTCATCATATAGGAAAATCATCCCTGTTATGAAAATACGTCTATTATTTGATCCTGCCTAAATCTCTCTTTATCCTTAAATGCAATGCTTTCCTTTATATATATATATGGCTTTGTAGTTCAGGTCTGGCACTCACATTTAATATAACCTTTCTGTTCTTTCTAGATGTAGCAGTACAGTTTCAAAGCATGAAATTAGCTGATAGCATTAACAGACCATTTAATAATGAGTTGCAGAAACCTTAAAGCATGTTGTTGCAGCAATGTGGATTAAGTAAACAAGCAGAACATCTGCGTTCGACCTATCAGGGTGATACTAAGTGCAGTCAACCCTTAATTATCTAAGCATCTTCTACATGAAACTTTCAATGTCATAGTCCAGTGCATTTTTGCATCATCTCCTCTTGCTCCTAATTTTAAAAATATAAATTTTGATAATAATCTTAAAAATATAAAATCATGATTATTTGCTCTCCCATTCCTGAAACAGTCACTTTATACATTGCATAAACATACACAATTTTTGAACAGTCCCTATCACTTAAAAACTATACTACTACACCTGCTACTAATCAGGGTCATGAGAGTTTATGTATGCCAATGGAATGTGAAAAAGAGGCTGGCCAAATATTTGTAGAACATGAAGATATTTTTACAACTCACAAGTTAAAATTTATAAAGAGTTATTGACTACTATTGTAGATTTCTTTAAATGCCAAACTAGTTTGAGCTAAGTACATATAAAAGAGATTTGATGAACTGATGTCTAAAGTTATATATCAACTGATTAACTTGTTTAGGTAGAGTTAAGAATATCTTTAGGAGAGTAATGATGGACTTATTTCTACTACAAGATTTTTTGGAGGTGTTTGGCTTCCACACCAAATTACCCCTATTACTTTTAGTTGTAATCTACTTGAAGTCATAAATCCATTTTTTATTTTCTTTCTTATGACATTTTCAATGTCATACTCAACATCTAAAGCAATAAAATGGGTAAAAAAACAGTTTGATTACATTTTTTAGATTTTTTTTAATCTGTTAAAATTAAGGTGTAATTTACCCACAGATGACACGAACATATTTTAAGTGTATGGCTCAATGAGTTTTGACAAATGTTTACATCCATGTAAATATCACCCCAATAAATAATAGAACATTTTCATCACCATAAAAAATTCCCTTATGTTCCCATCCTGTCAATATTCACCATCCAAAGATAATCAGTGTCTTTATTTTTGCTATTATATATTATACTATATTTTCCTAGAATTTCATATAAGCACAGTCATATATATTTTCTTTTATGTCTGTCTTTTTTTTTGTTTACCATGATGATTTAGGATTTATTATGTTGTGTGCATCATAAGTTTATTCTTCCATTTTTATTACAGATTACTATTCTGTTGTATGAAAATATCACAATTTGTTTATCCATTCTCATACCAAACAAGCCATTCATGTTGGTCCATCAGTTTATATATATTCTTATCTTGGGCCCCTTCTTTCTCACAAAGTAGTTGGCTAAGTTCACTACCCATACTTTGCCCACTAAAATATTTCCCTTCATTGCTGTCCTCTCCTCATCTTGAATGGAGCTATATAGTTTATCTGTTGCTCACCTTTGGTTTGCATCTATGTACCAAGGAGATCTACCTGTAAACCATTTTTTTTTTTTTTGCTGGTCATAAGGAATCCCCAAAATAGATACTGGTGTGAGCAGAGGGAGAAATGACAATATGACATCATGATCTGCCCCAAATGTTTGTGCAGGCTATATGTACTCTCTGATCCTACTTGTGCTCAATGCCACCACTTGCTTCTCCAGTGGATTACTGTTGGACCTACCTGATTTAATGACTTGGAGGT
The DNA here is from genome assembly GCF_018345385.1 of Vulpes lagopus. Lineage (NCBI taxonomy): Eukaryota > Metazoa > Chordata > Mammalia > Carnivora > Canidae > Vulpes > Vulpes lagopus. The sequence continues at coordinate 85,758,935 of NC_054834.1, read as the reverse complement.
TCTAATAGAACCCAGCACAGGGTGGGTAGCTGTGACTACGTAGACACTCAATATTTCATGATCAAGTGTTCCATCTCTAGCAATTCCTAATTAATAGAATGTGAGGAACTATTTTTTTAATGGTATAAACTTACCTACTATCAGTGGGATAACCTTAGACACACATGTGTCTGCATTTTGATTCTCATTTGGGGTCTTGCCATAAACTCTTCATGATGTTTATTCTCATCACAGGTAACTCCAGTACTATATGATTTGCTTGTAGTGCAGCCTGGACCTACCGCAAGAATCTTTTTTTAAAATCTGTGAATCCCACTCAAAGCTATTAGTCTTTCAAATCACTTGGGAGATGAATTGGAGATATATTCTCAAGTATAGAATATGCTGCCTCCAGAAATCTGAGAGAACTACTAGGTGCCATAGTTTCTTCTTGATGGTAGAGACAAGGTGCAATAATTTGTTCTCACGGACCACAGGAGCCCTAAAAATGTCATTATGTGATGGTCACTGGGAATCATGTAAAGTTTATAATCAATCCTTTGCAGCACAAGGGAATTACCATGGCCTCCAATATACTTGCCACTTCTTGTTTGTCTGGTCTGATTAATGTGATATCACCCACATAGTAAATCAATGTGATATTCTCCAGAAAGTCCAGATGGTCCAGAACCTTTAGAACTATAGCATGACAGATGGCGGGAGAGTTAAAGTAGCACTGGAGAGAGACTGTGAAGAATACTGTTGTCCATCCTACATGAATGCCAATAGTTTCTGATCTTCCTTCTGATAGGAATGAAAAAAATATTTGCCAAATCAATGGCTCCATGAAATGTACATAAATTCATATTAGCCTATTCCAGAAAATACCTTAATCTGGTATAGCAACTGCAATTGAGTCTGTTACTTGGTTAAGTTTGTTTAATCCACTATTGTCCTCCAAGATTCATCTGATTTGGGTAGGAGCAAGATTGCTGAGCTAAATGAAAGTAAAATGGAACTACTTCATGCTCTGAAATTCCTTAAGTCTTTAATATGGCATGGATGTCTGTCGTGACCCCTGCAAAACAATATTTTTTTATTTACTATTTTGGTCAAATGGCAACTTCAGTGGTTTCATCTTGGCCTCCTGCACTACTATAGTTCATAGTCAACAAACTAAGGAATAAATGTGATATTCAGGCAACTACCAAATGTCTTCATTTCAATTATACAGGTTAGGACTGAGGCCTGGGGATCTAGTAGATCCACTATGATCCAAGCCTGGGTCATGACTCCTACTTCTCATCCACATGCCTCCACTACAACAAGGGCTATGACGATGCTTTGAGTCCTGGGTATCAATTTAGACTGTCTCATAACTCTTAAAATGTCAGGAATGTATGATTATCCCCCTTTCCCTAATTCAGTTACTTGAGGAAATGGCAGCAATATTCCTTTGAGAGAAGGATTGTTTTGATGTTGCTGAGCCCTTCCTTCTGGAGACATAGTCTCTCCTTTATTCAGCAGAATCTAGGCCTACAGCTGACTAACATCAGAAGAGGAATTGTAATGTTAAAAAACTGGAACAGCTATTTTAGCTGTTAAAAATGTTTTATATTGGGTGCCTGGGTTGCTAAATTGGTTAAGCAGTCTGCCTTGGTTCAGGTCATGATCCCAGGGTCCCGGAATTGAGTCCCACATCAGGATCCCTGCTCAGTGGGGAATCTGTTTCTCCCTTTCCCTTTGCCCCTCCCCCCTGCTCGTGCTTTCTTTCTCTCTCAAATAAATAAGTAAAATCTTTTAAAAAATGTTTTATATCTATACTATCCAATATAGCTTGCTAACCTCATGCAATCATTGATAACTTGAAATGTGGCTAGTGACCTGAAGAACTGAATTTTTTAAAATTTTATTTAAGTTTAATTGATTTAAATTCAAATAGCCACCTGTGACTAGTGGCTATTGTACTGGGTAACACAGGTGTAGGTTTGAACAATATCCTTATTGCCTGGCTATCTATTTCACCCTTTGGGGGCGCCATATTCTATTAAATATCTCCAAAACTCTTATTTCCGTTACATTATCTCCCTGTTTTGCCCCGGCTACCACTGACTTTCTCAACGTTATTGGTGTCTCTTTTGGTAAATGGAGTGACTTCCACTGATCTAACAATCAGCTGGTAGCTTCATGGCCTGAAATAGTGCATTTCCATTCTAGCATACTTACTTCTCTAAGCCTTTTGATCACTTCCCCATCATCTGCCAGCATAGTTCTGGAATTTCTACATTATTTAATGTACTATATCACTTTTTTAATGCTTCTAAGAGCCGACCTATGATAGCACTATCTTCTAGGATCTTGTTGAGATGTCAAATACCGTATCATGAGAAAGTGCTCTCATATCAATAAACTCTTTCTTTTCAAACTTTATATTCTGTCTCTCTTGATCCAGCACATCCAGGAGCCAGTCCCATTCATACTCTCCTTGTTCATGCTGTCACATGTGGCTAAATGTTGCAGTCCCTTCAGTATTCAGTATTGTCTCCGTCCTTTCTTAGTGTGGACTCAACACTTTCTTAGTTGGGTTATGTTGCCAAGAACCCTAGTTATTAGTCTCTGAGCCATGAAGGAGGATGGGAAATAATTGGAACAAAAGGGAAGACAATGCACCTTGTCTTGCAAAAGAGAAGTTTTGCATTGCCTAGAAGCCAGGTACAAAGCACCAGCCCTTAATAGGGGGAAGATCCCTTTTGGCAGGCCCAGAGGGTTTACAGAACCTAGGATCCCAATGCACTTGAGTGTATTGCACTTGAGGTCAATGCACTTGAGTGTATTGACCTCAATATTGTATTCCAAGTCTCAAGGTTCCACTCTTTCTCAACAGTAATTCCAAGAGTTTAACAAAATGGTCCTGTCTAGGTCGAGAAGTCAATGTTCCCTGTAATTCAGTCCTGGCCTGTTCCTCAGCATTTCTGATCTCTGGTGCAGTAAATAAAAGTCTCTTTACAAGCTTCCAAGTAGGCCTTCGGCTTTTTTAAATTAGTGATTAATCACTCTCAGCCATTCATTCTTTTTCTGCAAGGCATTCATAGCTTACAGCAACATCCATCAAACCCTATTGTCCTTATAATTACTACTTCCCTCCAACCTCTCAAATGCCTAAAATATTATACCCCTGCTGCCTACCCAGTGCATTCCGTTCTAATAGTATCACATCACAATTCACAACCAGGAGAAGTAGAATTGCACTGCTGCAGCATGCCAAGGTACACCCATACTTCATCTATGATTAGTAATGGGCTACTCATAACCAGTGTGCTAGTGGGTGGCCCACTAAATTCAAATTTTCAATTTAGGATTTGCTTAAACTAGTGGCATTGAAACTGCTCTGAGATGGAGAATTGTCTGCAGAAAGTTGTTCCAAATGGAAACATGGGGACAGGACTTGTACTATCGCACATCCAGTTATGGGAAGTAGGCTGATTTCTGAGCAGGGGAAGTACTCTTCACTGAATGAATTTCTGGAGAGGAACTCAGTGGTAAGCCACAAATAGGCAATTAATAAACTAATAATCAAGTACTATAGCCCTATTTTTTTGTTTCTTTTAGTCTATTGAACATGCTAAGACCTCCAGTACAATGTTGAATAGAAATGATGAAAGAAGATACCCTTATATTGTTTCTGACATTAAGGGAAAAAAGTTCAATTCTTTCACCATTGCATGTAATGTTAATTGTAGAGTTTTTTTTGTAGATGTCTTTTATCAGATTTTTGAAGTTCATTTCTATTCTCAGTTTTCTGAGAGCTTTTATTAGGAATGGATGTAGAATTTTTTAAAATGTCTTTTTCCATATTTGTTGCCATGATCATGTTGTGTAGCCATATTTTTTCTGTGAATGTGGCAAATTACATTGATTGATTTTCAACTGTTATACCAACCTTGCATTCCTGGAATGACACCCACTTGATCATGATATATTAGGCTTTTAAATTTTTACTGTATTTAATTTGCAGATATTTTACAAATGTTACTACATGTGTGTCCATAGGGATAGTAGTTTATAGATTTCTTGTAATTACTTATTAGGTTTTGATATCAGTGTTATGCTGACCTCACGGAACAAATTGGGAAGTTTTCCTATACCTCTATTGCCTGAAAGAGCTTACATCAGATTTATTAAATTGGTAGTTTGCAAACATTTTGCCTTCAAAATCTGTTTAAATTTCTAAAATCACTGACTCCCCAAAGAGCTTTTATTTATGTGGGTTACATATATGTATATAGAATATTAAAAATTAAGATAAAATATTTATTTGTTAATTTATTCAAAATAGTAAATTATAATAATATATTTTTATGAAAAATACTTTCCAAAAAAATTTTGTGGGGAAAGAGGCACCGTTTTACATTTTCACTAGTCACTAATGTATAGCTTAATGGCTTAATAGAATGTATAGCTTATTTGAAGGCCCCTAGTTCACCCATCTGCTAGGTTCAGTCCATTGCAATATCATGCCTTATGTAGCCTATGGAAGAAGTCCACTTGTGAAAGACTAAAAGTGGAAAAGGCAAAGAAGTTTCTAGTACTATTATAGAAATAATTTGGACTTTGTTTCTTCTTGTGTTTATCTTTGTAAGTTGTATAATTTAATTTTTTCAAAAGAAAAGAATATTTTCATTTATGTAAGTTATCAAATATATTAGCATAAAGTTGTTTATAAAGGTCCCTGATAGTCTTTCTACTGTCAGTGTGATCTATAAGATATCTCCTGTTTTTTTTTTTTTTTTTTTTTTTTTTTGATATCTCCTGTTTTATTCCTGCTATTGGAAAGCTGAGTTTCTCTTTTCCTCTTAATCTGTCTAGTTAGGGTTTTATCAGCATAGTTGTATTTTCAGAACACTATCTTTTTTTATTGGATGTTGGACATTATGTATGATACAATGCAGGGAATCCAGATTATGTTGTTTTCCTTTAAAAAGTGTTGAATTTTGGAGCACCTGGGTGGCTCACTGGTTGAGTGTTTGTCTTTGGCTTAGGTCATGATCTCAGGGGCCTAGAATTGAGGTTTGCTACACCCGCGAGTCTGCTTCTACCTCTGCCTATGTCTCTACCTCTCTTTCTGTGTCTCTCATGAATAAATAAAATCTTTTAAAAAACAATAAAAAGTGTTGAGTTTTATTCCAGTAACCAATTAAATTACTTGTGGATCCTTTTGAACCTGTCAAGTGTAATGTTATTTTTGTTATTTTAATGTTATTTTTTTGTTAGTTTGGATTTATTTTGGTTTTGCCTTAGTCCTAAATGTGAGTATGGTTCATATGCCTGTCAGGTTTGGCCTTTCCAGGATTTGTATGTTTCCGGTATTCTGTAATCTTTCCATTGTGGCTGATGTAGAGCTCCAACAGTACCAGCACTCACGATTTCTGAGGTCTCTCAGCTGTCATCATTAGGAGCTTCTCTGCCTACCCTTCCTATGTGGATACCTTTTTCTGCTGGTTCCTGTCACTTCTTTCTTCCTTAATCTGATCTCCGCTTTTTCCACTCAGCAATATTGTCCTCTCTGCTTTGCCTCCAGGAGCCTATGCCAGCTGGTAAGTGTCTCCAGGCAGAAAGTCATAGCAAATATGGGGCTCAACTTATGTATTTTCCTTCTCTCAAAGTTCTTAATCCTGAGGTCCCTCTGCTAGTACTGAGAACATTGCCTCATGTATATTGTCTCACTGTTAATGGCAAGACAAGTCTGGTACCAGTTAGTTTGACATAGCTGTAAGTAGAAGTCTTTGCACCCCTGTTTTTCAAAAAGACCTAATTAGCAAATTAAATATTTGGATTTAACATCATCCTTTTATCATATGAATTAAGCTTTGAAATTCCAAAAAATGATATTTTGGTATTCAAAGAGGTAAGACAACAACACCACTTGACTTCTGTGACAGGATGATCAACACCATAAAACATTACCAGAATTTTCTAATACTAAGTCTTCTTGTATATGATTGAATGTCTTAGAACTTTCCAGCAATTTATATGCATATTTTACATCTTCTCTGCATTCAGTTAGTATTATTCATGCTTGTATTACCCTATACTTTCTGCAGTATTTTCCTCTGATTATCACTTTCTTTTGAATACCATTTCTTCCCTAAACTCACCCACAACTTCTACTGTTACCTATAGTTCTTTAAGTAAGCATATATATAGCATTCACCACATGACAATCCCTATTAACTATTGTAAATAAAACAAAATACAAAAAAGATAAGGTTCTTAGCTCTAAGAATCTTATGTCCTACAGGAGATGTCTTAAGTTTCCCCTGATAACAAGGCATGAGACAAAGTCTTGAGTACTGATTATTAATGGTAAATTCAGAGGTGATCCCAAGAAATAGGGTTGAAGAAGAGGTTTCTCATGCGACATGAGAAAATAGAAATAGCCAGTAGTAAACCTGCTGCTGCAGGAACAGAGGATTGATTTCTGTTGAAATCTCTTGAGAAAGCTTGGCCCATCTGAAGACTGGGAGGAGACTGGAGTATCTATTCACCGATTTCCACTTCTCATTGGCTGTGCTTGCACTGGGGCACAGCAGGCACCTGTAGGACCAGAGACAGCAGAAAAGTAAAAAAACAAGTGGAAGAGGCTGAGAAGGGTCACTGTAGGGAGGTAAAACTGAGCTTGCAGGGAATTGTCTATCACAGCTGTAGCTGAAATCAAGGAAACCAAGGAGATGTGATGTGTGGCCCCAGAGGCAGCTGCCATAGGCAGAATATTAGAGTAAACACAGTAGTCTCTGAAAAATGCAAGCATCATGATAAAACCCAGTAATGCAGTAGTGTGTGTGTGTGTGTGTGTGTGTGTGTGTGTGTGAGTGAGAATATATGTTCAGATTGAGTAGTTTGGGAAGGGATCTCTGGGGAGGTGGGAGATATCAACTCTAAATTAATACAGTTTGCTTTGTCATGATCAAATTATTTTAGTTGCTGATCTCATAGTCTAAACTGAACTCCTGAGATGGGACATGGAATGCCAGTTTCAACATTAATTTGTTCTATCACAATGAATGATTGATTACAAACTGATCACTAGTATTTAAGCATTATATTGTGCTAGAAGTAACAAGTGACAAAATTATAAGATATACTCAAGTATCAAAAATATAGCCCCTGGGATGCCTGGGTGGCTTAGTTGGTTAAGCACCTGACTTATGTTTTTCACTCAAGGTCATGATCTCAGGGTCCTGGGATCAAGCTCCATGCCACTGAGGCTCTGCACTCAGTGGGGAGTCTGCTTGAGTAGTCTCTCCCTCTCTCTCTCTCTATCTCTCCCTCTGCACCTCCTTCTATGCATGCCCATGCTCTCTCCCTCTCTCTAAAATAAATAAATAAATCTTTAAAAAATATGTGTCCACTACCTCAAATTTCATTCTAAATGTGTAGGAAATATTGCACTGACATTCTGAAACATGATTAGTTAAAAGAAAATAAAAGACTAGGCTTGGATGATGCTTAGAAAATATGTCCTATCTACAATCCAATATAAGAATTAAAGTGGGCTTAATATTTTGTTTGAAAGCCATAAATTATATATTTAAGGGTTAAGATTTTCCTGCTTAATGAAATTTTGGCATTAAAGATATACTGCCTTGCTCCCCAATTATTCCACCACAGATAACACTTGTTTAATGGTCTTTCTGAGGACAGTTATAATCCTAACACTTCCTCTAGAACTGCAGGCAACAATGAAGACGTTTTCATTTCCTTGTGGTTATTTCTCCCCTGATTAAATGTGATACTGGTCTCACATTCTCTTCCTGGGTTTGAAAAAGCATGAACTCAAGTGGCCAGAATGCCTAGATCTATGTATATCATTTTTATTCTTCTTATTTAAGTTTCAAGTGACTTTGCCCACTTTGCAGTTTTTACGGTCTTCAAATATTCATGATCCATTTTGGCTCCTTTGATTTATAAGCTGCACATTTGAAAAGGTGTAACCACTAATGTGGATGACTTTGCCAACCTCAGAAGGAAGATGACTAGAAGAAATCTGTGATGAACGGGAAGCAACCCTTTGATCTTTGAATTGAAATTCCCTCTGAAACAGGAAAAGTGATACATACATTTATATATATCTACTGATCTTGATAAATTTAAGAAAGGTTGTACTTTCTTTTATTTTGCTATGTACTTCTCAGGACTTAGGAGCTGTTAGATAACTACATCTAAATATAGATGCTGATAGTTTGGTAAGGTCATTCTATAGGTATCCATCACTATTTGGTAAATAGCCTATTTTACAGACAACTTTAAAATATCCAGCTTATAGCACAGTTTATTACCTATTCTTTATGTTAAGGTCAAACTCAAACCTGTCTGTATGCAAAAAGGGAAATAGGTCAGTGCCATCATTTATAGAGATAGAGCTATGGCTTGAGTTTGGGGCTATAAAGAGAAATGGAAAGGTTCACTTGCAGGAAATGCATCAGGAAGCACTTGTAAAGCAGAAAAGACAAGATTGAGAAATAACTCTAATGCATTTAAAATTGATAAATTACTCACCTTTCTAACCTCTTAGCATTGTAGAGCTTAAAACCCTTTTTAGTATCAGATAAGATACATTTCAGTGAAAGGAACTAAAGATCACCTGAGAAAAATCATAGAGAAAAAAAAGTATTTTGCCCCTAAGCCAGATTGCAGAGATCTACTTCCTCTTCTCCCAATGCACACTCAAGTTAGAGTGACTTTTATGAAATATAAAGAAGAAAGGTCACTCTTAAAGCAACTCTTAGAGAAAACAATCTTAATTAGATCAAATGGGAAAAATTGGGCTTCACCCAGCAACTAAAGAAAACTCAATGGAAAGTACTTTTTTTTTTTTTTTTATAACTGTGTAGAACAGACTGAAATCTGGATTTCCAAAGCAGGTGTTCCTATAACCAAGAAAACACAAAAGGATGAGATCAGAAGAAAGTAGAATCTGATGATACAAGGGTTGGAAACAAATTCTAACAAGTAAGGATTGGGGGTCAATCTGTTCACCAGAAAAGCTAGCTGTTGGTTTGACTGACCCAGATTGATTGTCTACTAAATCCATGCCATAATCAGATAAACATGAGTGCCTAAATGTATAAACAAACTGACTCTAGCTGTCACATGATTTTTTAATTTCCAGTTTGAAATGCTTACATTTGTGATATTTATTCAATGCTATAAACTCTTTACAGGGGGTGGGAGGAAGAGACCTTTTTCGGTTATATCTTCCAGGAAGACACTACATCAATGTTCATTTAGGCTCAGCATTTCAGCACATGGTGCCTCCTAGGCACAGTCCCAACCATGTGAGGACAATTGAATTCAGAAGCACTTTATAAAAATCCTATTGTATAGGATGATAATGAGGAAAGGATATTAAGAACTATATAAGCCCTTAACTTTTACATGTGTTCCCAGTTTCAGAGGTCTACAGAATACGGTCCAGTCACTGGGAAAAAGCACCTTAATATGTACTTAAGCACTAAGTTAGCTGCAATGCTGATCCTTATTTGAGGCAGAATTAGCACAATTATAATATTCAAAATGCATTTCCAAGTCATATTAAATACTTGGATTTTTGGCAGTATGGGTATAATTTGTGAATGTGTAATGCCATGCATTTTCCTACAATGCAAAAATTAATTTCCACATATACTAGCAAAAGCATCTTTGATCATGGAGTATGCCAGTTTTCTTTAGGGATAATAACAAACATTTCAATTATATATTAAGAGAAAATTGTGAAATCTACTAGAGTTTTTTTTAAAGAGTTGAGTGTATAGCACCCTTATTACTATATATTATATACTCATTGAAAATAGTATCTAAACTCAAGAATTTTTCAATGATCCCTCTATTTTTAAATAATCAACAGACTTTTTGTTCAGACTCAACTCAAATGGATAAATTCTATGAGACAGTATGAAATTTGTATTCAAGAATAAAAGCATTTTTAGGATGTCTATTAAAAAGATCCCCAAATAGCTTTGTAATTAAAAATATATATATTTGTAATTAAAAATAGTATATATAATATATATTAAAACATATAATCATATATATACAAATCTTTGGATTGATACTTTAACTTTAAGAGCAATCCAAGCAATATGACAAAATAAGTAAGTCAGAGATTTGTTGTTCAATTACAAACATATAGAAATGATGCATATATATAATAACATAATGTTTAATTACATACCTGGGCTCAAAAGCTAGAAAATGACAAAAATAAAGGGGGATACTGAAAATCAGAATGGTAAATTCAGGACCTGGTATTCCAGCAACCAAAAAGAAAATTACCTCAAGTTGAAATCTTCAGGTATACCTAAAGTACCATAAAGTCCATATAGGTACAGAAGACATGACTTTTGGGCTCAGGCAAGATGAGGGAGCTAAAGCATCACACCTTGTGCTAAAGCTGGGAAAATGGAAGGTCTACCTTCTCAGTGAAAGGGGGAAATAGAAAAATTCTACCTACTGGCACAAGAAAGCAAGAAGGAAACTTGTCTTTGTTTAGGATCCTAAGGAGGTAAAAAAAAAAAACCCTCATCTATAAAAAATAAAAATTCCAAGACTGTCCAAATTTTTATACTCCATGGGTGTGGACATGCCTAATGTGAGAAATTAACAAGAAGATTACTTCAGTTAGATGAAATCCCTGGAGCACCTAGCAAAAACACAAAACCATTACAGAGTAACATTTCTGTAAGTACAAGAACTCCAGCAGGAAAACAAAACAAAAATACAAAGAAAGAACACTTTTCTGTTATAATGAGTTCTCACACACAAATAAATAATAGGCCATGAATGGAAAATGAGCACACAAGACTTACATAAAGATTATATAACCTTCTCTACCTGCAGTCAAACAATATAATAAAAAAATCTGAAATCATCTACAAAACAAAATGATTAGTGTAAAAAAAGATAGAATAGAAATAAATCTCAAAGAATATGACATGACACTATAAAAATATATGAGATATGAAAAAGAAATGTATATCTTTTGAAATGAGAAAAGTCCTTGAAATTAAAAATTCAATTGATATAAAAATTAGACAATTTTAAAGGGAATTAGTGAACTAGAAAGTTTACATAATGAAATTACCCCCATTGCTGCACAGAAAGATAAAGGAAAGATACAAGACAGAAATGAGAAAAATGGAGGATAAAAGATACAACATATGTTGAAATAGGAATTCCAGAAGGATAGAAAGCAGAATGGAGATGATATTACATTTAAAGAACTATTTTTTGATAATTCTTCAGATTTGATCAAAGATATAAATCCACAGATTTCAGAACATCAAAGACAATAAGAAATCCTAAAAGCAACCAGAGAGAAAAGGCAGATTACCAACAAAGGAAGGATTAAACTTTTGACATGGGAGAAAGGAGACTGGGTTTGGAACAAGCATTTATTTTTGTCTGTAACATTTTGTTTCTTTTAAAATGATCTTAAAGCAAGTATGAAGACATTAACTATTGTTGAATCTATGTGGTGGGTATAATGATGTCTGTTATGTTATTTTTTTGCTTGTCTACCAGTTGACATATTTCAGAATTAAAAACTAAAATAAGAAAATTTGAAGAGGGGTACATAATATTTATGGATAAATAGCAGCTATTTATCAAAATAACCTCTTTCCCCCCATTTTCATATACTAGAACCCCAACCCCGAGTAGTAGTTATAAGTAGCTGTAGGAAGGCTTATCCTAGTGTTTGACTTGGAAGAAGCTTAGCAATTACTTTAATAGTAGCGATATCACTTTGATGAGGGGTAGACAAACCACACCTCCAGGACAGCTACCTGTTTTATAAAGTTTTATTATACTATAGTCGTGCTCATTTTTTATCTCTGTTTTGTCTATGGCTCTGTTGATGCTACAATAGTGGAGTTGTGTAGTTGCAAGTCTGAAATATTTATTATCTAGCACTTTAGGAAGAAGTTTGCCAACCCCTGGCTTAGACAATGATGCCTCATAACTTTATTATTTCCCTTTAACAAATAAGCAATATATTTTTTAAAGTTAAGTTATAAATCTTATATAGATTTAAAAGTAATAATTAACTAGGGACAAACATAACATTTTAAGTTCATATACAGGGGAAACTTGACATAAAAATAAATACTGGAAATTCTCAAATATCTTTGAGTCTTTATTTAGTTGAGTTTTCCACCTTCAAGGTTCTCCATAATCTAGCAAAACTGGTTTGGGTCACATGAACATTCAAATAAGACATCTGATTCTGCAATACAGCTTAATTAATTTCCCATCCCTAGCCAAAGTTTCATTAATTTTATGTGAGCTTAGAGCAGAGGAAGAGAGTCACCTGGGTAGCTCAGTTGGATAAATGTCTGACTCTTGATTTCTGCTCAGGTCATGATCTCAGGGTTGTGAGATTGAGCCCCATGGAGCTCCACACTGGGCATAGAGCCAGCTTAAAATTCCCTCTCCCTCTCCTCTGATTCCTTTCCCTCTCAAAAACAAAACAAAACAAAGAAACAACAACAAAAAACAGAGGAAGAAAGCATTTGTCTGGGCCTGTACTTTTTTAAAAATTGTTTTTCTGTGCATATTTTAGTTTCCTATGGAAGGACTAGAAATTCTGGCTTTTCACGTACTGAAGGTGCCTGAAAATCATGTTATCTTATTTAATATGTATTATAATGTTTGAAAAAAATAACTCCTCACTTAGTCATAACTAGATATGGATTTCTCACCTCGGTGTCTATTTAAACCTTAGAAAAAATTTTTATCTTTCAATTGGAGAAAGATCTTTTTTTTCATCCAAGACAAGAGATTTTGCTGATTTAATCACATACATCAATAGAAAGTGTAATAAGAGCTTTTTTGAAAATACAAGTTACTACTTGCTGCAGTTATAGCGAGGAAAATCGCTTGTCATGTCACTCCTTCAAGTCCTTTTGTCACCAGGCTCTACTTTCCCTCTCTGATCACATTCCATTCTTTGGACTTGCTTTGCCCAACCACAGCCTAATCTGTCCCACAGCCTCCAATCCCCAACCCCTCATCTCTGCAGTCAGCACAGTTTAGTGCCTTTTTGAAACATCTCACTGATGCCCAACTTCAATCTCACCATCCTCCATTTCCCAAAAGAGCATTGGATTAATTGATCTTTGACAAACTCCTGTAAGCAAGAATGGTCCTGCTCTTTTCTGAGTCTCTATAGTCCTTAATTTAAAAAACAAAACTAAGAGTCTTAGATTGCTTTCCATTTATTATATGTAAATAAAATAGTATTTCCTTAATGAGCATGTAAAATGCTTCAAGGTCAGGGACAGTATACCCTGTGTGTGTGTGTGTGTGTGTGTGTGTGTGTGTGTGTGTGTTTGTGTTTAATGGCATTAATCAAATTAGAGAGAAAGATAGAGAAGTAAGTCCAGGGACGCCTGGGTGGCTCAGCGGTTGGGTGTCTGCCTTGGGCTCAGGGTGTGAGTCCCACATTCGGCTGTGAGAAGCCTACTTATCTGTTCCCTCTGTGTATGTCTCTGCCTCTCTCTCTCTCTCTCTCTCTTTGTCTCTCATGAATAAATAGATAATCTTAAGAAAAAAAAGAGAGAGAGAGAGAGAGAGAGAGAGAGAGAGAAAGAAGTCTACTTTGGGCATTCCTTACAATGTGGTGAAGAAGTATCTGCTTTAATACTCATTGGCTTCATATATATAAATATATAAATATTATATATACAAATACAAATATATATTTATATTTCATATATTTGCTGCTAGCTTAACCACTACATTTAACCCGTTGTTGGTTACATGTAGTGGTTAAAGAATCTTAGAGTATTAGTGAGATATACTTTGAAATCCATTAGATGAATTTGTTAGAGTCAAATAATTCTTCTTTAAACACAAATCAAGTGTAGAAAGAAGGAAAAAACAAACAATGCAGTCCCACTCAGATTCCAAGTGCATTTTCCACGGTGATTTATAGTTGGTTTATCTTTTAAGGGCTTATAGAAGAATTGAGCTTAAAAACAGGCAGGAGTGCATAATTGTTCTTTTTCAAGCCAGAAACTATTTTTCTTTCTTTTTGAAGGTTAAAGTCAGATTCACTAGATTTGTAACTTACAACTTAAGCCTCTTTACTATTTTCCTTCCTCTACTTTTCATTTTATCCATCAGATTTTCTGAGATGTTCAAATGGGCAATTTCCAAAGAATAACACTGACAGTCTCCAAAGCCAGTAATAAATTAAATTGTAAAATTACCTTTTTAAAGAGAAAGCCTATAGATTTTTGTGAAGTCTTCACGTTGTACTTCAAGACTATTCCCATCCCCTATTGCTCTCATCTCTCTTCCTCCAATCCTGCATAGACTTCTCAGGTCCATATTGACCTGTAACTACCTTACATATAATAGCCATCCACACATATTGGCTGTGATTTCCAAATAAATGGACCTGTATGTTTCTTAACTTTGTTTTTTTTTTTAATGAAATGTTCAGAAACTCTGCTTTGCTTTCTGGGAAGAATATCAAGGGAAGTGAGTGGTTTAAAGGAAGCCTGGGGATGAGAAAGGTAATAATACATGTGCTTACATTTCGGTAGGTACTCTCACCTTCTCAGGATAAATAGAAGTACATTTAAGAGTTCTCTTTAAAGAAAGACAACATGATATACTAATGGCACAGGAATTCTGTCCTCAAAGACAGAACTGAATGAAACGTAGGCATTTTCCATGGAATGACTCACCAATGGTTCAGAGTGAGGAAGGAGCATCGTAGAGAGAATGATGACTTAATTCAGACTGAGACATCTTTGAAGACAAGAACCCTATGTTTTCATCTTTGAGTCTCCAATAACTGACAAATATTTGTCATATAAATATTTGTTGAATTATTAAATGAGTTTTATTCTCCCGGGCTTTCCTTTGCAGCACCGAAACTGAATTCTGTGTGTTCAAGTAACTGTATTAGAAGAGCTGTGGCATATTGTCTGTGTGTGTGTATGTGTGTGTGTGTACTTACCTGGGATAGGATGAATAAGGAAATAAATGAATATGATAGGTATGCTTTGAGGCTGAGGCAATTTCAACCACAGAATACAGAAAATGATTGTCACTGATTATTAATTGATGTGCCTATCAAAAGATGGAACAGTGCATCTATTTGTGCAGTTGTTTAGGAAAAAGAAGTTTTCTTATTATTCATTGAAGCTACTGTGTGCCTTTGCCCTGAGCTAGGTAGTATAAATGATAAAAATTTGTAATACCTAAGTCAGATGTCTAGCTGTGCCTACCGGTGATATCTGCGGGTACATCACATCCACCATGAGAGAGCATTCAGCACCTCTCACCATCTGCCAATAGAGTCCACTCCCTCTGAGCTCCTTAGTGAGCAATGTCAAGTTTACTGAAGAGCCCCAGGGAAGCAGAGAGAGTTTATGCTGCACATACCCGTCAGCCTTATGTATACTCCATTTGGCATAGTTTTTCTCCCCAGTTTTTCTAGATTGCCCAATCCTTTTAGCTCCTTCCTCCTCTTCTTTTTCTGTGAACTCACTGCACAACTTCATGCCACTCATTCCACTTTTCCATGACATCTGGAGCAAACATACTTTTTCTTGTCTCACAAAAAATAGCACCGTCTATTTTCCCCAGTCTTTGGTGGCATAGCCCACTGGCCTGGGAGGCAGGGTTCTCATGTACTTTCCCCATGTCTCTTTCGGTCTAGGTCTTCCTAGAAGTAGAACCTGATTTTCAAAGATTCAGTGCTAGTAGTTTATTTGGAAAGTAAATTTAGAAAACACCTGTAGGGAAAGCAGGGAAAAGTAGGCATGTGCTATGGTCTGAATGTTTGTATCCCTTCACCCTCAGATTCATATGTGAAATTCTAACCTCCAGATGATGGTGTTAGGGGGTGGGTCTTTGAGAAGGTAATTAGGTCATAGGGGTGGAGCCCTCATGAACGGGATTCGTGTTCTATAAAACAGACTCTGTAGAGGTTCTTTCTGCCATTTAAGGATGCAGTGCAAAGGCCCTGGCAATAAACTAGAGAGAGGGCTCTCACCAGAATTTGTTCATGCTGGTGTCTTGATCTTAGATTTCCCAGCCTCCAGACTGTGAAAAATAAATTTCTGTTGTTTATAAGTCACCCAGTCTTTGGCACTCTGTTATAGTGGCCTGAAATGGCTAAGACAAGGGCTCTGAATATAATTTTACCTGAGAGACAGCTTCTTGCCCTCTTTCTGCCCTGGTCATGCTTAAGACAAGGCGAGATGTGACACTCACATATTGCAGGAGTCTTTCTGTGACATGTCCCTTCTCAACTCAAGAGCCATGGCTTTGAATCAAAGAAACACCATTCTGGGCTTATTCCCCACCTTCTGTAGTATTTTTCTTCTTCTATTTTTCTTCTTTTTATGCAGCAACTACCATTAATGTCCTATTCCCTGACCCTTATTTGGTTTTCTCTCATTGGAGCCTTCTAAAAGATAGATGATAACATTATTTCTACTCAAACTGATATGCTCACTCTATCCTGGGAAACATATGATCCCCCACCTCACATGACCCCAGACCTTGGCCTGTACTGACTGGAAAAAAAACCCCTGGAGAGTAAAGGTTCTTCTTCGCACTGTAAATTAAGCAAGTTATAAATTCTGCTCAACACAGTTTTGGGGATATAAGAAGGTTATTACAAAGGAAGGAGGTAAAGAATTCTTTAGCATCTTTCTGATCATACACAGTAGAAATTATTTTCTCTGGATTGAAACAGCTCCCTTGGACACTTCCTGCACTTTCATCTGGATACTGATTTATTTTTCTCTAAATGAATTTAGGTAATGGGAAAGGTGTCTACTTGACATCTCCAGAGAATAAATCCTTCTAATTATCCACTAGAGAAGAGAAGTAGAAGGGCAGTCACAAAGCAAATACCTCCTAAAATATTTTAGAAATATGTCTCAAGTCTGAACTATGCGAAAAACTAAAAGTTAGGGAATTGCTCAGGCTAAGTTAAGGAAATCCTTGCTATTCTAATAGTTGGTGGTAAAGTGTCAATTACTATGACTCATGATGGCTGCTGGATGTGGGCAGTTTTAAAAAGATAAAGATCTGAAGCTGAACCATCTCTCCATGTAGTTCGGGTCTCCAAGCAGACATCACATAGTAAAAGCTAGATACTGCCTCCCCTCATCCAAGTTTCTCTACCTCAGCACTATTGGCAACCAAATAGATCTTTTTTTGTGGGAGCTGCCTGTGCAAGGCAGAATGCTTAACAGCATCCCCAGTCTCTACCCAGTAGATGCCAATAGCACCACCTCCCCTTCCCACCTTCCAGTTGTGAAAATAAAAAACGTCTTTAGTCACTGTCAAATACTTCCTGGGGGGCAAAATCACCACTGGATGAGAATAGTGACAGGGAGAAACTTTCTCAATTCAACAAAAATGTTTTGATTGTCTACCATTTCCCACAACTATATTAGATGTTGGTGAATAAGGCACACAAATATGGATGTTGCCCTCATTCAGTTTATATTTTGGTAAGCAAGGAAATCTGCAAATAAATAAATAAATAAACAAAGTGATTAAAATTTATAGATGGATACATATTTCAAACAATTCAGTCAATGATAAATGCAGTGAAGGAAATAAAGCAATGAGATGAGTAGTTGGTGAGGCCGCGTTAGACAAAGATGGTCAGGGAAGAATTCTCTGAGTAGGAAACATTTGAGCAGAGTCTTAAAGGACAAGAATGAACTAGCTATTTGCAGAGTGAGACCATACTGAGCAAAGGGAAAAGCAAATATAAAGATGCAGTAAATAGAAGTGGCTTAGGCGGCTGGAGGAACACCAGGGAGGCCCATGTGGCTAGAATACAGAAAGCAAGGGGGAGTGTTGGTAATAAGAGGGGTACCATGTAAGGCAGGAACTGGAAAATACAGAGCTTTGTGAGTCACTGTGGGGAAGAATCTAGATTTTAATCTAAAAGTGTTGGGAAGCCATTAAGTTCTCAAGGAAGGGAATGACACAATCCGGTTTAGGATTTAAAAGGGTACTCCAACTAAAAAAGGAATTATTAAGAAGGAAAAATTGAGTTAGAGAAACCATTTAAGGGCCTACTTAAATCATATAATTGGGATTTAATGATTCCACTGATGTCACTGGAGATGAAGAGAAGTGAGCAAATTCAAGGACAACAATTATGTTGGTGAAGAATTGAATGGATGGATGGTAAAGAAAAGGGGTTGTGTAATGGAGAACTCCTAGATCTGGGTCCTAAACAACTAGGAGGATGAAGGTGCGACATGGAGATGACCGAGATGGAGATGACTGAGATGGAGAAGACCGACAAGAATAAGTTTGACAAAGCTACATATAAAGAATGCCATTTTCAGTCATTAAATCTGCCATGCTCATTAGATAGCCAAGTAGAAACGGCGAGTTGGATGTTGGATATATGAACCTGGAGCTTAGGGGAGAGATCGGGAGTAGATAAATAAAACCTGGAGCCACTGGCATCTAGATGTCATTTACACCCATTGGACTGAAAGAGGTCATATTGGGAGAGAGTTTAGACAGAAGGCATGAGGCACAGGGCAGAGCAGTGGGGCCCTCCTACATTCAGAAAGGTGACAGAGGGAGCAGAACTGGCCTGGAAAACCAAGACATGCCATATAGGTCAGGAGAAATGAGAGGAATGTGCTGCCATGAAATGACAGCTGGAAACGACAGTGTACCAATAAAAGAGAATGACCAATGGAGCAGCAAACATATTTCTGTGTCTCTGTTCAAATCTTTTAGAAGGGTAATATCCTAAACATGAAATTGCTTGATTAAAGGCTATAACTGTATTAAAATTTTAGTACATGTTGCCAAGCTTTCTTCTATAAAACTTGAAATACATACAGATAAGATCATAACTTTTTTAAAAATGAACTTCTTATTAAAGTATAACATAATATAGAAATGTAAATAACCCACAAACTCATAGCACTGAATTTTCACAAAGTTAACATACCCGTGTATCCGGCACCGGATGAAGAAATAGTATTACTGGCTCCTCTGAAGTCCTTCTCAAGTCCTCTCAGTAACTACGCCCCTCAAGGTAACCACTAGCTTGACTTCTAACACTATAATTAACTTTACCCCTTTTTGAGCTTTATGTAAATGGTATCATACAGCCTGTAACTCTTTTGTAGCTGCCTTGTTAAAGGTTATGTTTGCGATAGTTTCCATATTGTTGCTTACAGTGACAATTTTTTATTATATTGTCTTTATATAATTCAATTTATTTGTCCCTCAAATGTTTTCGAACACTGCATTGTTTTTCAAATCTACACTATTTCAAATAGTGCTGCTAAGAATATTTTTGTACTTTTATTTTGCTGGACGTACATTTCAATTTCCTCTTGCTGGTCATAGGGAATGCTTATTCCTAAATTTATTAGATACTACTAAATTATTTGTCTACTCACAGTTTATGAGAGTTACAATCATTCACATCCTTGTCAACACTTGATATTATCAGTCTTTTCATTTTAGCTATTGTAATAATATGAAGCAGTTTCTCATTGTGGTTGCTCTTTGTTTTGTTTTGTTTTGTGTAGAGATAGATAGATAGATAGATGATAGAGCATTTCCCTAATGACTAATGAGGTTAAATATATTTTAATATATTTTTTGGCCACTTGTATATTTCCTTTTGAGAAGTGCCTGTGTTAAGTCTCTTGTACGTTTTTCTGTTGAGTCGGCTTCTTATTTTTTCTCATTGATATATCAGCGTTATCTTGTATATGAGCTCTTTGTAAGTCTTATATGATGAAGAAAGTCTTCTCACATTCTGTTCCCTGCCTTTTCATTCTCTTAGTAATGTCTTTTGACTAAGAAAAATTTGTAATTTTAACGTAGTCCAATTTTTCTAAATATGCCTTTATTGTTTGTGCTTTCTGTATCCTACTTAAACCATCTTTCATCTAAGTTTCTTCTAGAAATTTTTCAGTTTCAGGTCTTATGTTCAAGTTTTCAATCCATTTTGAGTTGATTTGTATGTGTGTATTGTTGTGTACAGTGCAATAAGGCCAAAATATACTTTTTCTTCTATGCGTAGTTGATTGACCTAGTGTCATTTATTGAAGACCATTCTTTTCCCTCAGTACAGCAATGCCACTTCTGTCATGAGTGGGGCAATCATGGTTCAGGTGACTTCTGTAGCTGTTTCTGGGAACTCTATTCTGTTCTGTGAACTATTTGTTTATACTTATTGCAGTACTGCACTGTCTTAATTTTGGTAGCTTTACAATAAGTGTTGATATCTGGCAGTGGAAGGCTCCCAGCTTTGTTCTTCTTTTTTAAGATTGTCTTAGTAATTTGGCTCCTTGTATTTCATATATATTTTAAAGTTAGCTTCTTATTTTCTTACACACACACACACACACACACACACACTGTTGGAATTTTTATTGTCATTGCTCTGAGATCAATTTGGGAGAAAACTGACACCAAGTCTGCCAATCCATGGCCATGGAGTAATGAATATGATACTGTGGTAATACTTAATAAAGGTTTTAGTCAAGGGCAGTTTGTGTGAGAAAATGGTTCATCCTTTCTCAGTGATTTTTTGTTTTAAGTGGAAAGAATGCTTCCCAAGGCTTACCTGATTACTTGCAAAAATATCAATCCACCCACACTGGGTTGGCTTTTAATAAACTGGTAAAAAAAACTTGAGGAATTTCACCAAAATACAAATCAGAAGTATCAGTCTGTAGCTCTTCTTTTTGGCCATTGCTAGCCACCAGGAAGTTGCATATGAGCATTTTCAGAAAAGAAGAGGTTTTGTTTTGCACCTGTACCCTCCTTCCTGCCTTCCAACTTAACACATGCCTATGTTGATGGTTCTTTCCCACCATTATGCCCGTACATTCAGCAGACCATAGAAAGCTTTCTGTTTTTCCAGATGATACTCTTTATTAATAATTAACAATAATGTTTCTTATGAATCATTTCACTCTTTTTAAAATGTTTCACTAACTAATAAAATCAGCTTCTATAAGATCATTAAGTTCAAACATGGTTTTAGTGTTCTAATGTTCTGGAAATATGTTCTCTGTACACTCAGTACTCAGTGAATATTTAAACATGAAATGTCATATTGAATATGCATTCCCTTTTCATACACAAGAAAAGGCTTAAGGAATTTATTATAATTCCAGTTTGTAATTTTTTCCTACTGTATCTGGTGGTATATCTACTTTAAAATTCACGGATAGTAAAAAATGATTAACAAAAATGTTGTTCATGGTTAAATATTTGAAACAATTATTTATAAACCCTGTCATTTATGTTTGATTATCATCAGTAGCTTTATCTCTGTTATTTCAAAAGTCAGTTCTCTCTGTGCTTCTATCCTAGACCCAATCTTATCTAGATAATTTACTTCAGTAATCTCAGGATAAATTCTGAAAAAATTTAAACATTTCACATTCTCAAATCTTCCAATTTCTTTCCCAGATCTCTGGGTATGCTCTACATTTCTACTCCTTGGCTAACTCTCAAGATTTCTAACAAGGTAACAACAGAAATCCCAGAATGTGTGTACAAAACTTCATGCTTCCAAGATTTCCTACGTGGATATAAATCTTTTCTCCACAGGGTTCACAAAACTCAATAGAAATTTAATTATCCTTCACACCACAGCCATAAGGGTAAAAAATGAGATGAACTTCAGACCAAAACAAAGCAAAACAAAACAATAACAATTAAACCTAACCCTCAATACAAGTCTGTTCCCCAAGTTTAAAAACAAAAGCTTTTAAGTCATGTTGGAATTAATCATTCGTATTATTATGTAGCCTAAAAAATATTTGTAATCTATACATACTCAATCTAAGTACTATCAAAAAGCATATAGGACAGTCCTTACAAAGACACCTGGCATTTAGAGAAACACATATCCTGCTTTTAAATAGGGTGTTCTAAATAGAGCCAATAGTCAAATAAATTTTAGCACATATAATCAAAAAAGAGACAGTATAATTCATTTGTTTTCACAAATGCAATTTTGGGGGCAGATAGAGTTAATGTCTCAAGATCTAAAGCTCGTGGGTGGTTCTAAGTCATATCTGCACTAGTGAGTGTGATGCCATTGTCAACGTATATCAAGCTGCCTCATGAATTTTCATTTGGGAGTTTTTGGTTATTTTCCATTTGACAAAGCAAACTAAAATGCTGTGTGCAGCTGTTTGATCCAAGATCATCAGGAGGCCATGTGCTGTCAGAATCTGCGAACATTGGTTTCCACAGGAACCAGAACTTTGTCCAACACATTATAGGCCACCATTTTTTTCCTCAACTATAAAGAAGCAATTTCTCTGATAGGAGTGTACTGCATATTGCACATGTTACCCTTGAAACTGTCTGCTCTTTGAGAAAGGAAAATGTTTTCACTTCTCTAAAATTTAAAAACTTATGAGCATGGCCTGTAAGCCCAGAAGCAGAAAGGAGATGCTGTCATTATTTAGTTAGTATTGACAAAACCTACTGCTTGAAATACAACTAAGAGCATTAATTACCTATCTAATGGGCTTTAAAAATATCAGTAAAAATAGTAAAATAGAAAATTCTCTGTCAGAAACAATTTCGTTCAGAAAACGTACTAAATTTGAAATATGATTTTTCTTGGTAACTTTTTCCAATGCCCTACTTTTACTTTTTTATTTTGTAATTTTTAAGAACTTTAGTTACTATATTTTAAATACAGATTCAAAAATATAAAGACATTAAGAGAGAACTGGTAGGAAAAAAATCTTTTAACTTTGAGAGGATTGAGCCATGGATGTAAAGTTGAAAGGAACTTAAATCTTCAGACTCCTTTTCTTTTTTCCAAAAATGAAGAAACTGAGTCAGGCCTGAGTGGCTCTTAAGTGACTAGCCCTAAGTCACATTGTCAACAACAAGGTACAACAAGGACAGTGCACACCTGTCTTATACAAGCTTGTGAACATGATCTCGATGATGCTGGAGAGTTCCTGAGTCACCACCAATGGCTGCACTGTAATTTGGTTCCTCAATACCATCATCATGGTGCCAATACAATTTTTCCACCATTATGCTGTAACAGTATTTCTCTCTTTGGATAGGTCAGAAATCATAAATTCTATTAACTCATTTGTACATGTGTTCCAAGTGTTTGTTTTTAATTAACTTTGTTTTCTGTGGGAAGATGAATTCCCGTACCCTCTCCTATCTCTGAGTCTTTGAACATGCCCACTTAAGAATGCTTATTTCTCCTTTTTACCAAACCATGTTTGTCTTGTTTAATACTCTAGGACTCGCCTATGATGTAAAGCCTCTATAGGCTAATAGGTCTCACTCCTTCTTTCTCTTCATTCCCGTACTTCCTTCCCTATCCCTACCTTCTTGTTGTCTCTCTAAATACTATGTGTCCTTTCTTTAATGCAATTTAAAAGTATCATTTCATATATTCATCATTCAAGATTTCTTTTAGTTGCAGTTAATTAAAAGCCAAACTAATGGTGACTTAGGCCACTGGGACATCTACAGTTTACCCTAAACAGAAGTTGGGAGTTAGGAATGTGCCTGGGAAACAGCAGATCAGATAAGACCAAAAGCTGTTTAATGGTTCTGGTGGCAGAAATCAATCTGATTACTGTCAGTCTGGGCTGAGTTGGTAATTAAAAACATCTAGCTAAAGTGGAAGACATGTGGACATAAGAAACCAGCTGGCAGATCATTTCAGAATTGAGGATGACATATACCAACAGAAACTTGTTTTCTGTGAAAATCAGATGAAGTATTGGGGGAAAAGAACTGCAACTTTAATGAGTAACTTTTATTCATTTATCACACATTAAATTACTACCTGCTATCTTCCAGCCAATCTAGCCATAGGAGCACAGGATATTGACTAAAGACTACTCTTGTCTTCAAGTTCATACTGCTGTTAAAAAGGCAGATATATAAGTAATTATAATTTCAAGTGATGATTGTTCTAACGAATATGTGTACAGTGTTATGAAAAACACAACAGACAGCAAGTAATTTTGCCTGAGAGTGTCAGAGAAGGTACCACTGAGGGAGTGACTTTGAAGAAGGGTTATAGAAGAGTTCCAAAGGTCAGAAGAACACATCAGGAATATAAATCTAGTGATATGAAAGGATGCAACCTTTTCAGTGAATAATGAGAAGGTTTATGTAGCTGGAATGTTTCAAGCACATGGGTAAGATTAAAGATATGAAGCCAAATCTAAGCAAGATGGTTCAGCTCATGTATGTTTGAGGATTTTCAAGGTCAGAGTAAAAGGTGATCAAGGGGTTAAGGGAATAGATAAGGATGCAGGTGAGCATAATTAAACAGACTAACAATAAGTACAGATATGGGGGGGGAAGTGCCATTAAACGTAGGGGACTTGAAGGGGGACTCAAGGCTACAGGTGTTGATAAGTTCAAAGAGTGGGTTTGGGATAGTTAAGTTTGTGAGGAGTGGTTCTTCATAGACTCTTTCAAAGGGTGGAATTTTGAAGTTTAAGATTTTAAATTTGGAGCAGTCCCAGGGGATAAGAGCTAGTCCATGACCTTGAAGACCAAAGTCACTGGAGTATAAGAGCTCTTATATGAACCAAGGGCAATTGAGGAGTTATCCACATGAACCTTGAAATTACTCTCTTCAATGGGACTCCTTTTGGAGTAGGTCCTGAGACCAGGATTTCGAGTGCAAGAAGCTTATGTGAGAGGTGATCCTGGAAAGCAGTGGTAGGAGAACAGAAAAGTGGCAGAGAAAAAGGGAAGGAAGCCATTATTAGGGTGCATTACTGGCAGGTTACTGCTGTGGGCAACTGGGGCTGAGTTTTTTTGGGTAATGCTGGGAGAGAGCACAGAGCACCCGAATCGGAGACCCATAGTCCCTCTAGTGGTAAAAGAGCTGGGGCATTTCTCTCCCAAACTCCCCTTTTGTCTTCTGTTGAGGGAAGTTCCTGGCAGCTCTAACTTCCTGACACTTCTGGCCTCCAGGTGAGAGTCATCGATGCTTGTAGCAAACATTATGGTGGAGATTAGAGCAGTGAGTGCCAAGGGGATAGAGTTGTGCCACTGACAGCATCTACTGTATTTACCCGGGACTATTTTAGGAGTGGAGCTAGAGAGAAACTTTATAAGCTGGATACCAGAGTCCTCAGTGGTGTTGGGTAAGCAACATAGAGGCTAGGAGATGCCGCAAGATGCAGGGAAGAAATTGTGGTTACAAATCACTAATTCACAAACTGCTGGCAAATATTGAAAATGTGTAGTGAGAGAGCTGAGTCCCTACTAAAAATCCCAGTTGGTCAGGGCTTCTGGGTTTGATGATAATGGAAGGTAGTACACTTTTGGTGGACATGCTTTCATACAAGTGTGTTATGAAGTTGTAGGCCTACCCATGCTTTCCTGTCGGCTGATGTTAATTGATGTTAACAAGTCAATACAGCCACCTTCTCAGAGTTATCAAGAATTGGCTGGAACAAGATGGCTTCAAGAGCACATCTCTAGGATGCCTGGGTGGCTCAGTGTTGAGTGTCTGCCTTAGGCTCAGTTTGTGATCCTGCAGTCCTGGGATCGAATTCCCTCATCAGGCTCCCTGCAGGGAGTCTGCTTCTCCCTCTGCCTGTGTCTCGGCCTCTCTCTGTGTCTCTCATGAATAAATAAAATAAAATAAAATCTTAAAAAAAAAAAAAGAGCAGTATCTCTGCTGAAGCATCCTCCCACCCCCAGCTCTGCTTGATTCCTGTCCTGCTTGGGGACTCAGTCCCAAGAAGGCAGTATGTACCATCAAGGAACATCACAGAGGGGCCCCTTGTGTAACTATTGCCCATATGTCTACTAGGGCCTTGTTGAATTAACAGAGGACTCCACATCTTGCTCATGGTTGCCCTTGTGTCTGAGTAACCGAACTCTGTTTTGGTGATGGAATCTTCTAGAACTCTAAACCTCTGCATTTAACTGATCCTTCTTTTAATGTTGATTACTCTTTCTCTTTTCTTATCATTTACAGTTTTGAGCCATCAATCTCAGATCATAGCTTTTAATGATCTAGTAGCATATTTTGACAATCTCTGAGTTACAAGGGAGTCATGTTCTTCAGTGGACTATCTATAAACTGGGATTTCATATATCAATCCAAAATAACTCTGTTTTTTTTGAAATATTGCATTTTTATCTCCCAATCCAAAATAACTGTTTTTTTTAAATATTGCATTTTTATCTACCAAAGTTATCTAGCCCAAATTCCCAAATTAAGCACCACAATGTTTCTTCATATCTTGACACCATATGTGCATATGTTTATTATTTAAATATGGTTTATTATTTAATAAAAATCTAAAATACAATACCACATACTTATCTCCTACTGTGTTGATGGATATCAATGGGTGTACCTTTATTGCTTATTTCCAAACCCTTTTGTCAACAACAAAAGCTAACATTTTAAAAAAATATTCTCTCTTTTTGTATCACAAGAAGGCTTTATTAAATTTTCTTTTATGTCAAAGACACAAAAGTAAGAAACATGCATTTATAATACAAAGCTTAATAAGTGAAAGAAAGCAGGGGCGACTGTATTATTGCACATTCTCACTACGTGTAAATGATGAAAGTTTCTGCATCTGACCAACTTCTGTTTTTTCTCAAAGATGCCTATGTAACCACATACATTTGGAGCTCACATGTTACATAGTAATACATAACTACATATGTTTCAAAAATTACATTCTAATTATAAAATGTATATAATCTCTTGTTCTACATCAAGCCATTAACTGCATAACGATAATCCCTTTTCCACCTTCTGTATTTTCTATTTATTTATAGAAACTGGGTGGTGGATACGGGTGCTTACTGTGAGCTGTTTGGCAAACTAAACGTTAGCAATATTTGCTGTAGGAAGTGAAATCAAGAAGAGAGTACTTATTGGTGGAAAAGCTGAAATTCTAACTTGGTCTAAAGCCCTGTCACTCCTAAAATACAAATAACATTCTTAAGCAATATTTATGAAAAGTATTCTTTTTTTAAGATTTTATGTATTTATTTGAGAGAGAGAGCAAGCAGGGAGAACAACAGAGGGAGAGGGGGAAACAGACTCCCCGCTGAGCAGGAGGTCCCTGGGATCATGACCTGAGCCACCCAGGAGCCCCTATGTAAGTATTCCTATATACCAAACAACATATTCTTTACTATCAATGAGGTCCCCTGAGAGCATGTAATTTTTATTTGTGGGTCTACTTCAGAAATCAGGATGTCTGTTTAATTCATCTACCACTCATAATAATAGATGTCACAGTCTCAACGAAATCTTTGAGCAACGAAAGCTCTTTAAAGTAGCTAACGAGAATAGATGGGACTGCAAACACTGTAGGTAGGGATCTAGATGGTGTCTTTAGGAGACAGAGCCCAGTTTTCCTCTGAAATCCTGTTCAGCTTCCATGGTACTATTCAATCTTTTCTGGTTGCAGAAGGCTGTCGGTAGCCTTACAGATCCTCTGAAGGCCACTGTTTATCTGAACATTCAGAAAAAATATACTCATCTTATCCTAGGTTCATCTTTGACCTATGATGTCTTTGGACTGAGAATTGTTTGCACTTATTCATTCATTAATGTTAGTCCTTAATAATCAAATTGTAGCCATGTCACATCTATACCCAAAATGCTAGCATAAGAGATTCCACATCTAGTCATGGGCAGTCGGGTCCTTACTTTCCCTATTTTTAGAGGCAAAAATCTTAGAAATGGAGAACAAAGGCTCACAGTAAATTAAGAGGGTGTTAGCTAAGGCTGCATCGTTTTCATTCTTGTATTCACCAAAGACCACTCTTGGATTAATGCAGTTTCTCAGTGTCAGTGCTATTGACACCTGGGGCCACACAATTCTTCACTGTGGGGGCTGTTCTGTACATTGTAGGATGTTTAGCAGCTCTACCCTGTAGATACCAGTAGCTCTCCCAAATCGTGACAGACAAAAATGTTCTATAGGGGGACAAAATCGCCCTCAGTTGAGGATAACTGGATTAATGGGAAGGCAGAAGGAAGCTACTCTTTTCACATAAGTAATAAAACTGACACAGAAGTCCTGCAGGAAAATAAACTCGAGCAGCAGCAAGCAGGTTGGCCTTTCTTATTACTTGTCCTAAGCACCCTCAGGCCATGTTCTAGATTGCTGCTTAGATGTTGACAATGAAGTCCATTTTCTCAGTAAAAGGGGAGAAAAAAAAGCCACGGAAATGATATGAGGTTGCCCCATTGTCAACCGTGGGAATATTACAGTATTTGTAATATTCCCACAGCTGTATCAGTTAATAATCTACAAGATTTTTGAAACGGATTTTTGCCTAGGACCCACTCAACATTCAGTATGTCTAAAAAAAATCCCAAATAAATGGCTACTTGTTTAAAATAAGAGTAATTCTGTAGTTTTGGTTTTTTTATATAAAGATCGAAATCCATCAACCATAGACCTAATCTAATTATGCAATTTATTTTTTAAACCAGGAAATAGGCACTGGGCTGTTTGTTTCATTGACCGCTCCCTGCGAAGTCGTCTGCTGCAGTATCTATTGTCTCTGCCTGCAATGCCTGCTGCTAGGTAAGGTCACTTCAATGTGAATAGAAATTGGAAAAATTCTGCCCTGGACATTTACAACAGTATTTTTTTCATAGTCATTTCCCACCATCTCTTCCCCCCTGCCCCCAATATTCAAACATATGCTCAGTACTTTCAGGAAGGAAGGAAAGCTACCCAGGAGGTATAAAATGAGCGTGATTCAAATGTTTTGTCAGCTGGAGTCCTAGCCAGCAACCAATTTTCACAAACTCTTGTACGTTATTCAAATTATCATAATATTATTCAAATAATCATAACACAGCATTGGGTCTTTGACCTATTAATTATCCTTTCATCCATTCCCTCCCTGCTGCCGAGTTAATTAGTCAGATGGTGGGGTCTCTGCTTTATGTACATTATCTCAACCACAGAAAGCCACAAAGTTGT
Source organism: Vulpes lagopus (assembly GCF_018345385.1). Classification (NCBI taxonomy): domain Eukaryota; kingdom Metazoa; phylum Chordata; class Mammalia; order Carnivora; family Canidae; genus Vulpes; species Vulpes lagopus. Next base: position 85,729,920 of record NC_054834.1, on the reverse strand, counting down.
GTCAAGAACTGCAGTTGGAGTCATCTTTTTCCATCCTAATAATCATGTATGCAAATTATTTTTTAATCTTTTCACTCTTGCTAATAGCCTTCCTATTCAGAGAAGAGGAGAGTAGACTTCCCTTCATTCCCTTTCCACTGTCTGTGTGTATTTGTTTTTAAGAAGAAATGAGTGGCAGCCAGCCACCGCCAGCCTAGACTGCATTCTTGCCCTAGATTTCCCTCTCCTTGAAATAGAGGAAAGCACTTCCTAGACATATGGAATTCTCTTTATCCTGTCCTTTGTGCCCCAAAGCTGTGATTAAGCGTTCTTGATTGGCACATTTGTGGGATATGGTCCTGTCCCCTGCCACACCAACACCACCCAGCTCATCATTCAGAAATCTGATCCCCAGCAGTTCAGAGTGGCTTCCCGAAATTCCTTTCTTGTGTACTAGTAGAGCTCACTCTATGACATCAGTCTCAGTAAGTAAACACCAAGTCACATATTTCATGTCAGAAATGCCATGAGGGTGCTAAATTTTTTTTTTATATACCTCTAAACAAACTGAATGGATTTTCTGTCAAGCTTTTTATTTTTTAAGAATACAAGAGTCCCTTTCAGGCTGGTAAGGAAGATTATTTTTATAAATGCAAGACTGAAATTAGCATAGTTTTATTTTCCATTCTATCAGTGAAAGTTGAGCCAGGAAAACAGAAACTACTCTAGATATTTTCAAATAGAGGAAAGCTGATGTAGTGAATGAATGACACAATGATGAAAGAGCTAAGAAGCCAAATAGGGAATGCAGGCAGCCCGGAGATTAGCAACAGCAGGAAGCCACAAGCATGGCTAGGAAAGTGGTAGTGATACTAGAACCCAGAAGCCAGGCCTCTAGCTGAAGTTTGAGTCCCAGATGGGGCTGCCCAGAGGAACTGACACCACAGAGCAATACAGTTGCTGCAGGGAACCACACCACGAGGCTGAAGCAGAAAGCGAGAAATACCTCCACTCCTTCCTATAGTCTGATCTCCCCCAGGCCTCCACTGATGCAACAAAGAAGCCTGGAAAACATTATTCACAGGAGAAGAGTGGGAGATGAATCTAGGAGTTTGCATCCATCTTCCTTTTCAGTGGTAGTTGAGTGAATACAGAGCTAATCAGTATCAGTACAACGACAGATCCATGAGGCCCATATGTAGGTGTCTGTAGACTAAGTCTCACTTGTCTAGAATTCATGAGAACTCACAGGAAGCTTATCCCAGTCTAAATAATTAAAAAGTAAGCCAAGTGGTCCAAGGAATAAACAAAACCAACTAAGAAACCATCTATTTCAAGCATTCTGGTACCTCTGGGATGTTAGGGCTGGCAGAAAAATGTTCAGTCTCATCTCCAGAAGCTGTGGATGTGATACTTAACATGACAAAAGGGATTTTGCAGATGTGATCAAGGTTCCTTAACCTTGGGGTGCAGGGGAGATCCTCCTGGACTATTTGATGGGTCCAATCTTATCATGTGAGTCCTTAAAATTGGAGACTCTTCCTGAGCATGATGAGAGAGAGAGAGAGATGGTGACAGGAAGAGGTGTCAGAGAGGTGTGAGAAGAACTCCCAGGCTATTACTGTTTTTAAAGATGGAAGAAAGAAGCCGAGGAATGTGGGTAGCCTCTAGAAGCTGGAAATGGCAAGGTAACACATTCTACCCACCCCACCTGCTGCCATCTATCAATCTTTTTAGTTCCTACTCAGTCTGTCACTTCCATCCACATAACCATGGGCTATTATTTCTTCCATTGTATTGAAAACAATAACAACAACAAATTTACATGACCTTAGTTCTTCAGTGGTTACTACCCCATTCCTTTGCTCTTCTTTACAGCAAGCCTTTCAAAGAACTTATCTATGCTTGTTCCCTTGTTCCGTTTGATTCCATGTTTCCTATTCTTGTTCACACTCATTCCAATCAGGGGAACTGCCCACAATCCCCCAGTAGTGGTCAATTCTCAGTCTTTACCTTACTTGACTTAGAAACAGCATTTGACACAGTCGATCACTTTCTTCATTCATGTTTTTTCACTTGTCTTCTGGAACACCAAATTCTGCTTTTCCTTCTACCTCAGGGCTCACTCCCATTGAGTCTTCCTTATTGCTTGTACCTCTTCACCTGGGCCTCTTATTTTGGTATGCCCCAGGATTCAGACCCTGGCCATCTTTCTTCCTGTATCTATACTCATTCCTTTCATGATCTTATCCTTTTTCATGGATTTAAATGTCATCTATACCATGATGATTCCCAAATGTCATCCCCAGTCCAGGATTCCCTCCAGAACTGTAGACCCAGATAGCCAACTACCTACTTGTCATCTCCAGTAGAATGTCTAACAGGCTTCTCAGCTGACCATGGCAAAACTGGATTCCAGATCCTGCCTCCAAACCTACTCCACCTCAGCATTCCTCACTTCTGTGAGGTAACTCCATGGTTCCCTTAGCTCAGATCAGAAACTTTTGGCTCATCTTGCTTCCCTCTTATCACTCATACCTTCAGACTATACCTTCAAATTATATACAGATCTCAAAGCCAATGAACATACCTAACAACTACTTACCAATTTTTCATTAAAAGGAACCAAGAATTCTTGAATAAATAAATGGCTGATTCCTGGGCTGGGGCTAGGAAAGTACAAAATAAGCCTAGATCACCTTATTGTGTCAGAAGTGAGAAGGTACTTAAAGATGATAGGGACCTGTCAAAAAGTCACAGAACCCAGTTTGAAAAGGTTCCCACTGACCAAACATCAGATAATTCAAGCATCTAAATAAAAGCGAATATGTTTTTCTTATGTGGCAAAAGGAAATTAAGGTCGTAGATAGAATTTAGGTTGCTAATTAACAGACCTGAAAATACAGAGATTGTCCTGGATTATGAACGGCTCATTCTAAGCACATGAGCTCTTACAACAGGAAAATCTTTTCTGGCTGTGGTCAGAAAGAGATGTGACAACAAATGAAGGGTCAGAGAGATGTGATATTGCTGGCTTTGAAGATAAAGGACGGGGCGGGGGTAGGGAGCAAGGAGCCTAGGAATGTGAGAAGTCTTTGGAATCTGGAAAAGCTAAAGGAAAGGATTGTCTCCTAGAGCTCACTGATGCCTTGATTTTAGGACTTAATTTGAGGAGTGTAAGACTCAAATATAAGATAATAAATTTAAGTTATTTTAAACCAGTAAATTTGTGATAATTTGTTAAAGCAGCAGTAGAAAACGTACACATCTCCAAAGTGACTACCACTCCCAATTCTCTAAATCCCTCCTATATTTTTCATCAGAGTCCTGAATATCAGCTGTTTTGCTATATATTTATTTGTTATTATATGACATCTGTCCCCAGTAGTCACAGAAGGCAGAGTTTGTCTGCCTATTCTCCGGGTCCACAGTACTCAGAGCAGTACCTGAATAAGAAGGACACTCAATAAATGTTGGTTAAATAAGTATTGAAGTTTTAAGTTTACATTAATAGGAACAGCCATTTCTGAAAGTGCTTTAATGCTCTCAATCTGAAATAGCAGATTTAGAATTTGCCATAACACTATCAGTATATGCTCTTCGGATTCTACTCTTAGACAATTTATATAAGGGTGATTTTCATTTTCCTGCAGTAAAATTCACAGAATAGCAATAATGCATCCAGGGCTGATTTTTTTTTTTTTTTTTTAAGGATGACTCCCACTGATCAGCAGGAGGAACTCCTGAACCCACTTTAATAAATGGATAACATCTCACCAATTTCATCTACTGTTTAGAGAACCTCCTCCAGCCATAAATCAGCTCTATGACCTAAGAACCGGGCAGGGAATTGTCAAAGTCCCTCTGCTGAGTAATTCCAGAAATGCCTTAAAGCTCAACAAAGGAGAGATCTGACATTAGAAAGCTGGAATTTACAACCTAAGGAAAAGCCCCAGTGGGGCAAAACAAAACATCAGGCTGAAAGCCCCAAGAGACCTTTCCAGTCCTTGCTTACAAAAGTCTTCATATCTCTGTAAAAGATTATTTTTCAATGAAGCAAATTAATCCATGAAAATTCTGCCTAAATTTTAACCATGATCGTAAATCTTTACCTTTGTCATGATTCTTTCTAGTGTTCCAGCAGGTGATCATATAAACAAACTGCTGTAGGTCGGATTGGCTGGAAAAGTAATGAAAGGGCATTCTCCTGAGAACTGGACAGAAACCTTTGGATGCCAATGGTAAAGAGCTTAGGTCACTTTCTGTGACCTACAGAGTGGCATAAACTGCTTGGGTAAACACCAGGAAAGCTGAACACACTTTTAAATGTGGCAAAGTGTTTTGGAGCTCAAGCAACTCTTAGATTTCTAATAAGGCTGTATTCTTCCAAGACCAAAAAACAACGATTTCCTTTCATCTGCAAACACATTATTTAGATTTATTGCTTTCATCTAATGAAATAATAAAATATTTTGATCTGTTGGTTCACCTTTTTTTTTTAGTGACATACTTTTTTTCTTAGAGTAACAAACCTAATTAAAATCAAGACTCTACCAATTATTGCTGAAAATCTATACAAACTGTTCTTACACAGCCTCTAAGAGTTGCTCATCCAAACTGCACTAAAATTGGGATATATTCTTATTTGCTGGCTTGCTAAATTTTTACTTACACCTACATATAGGGTACTATGAATATCTACTGGATAAACTTAGATGTGGGACACGCTCAACTTTTTAAGTTACGTGAAGCTAAATCTTGGTTTATAAACTGAAATATTGGGTTGTAGGGCACTGAGCAATTATACAAAGATTTATTGAGCCATTTGTTCTCACAATCAAAAGTTTTTCTTACATAAAAATGTCTTCTGTACTTGGCTTTTCAAATACCTACTCCTGTTCCTACAGCTTTGGAAAATAACTCTTTTATTTATAAGGCAGGCAGAAGCTGTGTGTTTTAACTTTCATCAATGACCTGTTTGAAGAAATAGGCAACTCATTGATTTAGCTGATGTAGTCACCTGGAGAGAGAGTGTACTTCTTAACAGATGGGATTCGAATTCAAAATGACCTTGCTAAGTTGGAGAAGCAGATAAATTCAGGCAGAAAGACACTCAAGAATGATAAGCATAATAATTAATTTGAGTAAAAATAGAGCAAAAAAAGTATGTCAGAATAAAGGGGCAAACATGATAAGCAAAGGTGGGCTCTAAAGGGCCTGAAGGTTGCTGAGCTGAAGCTAATTAAGTAGCAGAATGATTAATAAAATAAATGAATAATTAAAGCAAGCATAATATCTACATGCGGAAGGAGAAGTTAGGGAGGTTTAAAATCTCTGTAAGATTCAGAAAATAAAAACTAGCAGGATGAAATTTTGCAAGGAGTTTTTAAATTTTATTTATTTATTTTTATTATTTTTTTAAAAATATTTTATTTATTCATGAGAGACACACAGAGAGAAGCAGAGACACAGGCAGAGGGAGAAGCAGGCTCCATGCAGGGAGCCCAATGTGGGACTCGTTCCCGGATCTCCAGGATCACGCCCTGGGTCGAAGGCAGATGCCCAACCAGTGAGCCACTCAGGGATCCCTGGAGTTTTTTTCAGATAAGGAAATTTAAAATATTAATTTATTGAGAGCCTACTATGTTAAGTAATGGAAATACAAAAGTGTATTCTCAATTGCTCTCAAAGAGGCAAGAGTCTAATAAGAGAAATAGAAGTAAACAAATATAACAAATGAGTATTTTGGTGGAAGATTGACAAAATATTTAGCAGTAATCTTTAAGCATGTGTAATAATAATACTGATGAGGAAACTAGAACATAGAGAGATAAGGATGTTGCCCAAGTTGGTAAATGGTGGAGGCAGAAATTGAGTACAAGTAATCTGATGCCAGAGCCATGCGGTTCACCTCTCTCTATACTGCCTCCTATCCAAGGGCACACAAGTTAAAAGTTGTAAGGACAATGAGTAAGGGACTACAAGTATTTGATATCTAATACTCAAGCCTAGAAAGCCAATTTCTACTGACCTCTATTTAAAAAAAACCGAGCCAAGCTGGGACTCTGAAATATATAGGCCAATTCCACAGGCAATGTGGGATTCCACACTAAGATGACATCTTTTCCTGGTATCAGACATGTTCTTTTTCCTCACAGGTACAACATTGGAGGAGAGAGATACAGGAGCTTATCTGAGTGACCTCAAGTAAAACAGTTTAATAGTGGAAATAGAAATGGGTAGAACGAGAATCTCCACCATCAAGCCAGGGCTATTTGGGAACCCACAGAAAGATTCCTCCCCACCCCTCACCCCAGCCTCATGGGAACTGTGGAGCATCAGCTTCAGGGAGATGAAGCCGGGGAGCTCATATTTAGGGTGGCTCTAGGAACCCCCCACAGCAGCAGGAGTCAATGGAACCACTGCCATCAGAACAATTTAACTCTTTGGGCTTTGTTTTTTCCAGTCTTCATGTTGCCAGCCAACTGACTCACCCTGTCTTCCCTTAATTATCTCCTACAGTTGGTGCGTGTTCATCGATTCTGCTGCCTCATCATGTCAGCATATTTGTGTGCCTGACCTCCTCAAACCTTGATGTTTTGTTTTTTTCTTTTTAAAGATTTTATTTATTTATTCATGAGAGAAACAGAGGGAGAGGCAGAAACAGGCAGAGGGAGAAGCAGGCTCTCTGATGTAGGACTTGATTCCAGGACCCCAGGATCATGACCTGAGCTAAAGACAGGCACTCAACCACTGAGCCACCCAGGTGTCCCAAATCTTGTTTTTTTGTTTTTTTTTTTTTTGGTTTTTTTTTTTGTTTGTTTGTTTGTTTGTTTTTTAGCTCCTGTTAATCCTCTCCATCAATTTCTCTCCAAAACTTTTACTGGAACAGATACTGATTGGCCAAGCTGATCTCATTATCCCTTTTTGAAGAAAACGTTTCATGCCAATTGCTTTCATAGGTTGTAGGTCAACCTATTAAACGTCTGACTGCAGTTTGAATCGGCTGTGTGTTTCTAGTGATTGTGATGTTGTGGGGCCAAGGTGGGAGGCAAAGAAGCAGGGCAGGCCTCTGTGGGTCAGAACTTGGGCTCCTCTGCTCAAGGGATGGTTTAGGATGCCTCACTCAGACAGGAACCAACAATTGTTGACCTTTAGGATGTGCTGAGTATATACATTTCAGTTTATATCACAATAGCCATAAATAGGAAGCAACCTTGCCCCATATACAAGTGATAACATTGAAGTCACTATCTGCGGCAGAGCTTAGATTTGAGCCAGTTTTGCCTGACTTCCAAAACCCTTGTTCCTGGGGATCCCTGGGTGGCTCAGCAGTTTGGCGCCTGCCTTTGGCCCAGGGCGTCATCCTGGAGTCCTGGGATCAGGTCCCGCGTTGGGCTCCTGGCGTGGAGCCTGCTTCTCCCTCTGCCTGTGTCTCTGCACCCCCACCCCTCTCTCTCCCTCTATGTCTATCATGAATAAATAAATAAAATCTTAAAAAAAAAACCCACCTTGTTCCTCCCCAAATCCCATGCTTCTTCCCATCATGTCACCCCTAAACATGTTCCCACAAGCAAGGATTGGGAAGAGATACAAAAGGAGTAACTGGGAGTTACTCAAATAATTTTTTGAACCATGCTCTTAGAAGAAAACTTAGATGAAATAGATATCCCTCTATATGTAGTTCATTTGTTCCATAGAGAATGCTAAGAAAATAATGGGCAACTAACCTGTTCATCTTGCTAAATGTTGCTCCAATGCAAATACTTGAACCAGATATAGACGAGCAAACATGTGGGGCACCTGGGTGGCTCAGTCAGTTGAGTGTCTAACTCTTGGTTTCGACTTCAGTCATGATCTCAGGGTCCTGGTGTGGAGCCCTGAGTCAGGCTCTGCACTCCGCGGGGAGTCTGCTTGAAGATTCTTTCCCTCTGCTCCTTCCCCAGCTCATGCTCTTTCTTTCTCTTTCTCTCTTTCAAATAAATAACCTTCTTTTAAAAAAAAATAACATTTGTGTAATGCTTTCTCTGGGCAAAACTCTTTATGTCATGTACATTTAATCCTCACAACAACCTGGAATGCCCTGGGGGCTCAGTGGGTTAACCGTCTGCCTTCAGCTCAGGTCATGATCCCAGGGTCCTGGGATAGAGTCCTACTTCCAGCTCCCTGCTGGGTGAGGAGTCTACTTCTCCCTCTGCCGCTCCCCATCCACCTGTGCACACACACTCTCTCAAATAAATAAATAAATAAATAAATAAATAAATAAATAAAATCTCAGAAAAAAAAAAATCCTCACAACATCCCCACAAAGTAGATACTTTACCATCTCCATTTTACAAATAGGAAAACTGAGGTGCCGTGAGGGGAAACACTTGCCCAAGTTGACTCGGCAATGAACAGCAGAGCCAGGCCACATGGCTCTGTAGCCTGTGTGGGCTTTGCTTTTCTACTATTCCATGATCTTCTTTGGGCATGTGCAAAAGTACTTACCTAGATGAGCATGTTTTAGCTGTCCTCTGAGGAAATGGGAAAAGTTTCATTAATTTAGATGCAATTTTTGAAGTTTTACAATAAAAAAGAGGTATAAATCTATCATGGGTAAAAGCCTGTCAAGATATTTTAAAGCAGGTTCATATACCAATATTTGAATTATTGTTTAAGTCTCATAGAATTACTCTTCCATCTGTTTGGGACTGACATGTGAAGAGTTATGAGTCACAAGGAAGTCTGTAAACAATAGAGTATCAAGCATTCATTGTATCATTTACTCTTGAAAAAACGATGGTTCCTGAATATTGAAGTGTTCTCATTGTTGCTATAACAACTTCAGCTCTCTATTGTGACTTTCTCTGTTCAAGGCGGATGCTTATGTTTACCAGAATGAAGGTTCAGGAGGTTTAGAAATATAATCTATCTGTAATGCATGTCACTTAGCCAATTCATTTATAAAGGAAAATAATGAGCAACTGGCAAAAGGTAATGAATGAAATTCCTGGAGAAATGAGCTCAGAGAAGTTCAGTGGGAAATATGCTTTGCATACAGCACACCAGTGACTGTGGCCGCGCATCATTCTTATGCCAGAATGCAGACAGCATTTGACCAAGGTTCAGGCGCTCTGTACCACTTGTAAACCCACCACTGAGAGCAATGCCTGGCACAGCCATTTGCCCAACAAATGATAAACAAATGCGAGAATCCTCCCATACAAAGCTACAGTCAGTCTTTGGTTTCTCTAGTTGACCTGCCATTAACATCAAGTAGTCGACACCACACTTGCCTTACCTCGGAAGCCAGGTGTTCTGGTTCTTTGAGTTCCTGCTTTAGTCTTGATTTTCCTGCATAGGAGATGCAGGCTCAGCAAGCAATTTAAACACTCTGAACTGTTAACATTCAAGGAAACAGACACCAGTCTCCTAGTTTACAACGCAGAAAAAGTGATGGATTGTTTTCATGATGAATCTATTTTAATCACTATTGGTCCCTTCAAATATAAACGAATCTGATGGGCAAGAGTGCAAAATGCAAGTCAAAGGCACCCCAAGACCAAGTATATAGGCAACTGAGAGACATTCTTCCCATAAAAGAGAATTTCTCAAGGTGCTGGTGAGCCATTCTAAGAAGCCCCTGCTTTCCCACACTCTGAGTCTGACAGTGGAACGGAATGTCAGCAGACACTGAGGCAGGGGATTGATCTCTCCAAATTTTCTGGAGGGGTCTTGCTCTGTGCTCATTTAGGATCCCTCCCAAACCACACACACAGGGAAGAAAGCAGAACCTGAAACTGCAGGCAGTGCGGCCTGCCAAACCTCATGGGGCTGGACAAAAAGAAAGAGCCACTCCACCAACCAGCACTGTTCCTTCTCTGTCAACACTCTCACACACGCTGTGCTCCAGGGCAGGTATCCAGGGCCACCGGAGGGAAGCAGGGCGCACCTGCCAGCATTTTTTACTTCTCCTCTTTCTCCTACATCTCTTTCTCCTATTAGCCCTTTGACCTGTCCCCTGCCTGCACACAATCGTCAAATCTCTCTGTGTGTCTCTTGGAAGAAAAATGTGATAACTGGAAAATTATTTTTGGAATGCCTGGAACTTGATTCTAAGATGTCATAAATTGTATACTGTATCACAGGCGTAATAATAGCTGTTTAGGAGGGAAAAGGCTTATAAATTAATTGTGCAAGTACTGTATATACTTTCAATAACTAACAAAAGCATTCATAAGTAATTATAGACTTTCTTCTTTAGTGTAATGAGAAAAGTTTGAGTGAAGATTTGTTCATACATGTTGTCTAGAGGGTCTTCGGATTCACGTTCAGCCCTTGACAGATATGCCTGGCATCCTGGTGACAAGCCATTTTTCATAACCAGTGCTCATTATTTTGATTTCTTTTGCCCTTGAAGATTGACAGTATAATTCTGAGAGAGATTGAAAAATATCAGAATTTCTTCTGCACTTCCTATTTGGTTAAACTAATAGTTTCATATTTTTCCTTCATTAAATTACATCTCCCTGGAAGTTAAACAGCTTTTCTTGAAAGTCAGCCTGAAGCCTTTGAAAGATATGTTACTCATAAAAGTTGAGCCTCTTCATGGTCCATCTTGGCATGGTATCCCCTTCAAGAGAAAAACCAATCTTAACATCCAGAAATCATCAAAAAGTAATTTAAATCTTTAGTGCAATCTTTAAAAAATGCCAAAAAGAGGATTTTATTAATAACATATAGAAAAACGTATTCAAGTGCTCTTTCTCCATCTCTGTCTCTTGCTCCTCCCTTCCACTCTGCCCTCCACCAAATGGAACAAAACAAAACATCTCACTAAAACTCTAAATCCTGTCCCCCTCCCCCACTGGTTGCTCTCCTCTCTCTTCTCTTCCTTCCTGTTTTCTGAATTTCTTTTCCTCGTCCATGAGAAACCCTATGTGAATTAGCCCAGCTGATTGTCTTCCTGTCACCCATGACCAAATGCCACCACAAAGTGGGAAACCAGTGGAGTCAAAAGACTTCTCCACTGCTGGAAGGGAGAGCCCAAGCCTTCTATTGTCTTCTTGTCTTATCAGAGAGATACATTCGAGTCTTGAGTGATGATTCTTCCAATACATCAGTTAATGACCCTCACAGTCTCCTAGCTTTAGAACATTCTCTTTATGCAGAATTTGGCAATTTCTTTGCCCTTAAATTGAATTGCCTAGTAGATATCAGTCAATCTTCTGTGTACAAAATCATATACAGCTAAGTGTAGTAATTTTGAGATAATCTGAAGGAACAATAAATAAATCTAAATTTAGTTGAAGGTCAATATTAATTACCCAGGGGCTAATTTTGTACATTTTATACATTTGCAGAAAATGACAACTTCATCCAAAGTTACTGATCTGGTGCACCTGGCCATTGTCACTTATCAGTTGTAGGAAGCATCTTAATTTCACGATGGTGATTGAGTTGAGGAAATATATGGCATTTGGGGGCTCCTAGGGCTCCTGTGGTATATATAATGTCAAAAGGAAGTTGATTATTAAGGGAATGAATCTATTCTGTTTTCAGAAATGTACCCTAAAAATCCTAAGGTAGAATATTTCTAGTGAGGTTACCAAAGCACTTAATCAAAACAACTTTGTATTTTTTCTCCCATTTTAAAAATTAAAGTATAATTTACATACAGTACCATTCCCCCATTTACTCCACAGTTCTGCAATTTCTGACACCTATAGCGGTGTGATTAACACCTCAATCAAAATATGAAACAGTCCCTAAAATTTTCCCTCTTTTGGGGGGTCATATAAAGGGATGAGGGATGAATTCGAGGGACGAATTCGAGGGATGAATCCCTTGCTGCCCACCCTTCACTCTCTCCTCTGGTTCTCAACCTCAGCAAGTTCAAATCCGTTGTCCTTTTTAGCTCCCGTGGAACTGTTTTGTACCTGCTTCTTTACTGGTCTACCCTAGTGCCATCCACCAGCTTTACTCTCTGACACACACACACACACAATTTTAATTTGGTTTTTCTTTTTTCTCTTTGTAAATAATGTACATACTGTTGATTTTTTATTAAAATAAATATGCTTTGATGTGCTAGCATAGCTGCTCTAGCTTCTTGTGTACCATAGTTCTATGTGGCTTCAGATTTAGTACCTATGAACAGAGGTACAGGACATTTATTACACTTTTTACTAAAGGGAGTTACCGTTGTAGTACTTTTGTGTAAAACTTGTCTTCTCCCTTGCCCCAACTTTTTTTTTCTTTCTTTCGTTTTTTTCTTTCTTCCTTCCTTTCTTCTTTCTTTCTTTCTTTCTTTCTTTCTTTCTTTCTTTCTTTTTCTTTCTTTCTTTCTTTCTTTCTTTCTTTCCTTTCTTTCTTTCTTTCTTTCTTTTCTTTCTTTTTCTTTTCTTTCTTTCTTTCTTTCCTTTTCTTTCTTTTTTTTCTGTAAATAAATAAAGCTTGGTTCTTACTTAAGGAAAAAAAATCACATACTATGCAGCCTTTAAGTTTGATTCTCTTCATTTATCATTGGGCATTTGAAATTCATCCACATTGTTGAGTGTATCAGTAATTCATTCCTTTTTATTTCTGAGTAGTATTCCATTGTAATGTACCATAATTTATCTTTCAGTTCCCCAGTTGAAGGATACTTGGGTTGAGCAACTTTGTGTTGTAGGTTCTACAAGGACTGAGATCAATGTTAACTAAACCCTCACTTTCAGACCCTAGTTCTTAGCCCAAATGTCCCCCAGAACATTTGGGCTAAGAACATAATTCTAAATAACTATCTTTTTATATTTCTCATTTGCTAGCTAGCTTTAACTGAACATTGTATTTGTAGGGTTGTGAAGTGGCACAAAGTAAAGAGAGGGAAGTATGGAATTTAGAATTTTATTTATTTATTTTTGAAAATTTTATTTATTTATTCATGAGAGACAGAAAGGGAGAGAGGGAGAGAGAGAGAGAGGTAGGTCATAGGCCAAGGGAGAAGCAGACTCCCTGCAAGGAGCCTGATGTGGGACTCAATCCTGGATCCCAAGATCACATCCTGAGCCACCCAGGCATCGCAGAATTTAGAATTTTAACCACCTGACTCCAAATTTAATATTGAGCAGGTTCTTTAATCTCTCTAACCTGATTGTAAAAAGGTGATAAGTACATCTACTCACAGTCTTGTTCTGCTGATGAAATGAGGTAATATATCAGAAGGAATCAAGCAGAGTGCCTGGAACATATTAAATAATAACATTAGCTCCCATTCACATCTCAGTCTGTGTGTGTGTGTGTGTGTGTGCGCGTGCGTGCGTGTGTGTTTTAAAAGATTTTATTATTTATTCATGAGAAACAGAGAGAGAGAGAGAGGCAGAGACACAGGCAGGGGGAGAAGCAGGATCCATGCAGTGAGCCTGAGGTGGGACTCGATCCCAGGCCTCCAGGATCACACCCTGGGCTGAAGGCGGCACTAAACTGCTGAGCCACCCGGGCTGCCCTCAGTCTGTGTTTTTACTTTGAGATATTTATTTATGGATTTATAAAGGTTTCTTTTTGGGTTTTCTTTTCCTTCTTTTTCAGTTTCTTTTTCCCTTTCTCTCTTTCAAGCAGGGAGTTCTTTATAAGGGAGACAAGTGGCAGAGCAAAACATGGAAACACCCTATAAGACTTTCCCACATTTGTAACACTAAAAACCACAGACTACCTGTCCAGAAGAAATGTAGAGAAGGATCGCCCCTCTGCTACATAGAAGTTCTTCATGGGGGTGAAACAGTAGGAGGAGGAGTGAAGGATAGATAGTGCAGAGGGGCTGGGATGAGAGAGAGGAGTACGGCCTAACAAGATCTCAAGATGGTAGCAAAACTCCACAGAGGAAGACCCTAGAGAAGAAAGGGAGCAGGGCATACATGTAGCAAAGTCAGACTTGACACAACCTTACCCAGAAAATTCCTGTGCCCCGAGCATGAGCCAAGGTGTCCTCTGGACCCGCCATAAGAACAAGGATGAAGGGTATCACAGTCGCATTTTGTGGGTATGAATGACAATCAAGTTGTACCCTTTCTCCCCCAAATCTGAGTACTGTGTAATTCTCATAAAGTTGGCACAACCCTAAGAACTGAGTGTGGGTGTTGGGGGGGGTGGAAGGAATCCCAACAAAGATCTAGAATTTTTGCCCCTTTATCTTTCAATCTAAGGGAAAAGATGCCAAAAGCCAGAAGCTGAGTAAGAGACAATAAAGAAAATTTTGTCTTACACACCTGAGCTCATAAGCCCACTATAGTTGTAATCACAGAGATAGAACACAGACATGGTTTTCCCCTATGTTGTTTCACACTTTTATCAAGCTGAGATTCACAGATCCTATCATCAAGTAAAGTGGTCATAATCAAAGCCGATTTTTATAAGAAAAATGAAATCCTTATAATCCTAAATTAGCATCTTCAGTAGTCATTTCTTTATGAAAATGCATTACCAAATTATACTGCCTTAGTCTGTTGGAAAAGGAACACATTAGGGAAGTGTTATATTTTTTTAATAACAATCTCCATTTACTCCAGGCAAACACATTGAAAGTAAGATATTTTACCATGCATATAATTAATTGCTTCCCTGGATATTTGCTGTCATTTTTACTCACTATTTACTTATTCATTCATTTGTCAGTTCACTCACTCACCAAGTGCCTAGCAGTTTCCAGAGACTATGGTCAACACATTAATGTCATCTGGATATGTACAAAGTCTTTAAGTACTCTAATCTGACCCTTCCTTTATTCTTGACATGTATCTGACCTCCATTTTCTGAGGATGAAAATCAGGCCCAGGGAACATGCCTAAGTCTCTGACAGAGTTCAAGGGTTCAGACTCCTTTCATTAGGAGAAAAGAATTCTAAATGGTGGGAGCCCCACTGTTAACCTACAGAGAATTCCCAGAATCCTACTAAAGGCACTTTAAAAAAATAGAGTTTCTGCAATAATGGAAAGACGTACTAACACTGTCATTCTACTTCTACTATGAGGAGCCCCGTAATAGCACAGGCTGACAAGTCTGTTTGGATAAATTAAGAACCACCTTGAAATAAAATTGACAATTCAAACATTTGAAGAGAAAGATACTGCAAATATTTGGCAGTTGCTTTCTCTAAATTAAAGATTTTTCTTATTTGCTGGCATCATGGATGATTAGCATAAGAAATTTAAAATATCTAAGAAAGAATTCTTGTTTAAAACCTTAAAATAGGTTTAGGAAGAAATTAGAGCTTCACACAATTCCAGTCTTCATTTTTAAACTTTAGATTTCTTTTTTAACCAAATCAAGTTGACCCTGAAGTTCTTAGGCCCTTGTTAAGAGCCCAGAGAAGGCAAGTCTGCGAGGTCAGTTGTGCATTGGCAAGTACTAGTCATTTACACAAGTAAAGCCTCCCGGGCTAAAAGACAAGGTGCCAGAAAGAAAGAGAATGCTAGTTTCACTAATAGCAATTTAAATGGTGTTGGTAAATGCAATTTGGACATTTTAATTCAAGATTCCAAGTTGCAAGATCTGAAAATTAACACAAGAATGTTGAGAAATAGTTGAAAAAGAGATTAGACCCATGGAGCCCAGCTCAAGGTTGAGACATCTTATTTATGATGGTACCTCCCCACCCCCTACCACAAAGAGCAGCCTCGCTCTTCTGCTTATGGCCACTCACAAGCATCAATCTAAGTAGCTGCTGGGATGGATCTTACTGCTAAAACAATCACAGAAACAATGTAATCATGTAACTTATGCTGCTCTGCCAAAAGCACAGGGAAAATATGATCTGATGTGTGGAAACTTAGGTGTGCAGATCTTGGTTGCAGATTCCTCATTTATGAAGCCAGAATGTTGAACTCCACCTCATTGAAACTCTATGCTTGTACTCGGTCTAAACTATTGTTAGGTAGGATATAATCACCACATAAAATGAAGCCATTTTCTCTGAATTTAAAGTTCCCTGACACTCAGGACTCTTCCATGTCATAGTTTTATCCTCCTGGACATTTCTGACCCCTTAGCCACATAATCAAGTCTCAATCCATGATGTCCAATATTAAATAAGTGTTTCTGAAGTATGTTGACTTCAGAAAACAACTATCCTGACTCAGAAAATTCAGGGAAACTGCTTATAAAAGTGCTCTATTACAGTCCAGTGATTATTTGTATTTTGAGAAGAAAAAGACATTCCCTTCATTAGAAAAAATGTCAGGTGAATTAATCAGTTGCATTTATTTACAGAAAGCTATAGATGTATCAATATAGTCATATAGATACACTGAAAACATATATTATATGCTGTCTGTAGTAAACTCACATTAAATATAAAGACAGGATAAAAATAAAAAAGATAGAGGGTCACACCATGTTAATACTAATCTAAAGAAAACTGGAATAGCTATATTAATTTTAGTTGAAGTAGATTTCAGAACAAGGAAAACTGTCAGGGAAAAAAATGGGCCCTACGTAAGGGAACTAATTCTCCCAGAAGACACGAAAATCTTAAATGTGTATTCATCCAACAGCTGACTTCTATGATACATGAAATAAAAGCCTAATATATCTGAAAGGAGAAATAGACCAAATCACAATTATATTTCGAGACCAACATTTCTGTCTTGGGAATTGATGAAACAAGTAGGCAGAAGGTTAGTAAGAATATACACGACCTGAACAGCACAATCAACTAGCTTGACGTAATTGGTATTTACAGGACATTTCACCTGACCACAACAGAATATACATCTTCTCAGGCACACATGGGATGTTCGCTAAGATATACCATATTCTGGGCTATAACAAAACCTTCACACACTTAAAATAATAGAAATCATGCAAAGTATATTTTTAGATTACAACAAAATTAAAACTAAAAATAAAATGTACTAGAAAGAGATCTGGCAAATTCCCAAGTATTTGGAAATTAAAGAACACTTTTAAATAACAAATATGTCGAAGAGAAACCTCAAGAGAAGTTTAAATCTATTTTGAACTAAGCAATAATATAAATACTAAATTTGTGAGATACAGCTAAGCAATGCTTAGAGGAAAATTTGTAGCACTAAATGTATATATTAGAAAGTACAGCGGCTGGGGTGGCTCAGTCAGTTAAACATCTGCCTTCAGCTTAGGTCATGATCCCAGGGTCCTGGAATCAACTCCCCACATCGGGTTCCCTGATCAATAGGGAGCCTGCTTCTCCCTCTCCCTCCACCCCTGCCCCCAGTCATGCTCTTGTCCTCTCAAATAAATAAATAAATAAATAAATAAATAAATAAATAAAATATTCTTTAAAAATCTACAACAACTAACTTAAGCTTCTAAATAATAAAGCTAGAAGTAAGAGCAAATTAAACCTAAAGCAAGCAGAGAGTATAATAAATATTAGCACATATATTAGTGAAATCTCCCCAAAGATAAGAAACAAGTCAAGGATGCCTACTCTTGCCACTTCTACTCAGCTTCATAACAAAGATAGAGCCAGGACTATTAGGCACAGAAAGGAAACAAAAGACATCTAGATTGTAAAGGACAAAATAAAACTTTATCTATTTGAAAATGGCATTCCCTAGTATAAATAATATCCTAAGGAATTCACTTAAAAAATTAGAACTGACAAATATGTTCATCAACAAGTTAATATACAAAAATCAATCATATTTCTATGCACTAGCAATGAAAAATCCAAAAATGAAATCAGAAACAATTGTATTTATAATGTCATCAGAAGGAATAAAATATGAATAAATTTAACAAAGAAGTTAAAACATACTCTGAAAACTATAAAACATTGTTGATAGATATTAGAGAAGACCTAAATAAATAAGAAGACATCCCAGGTTCATGGATTGGAAGACTTAATATTGTTAAGATGGCAATACTCCCTAAATAGATCTATAGATTTAATGCAACCTGTATCAAAATTCCAGCTGGGTTTTGCAGATATTGATAAACTAATCTTAAAATTTATATGGAAGGGCATAGGAGCTGAAATAGCCCATACAATTTAGAAATAGAGGGACAAAAGTGGACAACCCAGATTTCCCAATTTCAAGTTTTAATGCAAAACTATGGTAATCAAGACTATGCAGCACTGGTACAGGGATAATTGAATGATGTTCAACATGAGTGGTAAAACAACTCATTGATGAGAAAAGAGTCTTTTCAACAAATGATTCAACAATTGGGTAGCCACATACAAATTAAGTTGAACATCTTCCTCACACCGTATACAAAAGTTAATTCAAATGGGCCATATACATAAATGTCAGAGCTATAACCATAAAATTCTTAAGAAAAATACGAGAGCAAATCTTCATGACTGTGAGTTAGGCAAAGCCTTCTTAGATATGACACTAAAAGCACAAGAAACAAATGAAAAAATGTTATATCTGACTTCATTAAAATTAAAAACTGTGCATGAAAGGACACTATTAAAAAGTGAAATGGCAACCCTAGAATGGGAGATATAATTGCAAACCATCTATCTGATAAGGGTCTAGTATTCAGAATATGTAAAGAACTCTTACAACTCAATAATAAAAAGACAAATAACCCAATTAAAAATTGGGTACAGGGCTTGAACAGACATTTCTCCAAAGAAGATGTACAAATGATCCAAGAAACAGCTGAAAAGATGTTCCACATCATTGGTCAGTAAAGAAATGAAAATTAAAACCAGAATGAGATACCATTTCACACCCACCAGGTTGGCTACAAACAAAAATGAGTGAAATCAGGGCAGCCCGGGTAGCTCAGCAGTTTAGTGCCTGCCTTCAGCCCAGGTCCTGATCCTGGAGTCCCAGGATCGAGTCCCATGTCAGGCTCCCTGCATGGAGCCTGCTTCTCCCTCTGCCTGTGTCTCTGCCTCTCTCTCTCTCTCTGTGTCTCTCATGAATAAATAAATAAAATCTTTAAAAAAATGAATGAAATGGTGAAACATGGTTCTATACAACTTGGATGAATCTTGCAAAACTTATGCTAAGTAAAAGAAGGCAGACAGTGAAAGTCACGTATTGTACACTTTCTTTTATGTGATATATTTAGAAAAGGCAAATCCATAGAGACAGAAATAGAATTTACCAGGAGTTAAGAGGATGAGTAAATGGGGAGTGATTTCTTAATGAGTATGAGGTGTTTTATGGAGTAATGAAAAAGTTGTGAAACTAGAGATAGCTAGTGATTGCACAAAACTGTGAATACTAAACACCACTGACTTGTATCATTAAAATGGTTACTTGCATGTTATGTAAATTTCACTTTCATTTTTTGAAATGACAAGTTGGAGAGAAATCTATGTAGAATGAAACCATAGAGCACTCACAACAGTGCATACCTTGTTTAAGAATAGATACATATTTGGTAAAAGTATAAATATACGGGAAAGGAAAACAACAAAATGAAGGGAGTAGTTATCTAGAGATGGGAGTAGGAAGCGTGCTCGTGCTCGTGCTCTGGTAATGATGCACAGGGCACTTGTAACATTTTATTTCTTAAACTAGCTGGAGGGCAGACAAGCTATCCTGGTGCTTGTGTTGTGCAGTATTCTTAATATCTTACTGTAAGTCTGAAATAATTAAAATAAATCTGGCTTAAGTAAATAAACTTTTTAGTTTAAGTATAATATAGACCAAAAAACCTTAGTGTGAAGTTTAATGAATTTTCACAAACACACTGCAACTGTATAACCAGCACTTGGATCAAGAAATGCAGAACTGGTAAGTATCCCAGCAACAAGCCCCTTGCAAGGGTTAAAGGGTATATTTTTAATAAAGAAGCCTCCATCATGTCCTAAGGGGGTGGGAAGTTGGGATGGAAATTTTCTACTTTTCATTTTACACCTCTCTGTATCATTTGGATTTCTGCCTTTATCTTTTTAGCCCCATACTCTATATGGCCAAACCCAAACACCTTGGCTTTAAGCTTCTCTACCTACAAGTGATTTTGACCTCTTTGCCTCTCTTGCTTCCCATTGCCCTGGCCATACCCTAACAAGGTTGGGTACTTTGTACTATTTCAATCAGAAGTGCCTTCATCCCAATGTCTCGTCATAACCAACACCTACCTGGGCCTCTAATGCCTTCTTACTCTGGTCCATCAGTGCCTGTCCTAAACACACACACACACACACACACACACACACACACACACATCTAAGAATAATGCTTGTTATTTTTTCCTTAGTGACAGACAAACAGACAAATAGAGAGACAAATATGACAAGTATTCTGATAAAGGTATGTTAGTGACCAAAGGAAACTTCTACTTCCCAGAATAAATCCCATCCCCTCCAGGAGGGAATGTGCTTCATCTGTCTCCAAAACACAGAACCCATTCAGAGAAAAATGATAGTGTATGCCTCAAAAAACATCCTAGTAGCCGACATGTTCTGAGATCTAAAGCATTTTTCGTTCCACTAACTCTGCCTCATTTTCTCTAGCTTCCTTCCTGGAGCATCCTCGTCTTTCACAGAGGTTCCCCATCTCTACTTCCTGCTGGTTGGAATGCATGCTTATTTCTTCTTTCAGCAGTTCCCAATGCTCCCCATTTTCTTCTCTTCAGAGGAACTACTCAATGACTTCCCCATGCCTACTCTCAGACTCTCTTACCAGCAGCGGAAACCTGCCCCAATGTGATAAATACTATTTTTCCCTGCTTGGACTGGGTTACACACAGGGAAGTGTAGGGGAAGCTGCTAAAAGGCAATATTCCCTGGTTTACTAGGTTAACGAGCAATGATGGGAGAACAAAAGGTCATGCAAATTGGACAGATGCATGGGCGAGAAAGAGACTCAGTGTGCACTGCATTGTAAAAGATGCCAGTTTTGAGAAAATGAACAAAGTTTGCTGAAGAAGACAATAAATTGCTTAGTCTTGGTAACTGGCATCTTGGTTAAAACACATAAAAACACATAAAAATGTTTCTTAAACTTTCTAATAAAAAAGCTGAGATCACGACTGTATGATTTCATTGACTACTGCAGTACTTAAACAAATCGGCATAACAAGTTCTGCCTTAAAAGATCCTGTTCAAATAAGTCAGGCAGAGAAAGGCAAATATTGTATGAGCGCAGTTATATGTGGAGTCTAAAAAAAGCCAAACTCCCAGAAACAGAGAAGATTGGTGGTAGTGTGGGGGGCGGGGAACAGGTGAACAGGTGTCCCCAGAGGGGACAAAACAAACTTGAGTTATGAGATGAGTGAGTCCTGGGGATGCAACGTACAGCAAGGTGACTATAGTTAACGTTGCCGTACCCTATCCTTGAAAGTTGCTAAGAGATTAGATCATAAAAGTTATCCGTCAAAAAAAAAAAAATTCTCCCTTCCCACCCCCCAACACGCACAAAGTAACTCTGTGAGATGATGAGTGTGTTAACTAACCTTATCGTGGTAATCATTTCTCAGCATATACCTGTAGCAAATCCTGTCACATTGCAACTTCTTAAGCTTACAGAGTGGTAGATGTGAATTATATCTCAAGAAAGCTTTGGCAGAGGTGGGGAGACGACCGTGTCTTCAGAGTCACTTTTTCTGTCACTTATGCCTGTTCCAATTTGTGCTCTATTTCTGCAGGACCTTAGGTCTGTTCGGAGCCACACCACCGTGTATATGCCCTGAAGTGGGAGGTAGGAGTGGTTTTCTAAATGCACTCTGCATTTGCCTGTGCTTGCATGCCTACAGTGACTCTAGAAAACATGTGGGTCAAATGGTACCTGACTCCTGGATGTTAACTGGATAGATACACTGAAGGAAGGCTGGGAGGATAGACCCAGAGATGCAAAGCAAGACCCAGGGTAGGAGCACTCGGGGGAAGTCTCCTGTGTTCTCTTGCTGGGAGGACCTCAGAGACCCTCTCAGACCACCCAGTGCTGCAAAGCCCTTCACACCTCGCCCCTAACCTGGGTCTGAACTACCACACAGGGCAAGGGTCACGGCTTCCTAGTCACACCCACATTCTCTGATTTGGAATATTACCCACAGCCTCCGTGTTGTCATTCAATTCAGAGAAAGCCTTTCAATGAGGCCACAGAGGTCATGGAGATGACTTGAAGCTCTGGGGAAGGCACAGTTTCCCATTTCCTGACTTAACATCTGCCACTCAGTTTGAGGTCCCCTTTCTTCCTCTTAGCTTTAAAGAAGAAAAATTATTGAATAGCCCAGGGCTAAGAATAGTGAAAAATCTCATTACATCTTCTCTGTATCTCCTCTCAGAATGCATTTCCCAGTCAATATTCTTGCAACGAATCATTTTTAATTTGAAAGTCACACTCCACTATAAAATGTACACAAATATTAGGAGGCTAGGCAGGGAATTGCTATGCTAAGCATATTGTAAATACAAGCCCTGTTTCCCTAATGCAAGAGGAATAAATTATCAATTTATCTTCTCTTGGCTGTCTCATCTGGTTATAAATGATAGCAGAGCTTTAACTAAATATAAATATTGAAGTTCATTAAACAAGTAAGATTTCATCCAAAAACAAAAATCAAAACAGTGGAAAGCTGAGACTTGTGTCACATCTCAGTAAATATAAATAGGGTACAAATTGGTTTAAGTTAAACAAAATCATGTTTAAATGATCCTTAAAAGTTGATTAAAAAAAAAATAAAGTAAACCTAAAGATGAATAAAGATGAAAACGACCTTTGTCTGTTTTCTACTTCATTGCAATTAGGAATAAAAGTAGCTTTTTCCTTGCAAATAATTGCTGGAAGTCTGTGGAGTTTAATTCTGCAAATTATTAATATTTGTATACCATTTATCATAACCTAAATTAGGAAGAATGAAAGGTATTTCTGGGTTTTGTTTCCTGTGTACGTAGGGAAATCAGTCTGAAAGATGCCCTGCAAGTAAATTTGGATTAAAGGACATCATTTCTAATTATAAGTGTAAGTGTGAGTGCGTGTGAGCAAATGCATCTATGTGGGGGAGACTGTAAATAAGTAACAAAAACACTCAGGTTTTATTTTACATACTTCTGTATAGCATAAATTTTTAAAATTAAGTATGTACTACTAGGTCAATGAAAAACAAATTTTAATATTACAGGTCTGCAAATAATTTTAGGATTTAGTAGCTGAAAGAGATAGTAGAAATTATCTCCTCCTCCCCCTTAATTTACCTATGAGCCAAGTGACACCCAGAGAAGACCAGTGGTTCTCAGGCAATGTATAATGTAGAACTCAGGTAGCTACTCCGTGATATAGCTTTTATGGTCAAGTTCTGTTAAAACAGCTAAAAAAAAAAGTCCATTTAACATTCAATATTTTTAATACAAAGAAAAATGTAAAATGAAAATCACATACAATTTTTGAGAAGAAGGTCTAATGCACACTTGCCTCAGTAAGTTACAGATCCCTGGCCCTCCAACGAATGTGTCGGTGACCAAGGTTTTATGGAAGTAACAGACCTCAATTCAGAGAGATTCACGTTTTAATCTCCTTCGGACATCTTAAAGATGCTCCATGGGTATACAGTGTAGGAGGGTGGGAAGAACCCCAGAGGTAGAATGTTAATGATAGCCAGAGGATCTCAGGTGAGTTGTGACTACCGGGTTTCAGATTTCTTGTCAATTAAATAAAAGGACTGGACCAGAAAACACCAGGTGGCTCATTCACCCTAGGCCTTTATGGAGGGCTGCAAAATCAGCCAGTGAGGATCAATTACAGTTGTGGAAGAAAAACTGAAGGCTCAGAGACAGAAAAGCAGTCCTGGGTGTCAAGTATGAGGAATGAGGCAGGGCTATAAACAGGCAGACAAGTCAAAGGGTCGTGAAATGGATGGAGGGCATGGCTTTGGGAGAGAGAACAAGAGCCTTGATTTTGTGTGGCTCTGGCTGCGTAGCACAGAGGGCTCATAATATTCAAACCAATTCCCACATCCTTCTTGAAACTTCTGGCCAACATAAACTATAACAAAGTCTCCTGGTAAAAGTTGAAAACACTGACCGTAGGCTCCATTCATTCATGTATAATACATGCTGCTCTGGTCTTTGATCATTTTCTGTACTGATTATATAACATTTTCCATACGGATTCTTTGGCTTTCCCGAATTAGATTATATGCAAATTGCAAGCAAAGGCTATATTTTTCATTGTGCAACTATCAGGGTACCCAGAAAAGCTATTTCATAACAAGCACTTAAATGTTTCTTCATAAATTACTAAATAATGAATAAAAGCCACACTATTGCAAGATATCCTTTAATTACCCAACCATCCAAAATCTAATCATACATTTATTGGGCACCTACTATGCGTCAACCATTGGTTTAATGTTTGTCCTTCTCCGATTGACTTATTTCATGCAGCATAATATATGGTCTCATTCATTTGGGGAATATAAATAATAGTGAAAGGGAATAGAAGGGAAGGGAGAAGAAATGGGTAGGAAATATCAGAAAGGGAGACAGAACATGAAGACTCCTAACTCTGGGAAACGAACTAGGGGTGGTGGAAGGGGAGGAGAGTGGGGGTTGGGGGTGAATGGGTGATGGGCACTGAGGGGGGCACTTGACGGGATGAGCACTGGGTGTTATTCTGTATGTTGGCAAATTGAACACCAATAAAAAATAAATTTATTATTAAAAAAATAAAATAAAATAAAATAAAATTGTATTACCTAAAAAAAAAAAGAAAAACAAAACATTGGTTTAGATGCAGTGAATAAAAAATGAACCTGAAAAGTAAAGTCTGTATCCTAAGGCTTTCATTCCATAGGGAGCATATGTCAAATAAACACATCATTATGATGTCATGTAACCCATGTGATACCTGGAAACAGTGGGAACAGAAAACAAGGAGGACCCGGATTCTTCCTGAAAATTCTTTCCCCACCTGAATTTTAAAAAATAATTAGGGATTTTCCGGGAGGACAAGGAATGGAAGGGTTTGCATTGTGTGTGGTACAACTCATTGACTGTGTCTGGACTTCAGAATTCCTATGCTTGAAGTAGGGAAGAATGAAGTTGGAAAATAAGTGGCTGGACCAAGAGAAGAGTCTAAGATGGCACAGGAAGAAAGTTCATCACCATCTCACAGGGCAGTGATTCCCAGACTTTTGGATTTTACAGACCTGCAAAGTTTAAAGACATTTTAAGATGATCAAATTTCTGTTTTGTTAATTGAATCATTTTTTTTTCTCAAACTTACATTTGCAAATGCCAGCATTTCATAAAGGCCCTTTTTCCCCCTAAGAGCCAAAAAAGTAGAAAATTAAAGTTCCTTCAACTTTGATACTTTATTTTTTTAAAGACTTTATTTTTAAGTAATCTCTACACCCAACTTGGGACTCAAAGTCACAACCTGAGATCAAGAATCACATGCTCTGTGGACTGAACCAGCCAGGCCCCCTAACTTCGAAACTTTAAAACCTTTACCCCACTGGTGCTCATTGCAGGAACTTGAATCTTAGAACCTCAGATGTAGGAGCACCTGGGTGGCTCAGTGGTTGAGTGTCTGCCTTTGGCTCAGGGCGTGATCCTGGAGTCCTGGGATCTAGTCCCACATCAGGCTCCTCGCAGGGAGCCTGCTTCTCCCTCTGCCTGTGTCTCTGCCTCTGTCTGTGTGCCTCATGAATAAATAAACAAAATCTTTTAAAAAAAAGAACCTCAGATGTAGCCAATGAGGAAGGAATGAAAAATTTCAAGTAAGAGAATTTTACAACCTTCTTTTTTTCTAAATAAAAATAACTCTTGCATTCCACTCGGACCATTAGCTGCGTGTCCAACAACAAACATTTTTCTATTTCCGATTTTATCTATTTTACTGACTTAACCACATGGGTACCAGGATGTCAAAGGTGCATTAAGCATGTGGTGATAGCAATACTGGGGGCAGCAAACTCAAGGGAGATCATATGTAGCTTCACGTTCCACAATTGCTGCGAAGTTTCCTTATTGAGGCAGAATAAGGCAGTCCAGAAAGTTACCTCAGACCCCTGAGAGAATGCTATATTTAAACCATTCTGAAAACTATCTGAAAATACAAAATTTTAAATAACTTTTAGACTTAAATCTGGATCATTATGCTCACGGATCAACTTGATTTGTTTGTTGGTTTGTTCATTTATACCCTATTAATTCTACAGAGGAGCCCAAGTAGCCTAACTTCCAGGATCTTGTATTTTTGTGATTAATGGTGACATATAACCCCAAATCAAAGAAATGCTAAGTGATGGATGAAATTCTAAAGCTTTACAAGTTCAGTCCACTTGGAATTCGCATCAAAATGTACAGAGGCATATCCCAGGCTCATGCTGAAACTGCTAAATTGGGCAGTAAATCTCATGAGAGTTCAGCACATGAAATCTCTGGTATTTCCTGCTTTTAATTTGTCTAGAAATACTTCAAGGATAGCTTTTCTTATCATATTTCAGAACATGTCCTTGTAAAATGGAGACACATAGAAGAGATTTGGTTTGCATTAATAAGGTTGGCTCAAATTTGCCTCATGATTCGTTGTTCTATTACTAAGCCCAATTCCATATATCCCTTAACCAAAGAGAAAGTGGAGAATTTCTCCCAAATAACAAGAAGCTGTGTGGTAAGGCAATATGATATTCTTCAGTTAAAAAACGAGAACTACTTACAAATCCAAAGTTATATCATATAGCTGAAATTCATAGAGCAAGAAATAGCACTTTTAGTTGGAAAAACTGGGAAACTATCTCCCAAAGTCATCAAGTTCTTCAGACACAGCTTATAATGCTTCTTTTTAAAAAAGATTATATATTTATTTGGGGGTGTGAGAGGAAGAATGTGTGTAGAGGGGAGGGGAGAGGCAGAGGCAGAGGAAGAGAGGGAATCTCAAGCAGATTTCCTGCTGAGCACAGAACCCGACACACAGGGCTCAATCTCATGGTGGAAATCAAGAGTTGGCTGCCTGATTGAGCGCCCAGGCATCCCTGGCTTATAATACTTTTTGAAAATCCTTCCCCACACTCTTTGTCCTTTTTTCACTTGGATACCTAGAATGTCAAATTCATTGACCTGCAGTCCATACCTGGTGTCCCAAAGTGGTATAAGCATCCTTTCTTACTCCAGTGGTTTACTCCTAGAAAGGAAGCTTCAGTAACCTGGCATCAGGCAAGCAGAGGCATGCAATAAGAAATGAAGGACAAAGAACCTCAGTGTTCGTGCTGATAACGTGCTTGACCAATTAATGAGCCTTAACCTCCATTTTTTTTTCAGACTCCATTAGGTATAACTCGGGATTTGGCAAACGTGGATTTTTTTTTTTTAATATGTCACTGCTGCGAAGATCTACTTTGCTTACGAATTTTTTTCCACCTGCCCTCTCTAATCTTTGAAAAGTTTTGAAAGACAACATGTATTTTACCTATATAATGGCTGGTTTTCACTTTAAGGGAAATTTCATCTTCCTGTGATCAGTGCTCTGCTAAACCAATGGTATCTTTTATTCATAAATCTAAATGCAATGATTACTTTTCTTAATGCTTTTATTCGTATCCCCCAAATTCTCTGGCACTTGAATCCCAGATCAATATGTTCTATAGGAAATTATTTACTTTGGATTAGGGAATATAATGGATCAGATTACATTTGCCAAATTAAGGGACTACTTCTCAGCCTAAGATCTGTTTATACAATTTAGCATCACTGCTTAAAAAGAAACCATTGCCCAGCACATATGATGGGATCTCATAATTTTCTTTTTCAAGTAAAAAGAATTTACTAACTCAAGAAGACCCCAAAATGATCATTTTTGTCTTTTACAATAGGAGAACACACAGCTGTTTGGGGATGAGAGGAGGGAAATGGAGACAGACAAACACACACATATACATACACAGAGTAGAATTTTAGATTTTATTTATTTTTAAATTTATTTGAGAGAGAGAGCATGCATGAGTGCATGAGCAGGAGCTGGGGGAAAGGGCAGAGGGAGAGAGAGAGGCAGACTTCCTGCTGAGCAGGGAGCCCAACGTGTGGCTTGATCCCAGGACCCTGGGATCATGACCCAAGCCAAAAGCAGACAACCACTGAGGGAGAGGAAGGGCAGAGAATCTCAAACAGACTCCGTGCTAAGAGCAAAGCCCCATGTGGGCTCAATCACACGACTCTGAGATCATGCATGACCTGAGTTGAAACCAAGAGTTGGATGCTTAATTGACTGAGCCATCCAGGCACCTTATGATTTTCTTAATAACATTTTTTTTTCTCTAGCGTACTTTAAGAATTCAATACATAATATGTATAACATTCAAAATATGTGTTAATCAATGGTTTATGTTATTAGTAAGACTTCCAATCAACAGTAGGTTATTTGTAGTTGACTTTGGGGGGATTCAAAAGTCATACATGGATTTTCAAGTGTGTAGAAGGTTGGCATCCCAACCTTTGCATCATGCGAGGGTCAACTGTATAGTTAAAAGTTGGCGTGCATATGCATTTTTCTGTTGGAAGGCCTACAATTTTCCTCAGATTTTTAATGTGATGTACCTTAAAAAAATTTGAGAAAGCTTATCTATGGAGGATTGCCTGAGCTATGTGTAGCCCATTATTTGTCTAAATATTCTAATTGTTTTGCTTCACTGTACTTTGGATAAGACCATCAGTTATTAGAACCACCCAGAGACAGTTACTGCTATAAGGATGCTGACATGGACATTGTTGATGGTGTCATGCTGTTCCTTTACTGGGGACACTTGGAAAGAAATATCTGCTTTGTCTCGCTATCAAAATTCATTTTCTTCTTCTGAGTAAGTTTGCTTTTCCTCTTATAGAGATAACTAACCACATTTCCCTCTTCCTATTGTCTTCTAGATACCTTAGAAACAAATATATGGCCTGGCCACAGAAAGTACACAGCACTTCACAGTATGCACTTTTTGTATTAAATATATTCCCAGTTCTTTTTATGTTCCTGGCCTTGTTTTCCCTTTGTCTCATATTTCTCTCCTACTTCTAACATTTATTATTCTATCAGTTAGGAATTAGGTTTGGCTGTGAACATAAGAAACTCCTCAAATAGGTGCTTAAACAAGTAGGATCTTATTTTGCTCACATAACAGTGAATCTTCCCTGCAGGGCAAAGACTTTCCTTCTCCAATTGTCTTGTGCTCTTAAGATGGCTATTCTTCTCCAGCACTGAATCCTTCCTTATTCTTAGAATGAAGAAGAAAAACAAATAGCAAAAGACTTGTACCATTCCTGCTTATTTTAATCTGAACTTTATCATATGACCAATCCTAGATAGAAGAGACACTGAATTTTATTTTATTTTATTTTATTTTATTTTATTTTATTTTATTTTATTATTTTATTTTATTTTATTTTATTTTATTTTATTTTATTTTATTTTATTTTATTTTATTTTACATTTATTTTATTTTATTTATTTTTGCTGGGCTCATTGCCACATGAACAAAATGAACAAAATCAGGGTTTGATTGATGGAAAGAACTAGAGAGTCACAAACAGCCATGACCAACACAGTTATATCTTTGAATTTATAAGCCACTACATCTATCTTGGCCTGAAGATGGGAGGTCATAATAAAAATTTAAATGCATCAAATTACAATAGACTACTGTAAAATGTTCTCAGATAGTTTCCGACATGATGTAATTACAGCTCAGGTGAATGAGGTATAATTCCTGACTAACCTGACTTCTTTTTTTTCTTTTTTTTTTTTTTTTTAAATTTTTTTTTTTTTAATTTATTTATGATAGTCACAGAGAGAGAGAGAGAGAGGCAGAGACACAGGCTGAGGAAGAAGCAGGCTCCATGCACCGGGAGCCTGATGTGGGATTCGATCCCGGGTCTCCAGGATCGCGCCCTGGGCCAAAGGCAGGCGCCAAACCGTTGCGCCACCCAGGGATCCCTAACCTGACTTCTATTACAAAATCTCAAAGCTGTTCCATTGGTAGAATCTGGGGGCATAGGGTGGGGGGACTCCAGCAAAATTTTGTGTATAGTTCCTATTCTTAGCTAACTGCCAAAGAAATAGATTCATCTTTCATGTTGAATATGCCTTATGCCAAGCACTGTGCTGGTTTCTGGGAATTTGAAAATCAACAAGTTTCAGCCAGTTCTTATCTCCAAAATGTACAATTAGGTGGAAGCAACAGGGAGCAAACCCACAATTGTGTCGGTGTTTGGTAAGTGATATGGTAAATATGGCATGCACATGACACTAGGAGAGCCCAGAGGAGAAACCAAAGCCTGCCTGGGGAGGAAGGACAGGGAAGACATTCTGGGGGAAGTGACACTTGACCTTGAAGATGATTTGGGATTAGCACATAGTTATGCTGAAGAGAGGATTCCCAGGGCTGATATGTGGAAGTGGAAAGATTGCTAGCAGCCCTGAAATATGCATGGGCAGCAAAGCAAGAGATGCTACTGAAGAGTTCCAGACTCAAAGAAACATGTGTGCTAAACTAAGGAGTTTGGATTTTACAGGTGATGGGGAAAATAGCAAAGTTTTTTTTCTCTTATGGAAAGGGGTCCCATCCATATAATTGAATATTAGAGAGGCTACCTTGGCAGCTGTGTACTTCATGGATTGGAGACAGGAAGAAGGATAGGGAGGCTGTTACAATAGTCCAAGTAAGAGAAACTGAGACTGAACCAGGCCAGTGTTTCTGGAGATGGGGTGGAGAGGGCAGACTTGAAAGCTGTTAGCACTGTAGACTTGTTAGGACTTAGGAACTGATCACATGAAGTACAAGAGCGTTACTAGGGGTTTACAGTAACGCCACCCCCAAGTTTATGACTTTCTAAACTTAGGCATCTTGGTTGAAGGTTGATCTCATTTACCAGGAAGGAGAATACAAGGCAAAGATCCAAGTTTGGGATGAGAAGTGGAGGGGAGCAAGTCTTAGAAGAGGAGTATCATAAACAGAAGGGATCATTTCCATTTTTGTTATATTGGAAACAGCTCTGGAAAACCCATTTGGGGTCACCTAGAAGCAGTCAGAATTTTGTTTCTTTCTGATATCTGCAGAAATCTCCTATGGCAATTATCACCTCTCCCTTCTTTATTTCTCACCTTCTCTTCAGCTCCTTCCATGTAGCTGAAGCTGCATGGTTCCCATTCCCATTTCCAGCCTCATCTCAAAAATTCCACATGTTTTCTCTGTGCTCCAGCTACACAGCACTTCCTACTGGTTCCAGGTATGTTCCATGTGCTCACCTACTTCAGGGCCTTTGCATAGGTTTTAAAATATGCTTGAATGCTATCTTCACTCCACCATGCCTTCCACTTGGCCTTCTTTGTACCCCTCCTCAAACCCATAGGCATTGTTATTCTATATTCCCAGAGCACCTGATATTTCATTGTTTGTCTCATAATTGCTTACTTAATTGTTTAGAATTATTCATTTAATGTCTGTTGTTCCTAATGGACTTTCATTCCATGAGGTCAGGGGCCCTGCCTTTCACAGAGCTTAGCTGAAACACTCAGTAGATAGTTACTGATAAACTGATGATGTACAAGTCTTTCCCATCTTAAAAAATGAAAATAACTTCTTCCCAGGCTTACATTCATCTATGGCTGCTTCCATATATTTGTTTACCACTGAGCATCTTGAATGATGTTCTAGTGCATTCCCCCATGGACATTGGCAAATCATGTAGAATGAGAGCTAGGCAGAGAAGGCAATATAGACCAGGCAAAGAAAGTATTATAGAGGCTTGAACACTTCCCTAAACACAGAGTGTCCTATAGTCACTATTTTCATAACATCTTCTACCATTTGTCCTTTAATCCATGGCAATCTGACTTGAATCCCTGTCCCTCCATTGAGTCCTCAGGGCAAAGGTACCTGCTAAACTTCTCTTTATG
The DNA here is from genome assembly GCF_018345385.1 of Vulpes lagopus. Lineage (NCBI taxonomy): Eukaryota > Metazoa > Chordata > Mammalia > Carnivora > Canidae > Vulpes > Vulpes lagopus. Next base: position 85,698,148 of record NC_054834.1, on the reverse strand, counting down.
AAATCTAACAGTTGAACTGCAGTTAGTTAGTTGAACCTTCTACAGGATTTAACACTATGGACTTTCCATTCCTTTGTTGGCTTCCCCAACACCACCTACTCCTGGAATCTTCCCGGACATTCTCTTCTGTGTTCTTTCATTGCCTTTGTTCTTATGACCATATAATAAATGCCATCCCCTGTCCTTAGTTCCCTTAGCTTCTTACTGTACACTGGGGCAATCTCCAAGACTTGGGCTGCCATTCATAAAATTTCCCATGGGAAGTTCCATTTTGTCCTCTGAAATATGGGTCCATATGGGAGTGAAGTAGGGGATGTGATGGAAAAAGTGTGACAAAATACATTTGTTGAGTGGGTGCTTAGAAATCTTCCAGGAGGTTTTCTCCTGGGACTGAGTGTGGGAGGTGTGGAGTAAGGAAGTGAGGGGTAAAGATGTCACATTGCCCTGAGGAGTAGTACCACCAGCTGGCTGGGAGACCTGTCTCTAACAGTTCCTGGAAGCCAGCTTGGCTTAGTTCAGAGAGCAGCAAGGGCTGGATCTTCCCGGGGCTGGAGGTTTGTATGTCAGGTTTTAAACAAGGGGTGAGGATGGAAGTGGTGGTGTTGGGGAGAGGCTAGATGAGAGTATAGAATATAGGGCATTAGCTGCAGAGGTATAAAGAGGAGCTAGCTGCTGGGAAGATGCTGGTGTAGACTGGGAGATCATTAATGACCAAGGAATGTCCAATTCCTATAGCCTAAAGGGTATTCTTGAGGAATTTTCTCCATAAATAAGAAAAAGGGTGAGGTAGACAACTCTCTTCCTTTCCTGACTTTAGCTTATTCTTTTTTCTTGCATGCCCTCCTTACACACCAGAATCATATGAACAATGATACCATAAGCATTGGCTTTTGAGTCCTACAGGTCTAGCTTCCTATATACCATGTGACCTTGGGAAGCTTCCGCAGCTTCTTTAAGCCTTAATCTTTTTGACTAAAGAAGATAATAATAGTCTTTTACTCGTAAGGTTGATGTGAAAATTGCATGAGTCCACACATAGAAAGCTCAGGAAGGCACCTGGCAAATAGTAAATGCTCGATAAAAGTTAGGTCTTATTACTAACATCTGGAAAAGTTAATATTTGCTGAGGATTACCCTCTGAACATGAAAAGTCTTAGACAATATTTCTATTATAAGTTGTGGATTCTAATGGGGATTTTCTACCCTGGGAGTATATCCTTTGCTGAATTAGTAGCATATTTGAATTGGCTGTGACTCATTGCTCCAGTCCAGGTCTGATCCTGTGTGCCCAACTGGGCTTTAATTTTTAATTTTTTTTTTTAATTTTTTTTCCCAACTGGGCTTTAATTTCAACCCTGGAATGCCAGAAAGCTTGAGATTTACAAACTAGTAGAGGGACAGGAAACTCTATTCTGAAAGCATACTTCCTTGCCCAAGGGTGACAATGGACACTTCTCATTTGTCAAATTAATGTCCCTGGCCTCCTGGCATCACTTCAGTATGACTTAAATTGGAGTTTTGGATGGATAAGAATTTTCTTGAACTAACTGTTTTTGTCAATCACTGGAACCAGGCAATTTTGGAATTTGCCATGTCAGCGCGACACTGTGTTCATTGTCATTCTTCATAACCCCCTGAGCAGGAAGACAGTTACCAGGTTGGGTTTGGGAATCAGACAGAGCAGGTGTCTAATTCTGGCTATGCCACTCACTGGCTTATGACTTAAAGCAATTTACTTAATCCCAGTAGTCCTTACGGTATTAATCTGTAAAATGGGATGATAATAAGAGCACCTACTTTATAGACTTGTGACTTTTAATCTATTAGGAGATAATGCATACACAAAGTTCTAGCACATAGTCATTACTCAAAACATGTTGGCTACTACTACTGTTTATCATTTTTCACCAATTTAATTCATACTGTTTTATCCACCACAGTGAAAGAGTAGTCAGGGGAAAAAAAATTACTAGTCATACGATTAGTGTTACTTAGGAAGAAGTACAGCCATTGGTATTAGCCCTCGAGCTAAAGACCTTTATTTTAAAACAGTGCATGAATAAAGCACAAAAGTATCCCTCTAGATGGCTTCTCAGCGATTGGGTGGTGCCATTTCTGCACCCGGGCTCAGCAGTCTTTGCTGTGGTTGTGGTTCAGTTTGCTGTGGTGTCAAAGTGGTGGTGGTGGTGAGGTGTGTTTGCACCAACATCTTTAGTTAGCCAGTACAGGAGTCTTGAGGCTGGGTGGGAATCCAAAGAACAAGCTACATCTCTACCCTGGGGGACAATGCCACATTTTTCTGTTACTTCAGTTCAGCTAGTATTTCCAGGTCTCTGCTGACCAAGGCTAGGACTGACCGGTAAGTCCTCTAGCACTGAAGCGGTGCTTTTTGGAGCAGAGTGACAGGTTTGCAGTCCATCTTTGCAGCCTGACCTGGGAACTGAGCCAAGTTTAAAATATGAAGAAGATATTCCCAAGCATCAGCACCGGCTGCCTCTCAGCTCTCAAGGACGGGCTCTTCTGCCTTGTAATCAAACCTGATCTCTCTTCTGGGGATTTAGCTGCTTTCCTTTGTTCCTTCTTCAAGAAGAGATGGAGGACAGAACTATGGGTGGGCATGAAGGAGAGTAACGGGGCCAGCATTTCACAATGACAATCCATCTCCTATATTTTACACTTTTAGAAATTCCGAAATTGCAGTACCTTTTCCAAAATATAATTCTCTGGGATTCTGTAGAATTACTTTTAAAATGAAACATGTTGTATGTATCAACTCTAAAATACCCTTTTTTGAAAAATGATATGCAAAATGACTCACCCTAACTGGGAAAATGGTCACTTCAATAAAGAGAGCTGTGGATCCCACGTAATCAGATTCCATATTCTGTTCGAAAAGGCAAAATTAATTTTTTTGATATGTCTAAATAAGTGACATCATTGGAGGTAAATATATGGTTAGGAGTTTATAGATCAAATCATATTTGATTGCAACAGTAAAGATAAGTTATTCTACAAATCTGTTATTATCTCTGCTAAATAAAATATTTATGTAGGCTGGTTTCTACAGAGCACAAAGTTTTCATTGACGGCTGCTCCCTGTTTCTTCAAGCTCAGTAATACTCCAAGAGAGGCTACTCAACACAGACCAAAGTTCTATTCATCATGCACATTTAGTTCTATGGATTTAATTTCACATTTACATTGGCTTGCTATACTAAGCAGCAGAAATTCACCAAAAATTACCAGCTAAGACTTGGAAAAAACTTCAACTCATAAACTAATATTTGGGCAAAATCTAGGCAGTGCTTTTCTAAACACAGGCAATGAGAATCCTTTTACTGACACCGCAAAACTCAACCATCCTTATTAAAAGATGCAGGAAAATTCTAGACTCAAAGCACAGAGAGAAAAATCTACCTCTGAGTTCAAACTTCCATCTTCTGGAATAGTAAATTTAGTCCAGCACCACTTGCCAAGGTGAAAGCAGAGCATCTGCTGCCTACCAATAGACTATCACTTGTCCTGCTCATCCTGGGTAAGTTATATTTTTACAAACCAGGTGAGGCTGACAGTTGAAAGAAAGATTTCACAATCTTCCTCCAGAAAACCCATTGGAGTTTTTTTGTTTTTGTTTTTGTTTTTGTGTTTGTTTTTTCTCATTGGAGTTTCTAACAAACTTTACTGTGCCGAGGTTTTTTTGTTTTGTTTTGTCTTTGTTTTTGGATCTAAACTAAATCCTTTGAGGAATGATTTAAATCATTTCTAACAAGTCACAGTAATAACCCTGAAGACAAATAAGCCACATCCCGCCTGTACCTTAGGACACACCCCACTTTTGCCTTTTTCTTTTAAGTTCAACTTAGCGTAGGAAAAAGTCCTCCACTTCTATCTGGAGAGCATGATAAGTAGACCAGAAGGTGCAGCCAACATCTATGTTCAGACTATAGCTGTTCACACTTCCAAGGGTCATGCTTATCATTTAAAAATAATTTTTGCAAAAACATTTTACAAGAGAAATGTTTAAATGGTGCACACATGCACATGCACACTCCAATCCTTCCAGAGAGTTTTTACTTCCTTGTTCTCATCCAATTGCTGATCATATGTGTGATTACATTGTTTTATCAGAAAGCGGCAGCAGCATTATCTCGGTTTCACCTGCTCTTCCACGTGTCCTTGCCACTCCCTCATCAAGAGGTGGAATCTCATTGCCCTCTCTTGATCTGGGCCCGTCTTCCTGTCTCACAGGTAGTCAATAGAATGAGGCAGAAGTGATGCTGCATGACTTCCACAGCTGAGCCAGAAAAGGTCCATCTGGTCCTCTTGGAATGCTCAACCTCCAGATGCTCCCTCAGAGGATGCCCGTCTTAGAACCCAAACTACATGATAAGACCATGCATAACACCTGCAGTCAATCATTCCAGCTGAGCCCACCCTTTGAGTCCTCCCAGCCCAGAGTCTGCCCAGAATCTGAGAGAAGCCTCCAAATGATTCCAGGCCCAGCAGATCTGGTCACTTCCAGCCATTCACGTTTCTAAACCAAGAACCCAGACACTGTGGAGCAGAGAAAAATCCAGACATTGTGAAGCACATCTCTGCTGTGCCCTGCCTAATTCCTGACCAGAAGAATTTTGGGGCATGTTGAAATGATTGTTGTTTGTACCTTTAAGATTTTTGCTACTCAGCAATGGATAACTAGGACAATATGCATATGTGCTTTCTCTTAGCTATAGTCATAGGAGACTACAATTTTATAGTCTTCCCTTTTATTCCACTCAGGCTTTTATTGATTGCCAGTGTGCCTATTGTTATACAGAAGGTAGCATAAATCAGAGAGAGAGAGAGCCCACAATCTAGAGTCTTAAAGAGCTGGATATCGGGATGTCTCAGGCAACAGAGAGACAACTAACTTGCTCCAAGCATCAGTTTCCTCATCTATCACATGGTGGCAATGACCCTCACCTTTAGGGATTATCGTAAAGATTAAATGAGATAAGTCACAAAAACAATAGGTGACATGATCCCTGACACGTAGCCGATTTTTGGAAATGTTTCTTTTTTCCTATGTTGGCTTCATACCTGTCAGTTTACTGGCTTCATTCTTTCTTTAAAAATACAGATCTGTTACCAACTTCTAATAGTTCAGTGGACTGTCATAAAAATTAAATCTCTTAATACTTATTTAAATGAGAATCTCAAGTCTTTCCCCCCAAACAAGCTGAGAACTTATCACCCTACATTACATTCATGCTTTTTACTTCCCTCTCAGTGTTGGCGTATGGAAGGGTTTAAGATTTTTTTTTTTTTTTATTCATTCATGAGAGACATAGACAAAGAGAGAGAGGCAGAGACGCAGGCAGAGGGAGAAGCAGGCTCCACACAGGAAGCCCGACGTGGGACTCAATCCCAGGTCTCCAGGACCAGGCCCTGGGCCGAAGGCCGCGCTAAACCACTGGGCCACCAGGGCTGCCCCTATGGAAGGGTTTAGAATGCTGGCTGGTATCTGGTCAGCGTTGTAGAAGTGTTTACTTATTATTACTCTCCACTTATTTCTACTTAGCTGTGTGCTATCAGTTTCTGTGTAGTGTTCAACTTTATCAACACAATTTTGAAGCTTGAATTTCTAAGCAAATGTGTTTTCACAGGTGCCTCCAGTCCACTCAGTCTTTCAATATCCTGGCACTCTTACTCTCCCCACTAAATGTGAACCCAGGTGTCCCATCACCTGGCTCCAGGCCCTGCATGCTGGATCCCTCATCTCTAAAAACCACTGTGATGGTACAGGGGGTCTGAGAATGCAATCTGTGCTTTCAATTCTATTTTGTGATTCTATTTTGTGTTAACAAACTGAAACACTAATCTAGAACTTAACCCTCAGTAATACCGTATTTCAGATGATTTTTTTCTATGCACTTAAATTATTCAGGGAGGAGGATTCCCCATATTCTCACAATGTTCTAAAGAATGAGCTTCCATGATTTCTGATGTCTACGTATTCCAATGTTTCACAGCCAGAAAAAAAAAAGGGACTTTTCTCATCTTTCACCTGAATTCCTCCTGCAGTAGATGAAATTTCCTCTCTCCTTATCAAGTCAGTCAGTACAAATTCAAGTATCTCAAAATCATCCACCCAATATTCTTGCAACTCCTTGACGACCATTAACTGCCCTACTGTATTTTATCTATGATACATGTAAGAAGCTGGTTTGCAGACTTTAAATCATTTTATGTCCCTCCGAGAGGGCTATGAACTATTAATAACAATTTTTTTAAAGTATTCCATGTATCATCTTGATCAATGGCTGTCAAAAGAAATATGTCAGATTAACCCGCCTAAAGTTTGCTTGCCAAAGCTTTGATGGTGATTAATCAGTATCTCTTTTCTAAGAATTAAACAATTATTTTTTATAATGCTTTCCAGTATATTTTCTAAATGTGGAAATTAAGCTTATCCTTCTTGTTTTATACAGTTATTAAAAAAAACAATATAGCATTACCTCTCCAACACTCTTATTCCTCTTAAATTCTATAGTGATATCAAATACATATATAATGATTTCAATAAATTACTGTGAATATTTATCTTACACAATTTATTTTGAATTCATTATCAGTTTGTGATAATTGTTCTTATTGATATTCTGATTCTCTATTCCTTGTTGTCTGTTCTGATGTCCTGTCTCTGAAAAGTATGAATGAATGAATATGTGTATGCATGTACTTTTTCTATCTGTTTTTCCTCAGTTACAGGAACAACATATTCCTTGACTTTGTTTAGTCCCTGTTTTATTTCCTAAAATGCTTATAATTTGTGATCCCCTTTAGATAAAAAACCAAAGGGGCAGCCCGGGTGGCTCAGCAGTTTAGCGCCGCCTTCAGCCCAAGGCCTGATCCTGGGGTCTTGGGATCGAGTCCCACATCGGGCTCCCTGCATGGAGCCTGCTTCTCCCTCTGTCTGTGTCTCTGACTCTTTCTCTGTGTCTCTCATGAATAAGCAAATAAATAAAATCTAAAAGAAAAAATACCGAAGACACAATCCATGAAAGAAATCATTGATAAGCTGGGATTCATTAAAATTAATGAAAAGGTTCTGGAAATGGATAGTGGTGATGATTGCACAATAGTCTGAATATACTTAATAATACAAAATCATAGACTTTAAAGTGGTTAAAATGATAAATTTTATGTTATGTGTATTTTACCAGAATAAAAATAAAATATTTAAAGAGACTGAAAGAAACCAGATAAGGTTGGGAGCATTTGGTAACAGAAAAGAGTGCCTTGCTTCCCAGGCTATAGTCCCATTGCCTGCTGGAAATGTAGTGGGAGACACCTGAGAGAGGTTTCCACAGCCTGTGGAAATATGCAAAGTGAAGACAGACAGAAGCCTAAAATCGTGTCCCCCAACCCTGTGTGAGAAGTAAATGTTCCAGAGAACATCACTGGGCACCACACTTGAATTCTCTGCATAGCACTTACATTACTTATATTATCTGTTACTTTCCCCAGTTTATCTGTTTGTGTGTTTGTTATCTGGCCTTTCCCACAAGGCTGTAATCATCCTGGTCACAAAGAGTTTACTATCTCCCGTGTTTAGAACAGTCCTGGCCATGAATATGGGCTCCACAAATATTTGTTGGATGAATAAATAAATATATTTAAAATGAATCCTTAGGCATAAATACAAGTATTTCTGTAAGAAAGATTCCTGGAAATGGAACTGTGCATCAAAGGGCATATATGCTTTGCTCTTTTGAGTAGAAATTAGGATGGTCAGTTGGTCAGTTGTCCAGACTGCTTGATGTGCTTGAAGTGGGCACAGTGTCTGGAGAGGTCAGTGTGTTTGGGCTCATCCACACATCTCCAGATGGTTCCAAACTGTGGCCAAGATGAGAAACTACTGTTTGAGACTGTCTTCTATGTTGTTATAGCTACAAAATACATTAAGAATCAGCTGGATGTGGTTTCCACATAATTACTCCAGCCAGTTCACCCCCAATTACCTAGTCTAGTGTTTCACAAAACCTAGAGTCTTTTATTTATAAATGCTGACAATGGCTTGTAAAAAGTAGAGAATGATTGTTTGCAGGAATTGTGTGGCTATCTCATGTTTAATCACTTAATCTTCTTGAAATAAAGTTCATCATTGGTACAATGTATTAAGGTTAAACACATGTCACCACTTTTGGCCTTGAATTCCTCACATAGGTATGGTTATAAAAGAATTGTCTAAGCAACTGAGCGTCAGAGAGAGGGGCTTTTGGCAAAGTCTGATTATATGGTCTAAAGCCTGTATTTAGTTATGGACACAGGAATGCCCTTGCAAGCATCTTATCTTTGTACTTATTAAGAGCCTGGCTCAGAAGAATAACAATTGTAAATGTCTTATTAATGAAATAAGTGAATAAATCACCAAAAAGTGTTAGTGTATATTAATATATTTTTAGATGTGCAAAATGTGTTGTGTGTTATCATTGGAGAGTTAGTGAAGAAAAAGTAGACCAGATATAAAATGCAAAATAGACACAGGAAATAGGGAGCCAGGATACAATTTATGAAAACTGGGGTTTTCTGAAGAAGAAACCAGTACTAATAGACAGTGGTAATAGTAGACCTAAAATATAGGAACGTGTTCTTGAGGGAAACTGGTGTGTTGATGCACATGTATACCACACATAAAAAAAAAAACAAACATATGCATAAATAAGTTCTGGGAGAAGAAAGTCTAGATGACAAAAAGAAAAAAACCCACAATTTTCAAGGATTCAAAACTATCAAGTTATGTATCAAGATAAAAATCATCTTAGCTTCACACTTCTTTTCAAAACCAAGATGCAATTGTGCTGTGAACTTAGAACTTTCAGGTTTCCATTCACGTGTGTAGGCAATGGTTTGTCCTAGATATGCAAGGGCTCAGAAAATATTTCCTGCAGAGACTCTTAAACACACAAAAAAATTACATAAAGTATACTCTAGCCAACCAAGAGATAAACAAAATTAAGAATTTTAACCTATAAAATTTACAATGATCATAAGGTTGATAGTACACAATGTTTGCAAGGATGTGATAGGAGACAGACGCTCATTTATTATTTATGGGAGTGTGAATTGGTACCATCTCCCTTACAGGCAGTTAGAGATATCCAGCTACATCTAAAATGTTTATATGCTCTGGTAGCTAGCAAACAATAATCTGCATGGAGGAGGAGGCATGGAATTGTCATGGCAACTTCCCAGAGATAGCTGAGGACACCAATATTTCCGTAGGGTGGTGCTTATGAGGTAAAACATTTGGTAGACTGTAGAGGCTATGGGAATTTCTTGACAACTACTTTGATGCTGAGAATCCTACTAAAGAGATAGAGAAGGTAATCCTTGTTGGCAAGGGTCAGAAAATGGCAGTGGGCTTGGAGAGTAATGAGAAACCAACTTTAATTGCTATCTCTCCTTCACGGAGGCATCAAATCAGAGAGGCCATGAAGATAGCTGCATATAATTAGTAAGATCCTATCATATGGGCACTGGAGATGGAGGAAGGGAGCCCTGCCTATGAAACAGAGAACACCCTGGGCATTGAGGCTGTCTCCTTAACATCCTTTTTCCACTCTCCCAGTAGGTTTTTCCTCCCCTCTCCCAGTCTTATTCAATCATGTGATCCCACATCTCTGGGCTGGTTCAGGTCCCATGTGAGCCATTGAGAATAGGGATTGGTTTAAGAGTGGACATGCATAAGGAGAAGTTTATTGGTAGCTTATGAGAAAAGTTTCAAGAGAAACATCTGGAAGATAGCTTCTCTTCCTGCTGTTTGTGCCATCATCAAAAAATGTAGCCATTTTTTGACCCTTTGAAGAGTAACAGCATTATCAGGGAGAGAATGAAGCTTAACTTAAAGCCTACTCTATTGCATGACGTCACGTCAAGTCAGTTCGTCATTTCTCCCTCTTTGTTGTAAGCCAATGTGAGCCAAGCTTTCTTTCACAATAGCCAAGGGCCTCTTAGTGGCCCAGAGGATATGGTGAGACAGGCAAGCAGGTCCTTCAGGCCTCCCTCTTGGCCAAGCCTAAGCCCTTATATGCTAGAATTAGGGTAAGGTTAGCAGTGCAACCCCAGTCACATAAAGCGGCCTGGAAATTTTTTCTAATTAGAAGGAAGAGACTTTGGGGGCACCTGGATGGCTCAGTTGGTTAAGCATATGACTCTTGGTTTTGGCTCATAATCTCAGGGTCATGAAATTGAGCCTCATGATATGTTCCCTACTCAGTGCAGAGTCTGCTTAAGGTTCTCTTACTCCTTCTGCCCCTCCCACACCTCCACTGTTGTGTGCACACTTTCTCTCTAAAAAAAAAAAAAAAGAAAGAAACGAAACGGAAAAAGAAAAGAAAAGAAAAAGGAAGAGACTTTTCCTGACACAGTATATCCCAACAAAAAGAAATTGAGATGGAGTGAAGGAAACCTGATTTAGGGGGTTAGCACTTCAAGTTTCAAGTAAAATTTCCCTGAATCCCTATCTTATACACAGTGGGAAACCCAAACCCTCTTCCAGTGTCTCTGGGGATCCATGGAGGGTGGGAAGGAGAAGACTTGTTTATATTTCTCCTAGTAACTTCTGGTTTCAAGTACCTATTTCTGCTGTATTCTTCATCCCCAATGTCTCTTCTCTGCATCATGTCACCCTTCATTGCTAGACACTAGCCAATTCCTTCCCTCCCTAAGACTGCTGTAGGTGTGAGGCCCCAGAGGGTATTACAGGGCAGGAGAGTACAGCCAATCTCAGACATCCCTCTCCTGACAAGGTCCTCCTATTTCTGGTTGTCTCTTCCACTTGGGCTTCAGTTTCCTGCCATATTGCTGGACCGCCTCGATCTTTCAATCTTCTCTTCTCCTCAGTGTGTTTACTCCCTCCTCCCCACAAAAAGTCTTATTTCTTATGGAAAACACTTTTGATATCTTGTTGACTCATCCGTCTTATTCCAGCTATGTCCAGAACTAGCTCTTAAAATAACATTTTGTCCTCCTTGGCACATTTATAAGAGTAACAACGAAATAATGGAAACAATCTAACTTCTCAGAAATAAGAGCACATTTAAGCAAACTACAGTCCATCTGTATCACGGAATACAAAGTAACCATTAATATCATGTTGGAGTCTTCCATCTCAATATGGCAGACAGAGTATATCCCCAAGTTAGGATAATAAAACACAAAAAGAATAAGTGCATAGCAGTGTTGTAAAGGAGAGGAGGAAACATCAGGCAATCAGAGCTTTTGGTAAATTTCTGGAAGATAGAAAATAGAGTGGACACCGAAAAAGCTGAAAGAGGATAGGAATAATTTTCCTCAGCAACAAAGCCAAGGAGAGGCTCCAAGCTTGGTGGGGACCAAACTAGGAAAAGGGGTAAAAATCAAGAAGATTAACTTAAGAATTATTTACACAGCAACTATTCAATTTGACCGCTCATCAAGCCCATCCTACTCTTCCTAGGATAGTTGCTAAAGTACTAATATAAAGCTAAAGTACTAATGCCAAAACCAAAACAAAACCAAATCAAACCAAACTGACCAATATGCCAGGGAGAAAGTAGGACCAGTGAGGGAGGAACGGAAGTGCTCCAGAACAAAGCTTCCTTACGTGGCATAACACAGAATGGAGTTGATCTACTTACCTTCCTACTTTCTGATCTTACTCCCTAAGTGAAGCTTTTCAGTAATCACTCACTATTCATATTCACATTCATATCTCCATGAATGACAGAAACTCGTTGGTTCAACCGATCTAAACATCTACAGAGAAAACTCAAATTAGTTACCACTACTAAACAAGCTTGTCTTCCTGTGCTTTGTTCGTAAATATGATGAATAAATAAAACAACAGACCACAAAAGAAACAATGATAATTAAGAGAACAGAAAAAAAAACCCTTTCCATTTAAGAAATATTAGAGAACAAAAAAAAAAAATTAGAGAACAAGTTGAATTTGGAAAATAAGAGTACAATGCTAAGAAAAATACGCAAAGAACTCTAAAGAGTTCTTAAAAATTTAAAACATTGCAAAATACAAAATTCAGTTGAGGTTCTGGGGGAAAATAAAGAAATCGCCTAAAAGATAAAAAGACAGAACTTGGGGGGGGGGCACCTAGGTGACTTAGTAAGCTCAGGTCATGACCCTGGGGTCCTGGGATTGAGCTCTGCATCAGACTCCCACCTCAGCAGAGTCTGCTTCTCCCTCTCCTTTTGCTCCTCTCTCTGCTCTTGCTTTCTCTCTATCTTTCTCTCTTTCTCAAATAAGCAAATAAAATATTTTTAAAAATTTAAAAAAAAAAAAACAGAAATTGGAAGAAAAGTTAAGATATAGATCAACCCAGAAGGTTCAATATCTATCTAACAGGAATTCCTAAATGAGAGGACAGAGAATATAACAAAGGGGGAAGGGGGAAATAAAGAATGAATTTTCTAAAATTGAAAATAATAAGTCTCAGGATTGAAAATTCTTATTAATACTTCTGATTGATTGTTTCCAAAGATGACTGCAACAATACCTCCTACATCAGATGCCTTTTGTGATAAGACTTATACCTTTCAGCAAAAAGTAGAATCAATTTTTTTCTATACTTAAACCTGTATTTATCCTGAAACTTGCTTTGACCAATGGAATGTGGCAAAAATGACATTGGGTAGCTTCTGAGACTATATCTGATGTAGCCTTGTAGCTCCAACTTGGCCCTTCTTGGGAAAGCCAGCTGCCAGGCTGCAAGGAAGTTTAGGTTAGCCCATAGAATGAAGAACATCATCTGGAGAAAGAAGCTATGTGTAAGAGCACTGGTGAATATTAGTATTCTGACCTTAGAATTTTGCCAGAGACAAGAGCCAGCAGAGATAATGGCATAAAAGATAATTGATTGGAGTATCCTTTGTTACGTCTTAACATCACCCATTTGGACATGGAGGATGTGCAAATCCATTAGAAACTAAAGTAACCTTTAGTTGAGGAGCAGGAAACAAGCTGTTAGGTATAAGATAGCAAAATATTTCAAGCCAAAGAGGAGGCTTGGAGAACATGAAACAGGATAGGAGGAAAAAAGAGGTGAATGGTGAGTTAATTAATTCTGTCTTATTAGTTTTGGATAAACCAACTGGAACTGAACCCAAAGCATCTGCTAAGTTACTTGAATTAAAATGAACTAAAAACCAGGGGAAAAAATGTTTTTCATAAGATACAAACAGCTTTGACTCACTCTTTCCAAATGTCCCTTCCAAGTATCACCAGTTCCAATAAAAGTTGTTTGTTCATGCATGGTTGGAGGTCAATAGGGCAAACCCATTTTTGATCACCTTGAATGAAATGGCTACTATACAACAAAGCTTGGTTTTTAAGTCTTCAAACCATGAGCATGGTTATCAAGAGCACCAATACGCAGGCTCAGACTCCAACTTAGAAATGAAAGAAAATACAGTAAAATGGCAGATAAAGAAAGTCAGTGGAATCAGTGTTGGGACAGAACCACCTCAGTCCCAGCAGAAAATGCTATCGCAAAAGAAAGGCCTGTAACAAAGTCCCAGCATTAAATATGAGTGTTGGGAGGTTACGAAGATGAAAAAAAGAGGAACTAGAAGATCTAGAAAGGAAATAGAAAAATAAAAGGGAGGGAAAAAAAAAAGAACAAAAAAGGAACAAGAGAAAGAAAAGGGGAAAGGAAGAAAGAAGAAAAACATGAGAGGAGAGAATACGTGGCTGCATCTAACATTCAAAGCAGAGCCTGGGGCAGAGAGGAGCACTACTGCTCACTCTCCTACTTCCCCACAGTTACCACCCTCAGACCCAGAAAAGAGTCTCCCTATTTTGGTTCCTGAGCTTTAGAGATCCCTGCACTGGCCCTCCTCCATCCTATGGGAGCTAAGGGCACTGGGCTAAGTGGACAAAGTCACTCAGAACCCACATCCCCACTTCTATATCATATTCAATGAATTTTAGGCCCTAGAATTTCCTACACAAATGGCCCCCAAATGCCCTGTAGGCTGCCAACATCTACATGGGCACCTTCTGGAAGGTGTTCTGTACTTCTGATGTTTGTACTCCTAGCGCTGAGGGATGGCTAAAGAGTAGCCACACAGTATGGGATCGTAGCTGAGATTTGGACATGAGCTGGGATGTCCACATGGATGCGCATGAAATTCTTCAACGTGTTGGATGGAGCTGGGGCTGGGGGTAGAGAGAAAAGGAAAAAGGACATAGCAGTCAGGGGCATTATTTCCCAATCACATTTGGCAGAGAACCTGTAGGATTGGAAATTCTAAGTTAAACTCTGACCTTCCAGGTTGTTATGAATGAGCATTTGTCAAGAGAATGGAAATGATTCTTCTTAACATGTTACTAACTTGATTACTTGCAACTATTAATTATTTAAATATAGGATATGTGGTTTTCCAGCTATACTCTTGCTCTGAGCCTACAAGGCTTATAGATGAGCCATAGAATAGAGGCAGGAGGGATCCCTGGGTGGCGCAGCGGTTTGGCGCTTGCCTTTGGCCCAGGGCGTGGTCCTGGAGACCCGGGATCGAATCCCATGTCGGGCTCCCGGTGAATGGAGCCTGCTTCTCCCTCTGCCTTTATCTCTGCCTTGTCTCTGCCTCTCTCTATATATATGACTATCATAAATAAAAAAAAAAAAAAAAAAAAAGAATAGAGGCAGGATAGACAGACAGACTTTTTGTATGTAAGTAGAGGATAATTTTTGCACACACACATACACACACACACAAAACATCTCTATATAGTCCATCTCTATATAGCATAGCATGGTTAAGATCTATAATATACCTTAAAACATAACACATGACTATTTTTAGTGTTAGAGTGAGATGCTTCCGCATACAGTTACCTAGTTTACCAAGTCACTAAGAGTGGCAGATCATGGTTTCCAAAAATGGTCACAACAATAGTTCTCACTTCACATACTCCTTCAGAACCTTTCCTTTGGGACAAGAACCTTGATGGGGCATCAGGAGCCAGAATCACATCTCCTCCTTGAACTTGGTTGAGCTTTTATGACCTCTTTAACAGTAGAGTACAAAAAAACCCAGCACCGTGTTTTACAAATAGAATGTGAAAGGTAATACAACTTCCTCCCAGCTCTCTCTCAGGACACTCCCTGTTGGAACCTAGTCAACACACTACGAGGAAGCCACGAACCTACAATGGAGAGGCCAAATGTAGGCATTCCTGCCCACATGCCTCACTGGGGTCCCAGTCAACAGCCAGCACTGACCACCAGACAATGTCAAAACCTTGATATGCATCTTACTGGATAGTTGAGTGTAGAGGAGTAAAGTTTTCATTTTAGATTTTTGAATTGAATAATGAAGAATTGCTGGCTCCTGTCTCAGCTTCCCTTTCCTACGTGGTCACCATAAAAATAGTCCTCTACAGAGTTGATAAGACTCAGCCTCCATACTCTGATTATAGTAAAAGAGAAATGGCAACAACACAGAGAAAACATACAAATGTTATTAAGTTCTGTAGCAATGACCATAGCAAGCAATAAAAGGAAGAATGTGGGGCAAAAAAAAAAAAAATGTTCAGAATGTTCTAGTCTCCAAACATCCATTCCAGCTGATGCCAAGTGGAGCAAAGATGAGCAGTTCCCTGCAAACCTGTACAGATAGTTGATTTCTGAACTAAATTACTGATTGCAAATTGCTTTCATTGTTGTAAGGCACTAAGTTTGGGATGGTTTATACTCAGCAATAGATAAGTAGACCCCTAAATGTGAAATAATTTTATTTTAAAATATGTTGTTACATGATATGTATCTCCCTTTTTAAAAAATAAACTGAAAAAAGGATAAGCAACTTAAGCAAAAATTGAGTTACAGTGCTTTTTACACATATAAGAAACTTCACTCTACTTAATAATTTTTATGTTTAAATTTAACCAAGAACAACCTTACACTGATTAGGATGCCAAACTTTAAAAAACCAAACAGAAAATAAGTGTTGGAAAGGATGTGCAAAAATTGGAACCCTTGTGTGTTGCAGGAAGTAAAATGATGCAACTACTGTGGAAAAATATGGTGGCCCCTCAAAAAATCGAAAATAGAACCACCCTATGATCCAGCAATTCTACTTCTGGGTATATAATGCAAAATAATCAGAAGCATGGTCTTGAAGAATTATATGCACACCCAGCATTATGCACAATAGCCCAAAGATGGAAGGTTGCTTCCAAGTGGGTTGGATAAAATAAAATGGATAAAATAAAATGTGGTATATACAAGCAGTGGAATATTATTCAGCCTATGTTATAAAGACAGGATTTTTTTTTATTTCAATATAGTTGGCACACGGTGTTACATTAGTTTCAAGTGATTTGACAAGTTTATACTTTTAAAAAAATTTCTACTGGAGTTCAATTTGCCAACATTTAGCATAACACCCAGTGCTCATCCCGCCAAGTGCCCCCCTCAGTGCATCCAGTCACCCAGTCACCCCAACACCCCTCCACCTCCCCTTCCACCACCCCTTGTTCGTTTCCCAGAGTTAGGTGTCTCTCATGTTTTGTTACCCTCACTGATATTTTCACTCATTTTCTCTCCTTTCCTTCACTCCCTTTCACTAATTTTTATATTCCCCAAATGAGTGAGACCATATAATGTTTGTCCTTTTCCGATTGACAAGTTCATACCTTATTCTATGTTCACCACGAATATAGCTACCATCTGTCCTATCACTTCGCTATTACAGTATCCCTGACTGTGTTCCTTACCTCTTACCTCTGCC
Organism: Vulpes lagopus; assembly: GCF_018345385.1. Lineage (NCBI taxonomy): Eukaryota > Metazoa > Chordata > Mammalia > Carnivora > Canidae > Vulpes > Vulpes lagopus. The sequence goes on along the minus strand of NC_054834.1, from coordinate 85,681,375 downwards.
TTTTATTCCTGTGACTTTCTCATTCCATAATTGGAGGCTTGTATCTCCCACGCCCCTCCACCCATTTTGCCCAACCCCCCCCTGACAGCCATCAATTAGTTCTCTGTATTTATAGGTCTGATTCCACTTTTTGTTTGTTTGATCACCTTCTCTTGAGATACCACTTAGAAGTGGGGTTTTATGGTATTCGTCTTTGTAGTCTGACTTATTTTACTTAGCATAATACCCTCAAGGGTTCATCCATGTTCTTTCAAATGGCATGATCTCATCTAAGAAAGGAAATTCTGACGCATGCTATGACATACATGAATCTTTAAGACGCTATGTTGTGTGAAATAAGCCAGTCACAAAAAGACAAATACTAGGTGATTTCACTTTACATAAGGTCTCTAGAATAGTGAAATTCATAGAGATAGAAAGTAGATTGGTGGTTGCCAGAGGCTAGGGCGAGGGAGGAGTGGGAAATAGTTCTTTATTGACTGTAGAGTTTCAGTTCTGCAAGGTGAAAAGAATTCTGGGATTGGTTGCATGACAAAATGAATGTATTTACTACCTGCCTATAGACTTAAAAATGGTAAATTATTTTTTAAGATTTTATTTATTTATTCATGAGAGACACAGAGACAGAGAGGCAGAGACATAAGCAGGCTCTCTGTGGGGACCCCGGGATCACGTCCTCAGCCAAAAGCAGACACTCAACCACTGAGCCACCCAGGCGGCCCCAAAATGGTAAATTTTAAGTTAAGATGGTATGTTATGTTTATTTTATCATGACTAAACATTTTTATTTAATCAAGGGTTTTTTGGCTTCAAGACTCCAGAGTTTCCCCCAGTCTTACTCATTTTCGTATCATATAGACATGGCCAATATTTACTCTAGAATAAAATCACCAGAATTTTTTCCTAAATTTACATAAGTAAAATTGCTCATTAAATTTGACAGTATTATCATGAAGTTTAATAGATGGCCCCACAACAGTTGGCCAAATAGAGAATCTGATGTTTCTTTCATTGTTCACTAATAATGATGATACATTTCGGAGCCAATATGGTGTAGCATGTAACATTTTTTTAAAGCTCATAGTCAGGACTCTGGTTAGTGTTTATTTCTATTAAAGTTCAATTATTGTAGTCAATTATAATTCATTCATATTTTATATTTCATGTTTGAAATATTTATAAACTGGCACTTATACAGTTATGTAGATGTGATCCATTAATGTTTATAGTAGACAATTATAATTTTCAAAAATGTAAAACATGCCTTATTAATGCTGTACGGCAAAATGCTTTCTCATTTTACATTGCTGAACAAACTGAAAATATTTTGCAATTCTTTGGATTATCAATTCCAAAAGTTTTTATCAGTATTCCTATGGAGAATTTGTAATTGTAACTTCACAAGCTATATGCCCAACAGATGGACTTTTTTTTAATATCCAGAAGCTGAGTTGATGTCAGAAAAAAGAGAAAAATTGCAGTAAAAAATAAAATCAGTAAATTCTTTCATTAAAAGAAAATCATGTAAAAAATTATAATGAACTGATTCAAATTCAAAATTATTCCCAACATCTTTCACTTATTTACATTGGGAGGGAAAGCCATTCACATTAGATGTTATCCTGATGATAACACTGAATAAGAGTGTTTTATCCTAAATGAATTGTTGACTTTTGCCTTCTTCCTTAATATTTAGAAATGACACATAGAAAGAAAAAGAAAAGGAAAAAGAAAGAAAGAAAAGAAAGAAAGCAATTTCTACTCAGCATTCTCCAAGTTAAGATTATCTTTCTAGGAGGAATAATTTTGAGTTTTGCCAAGTAATTTTTAAAATAATAACACTTTCTAATGTTTACAACACCATGACCCATATGGTTCATGTTCCAGAGCCATGTTATGGATAAACATATACAATTCCTGCAAACAAATTGAATTTTGATTTCAAAATAAATCAGATCCTTTTCTTGTATTTCCTTAACACTATGATGAATCCCAGCAATTATTATTAAAATCCTCCATTTTCTCCCTTCCCATCTGCTACTATCACATATATGAACAATTCCTGGACCTTTCTCCTCAAATCCTCCAAAAAAATCTCCTCTACCTTCATTCTGTATGACTTTTTCTACTATTTCTTTTAAGATTTAGTTTTATTTATTCAAGAGAGAAAGAGGCCTCAAGAGAGCACGAGTAGGGGTAGAAGGAGGCAGAGAGAGAGAGGATCTGTAAGCAGACTTTCCGCTGAACCCTGAGCCCAAGGCCAAGCTTGATCCCAGGACCCCGAGATCATGACCTGAGCCAAAATCAAGAGCCAGTTGCTCAATCAACTGAGCCACCCAGGCACCCCAACTTTTCTTAATATTTTTAACATAACTTCTTTCTCCTAGCCCCTCATTATATAAATTGACATTATATATAAATACATTATATATAAATTGACACTAAATCATTTTCCTTTATCCTCCCTCTTTTCCCATCTTCTCTCTCTCTTTCTCTCTCTCTCTCTCTCTCTCTCTCTCCAAAGCCCAGAGAACTGGCAAGACACTTTTTGAGGGGGAAAAATAGCTGAGCAAGGCTGAAAATCTCTTGCACAGACAGACTGTAAGTATGAGAAACCAAAAATCTTCATACACCAGTCATTTTTAGTCTGTTACATTCTAATAGCTACAAAATTTACTGCCCTTTCAATAAAAATATATAGCTGCTCAAGAAGAGTCTCTAAACTTAAAATCTTGAAGCCTTCCCTTCATCCAGACCATAATTTTCGAATAACATCAGCAGCAAGAGCCTAATAAATTGAAGCTTCTCTCCACTTCTTTGCCAGTACCTCAGAGAGCTTAAAACCTAGGGGAAAAAGAGAGAGAGAGAGAGAGAGAGAGAGAGAGAGTTAGTGTAACTGTTTTTGCTCTACACATTTCTGCTTTGGAGAGTTGGAATAATTTGGATTGAAATTTTGGCCCTGAACACCATGAAATTCCCGCCTATGATGCGAGGCCCAAGAAACATCTGGGGTCTTTGTGAAACCAGTCTCTAAATCTTCATTTCCCTGCGCGGCACGCATACAGGTTGAGCACTATGATTTAATCAGCTGCCTTTAGAAAAACACTTAGAATTCTAACATACTGGAACCAGTTGTGGTGTTTTGAAAGTCACAGCAGGACCACACTGACACCCTAGGCCAGCACTCAGTCAAGAGTTCTCTCTTCTTACAGTTCCTCTCTTTGTGCAAAGTAAACTTTTCTTCCTTCGGTCAAAAGGACATTGGATGAGCTGAGTTGAAAGCACCATTCTCCAGTCTCATGAATCACTAAGTGACTTGGTTCCACATTAGGTCACCATAGAACACAGACTGTAACAGGAACACATAAAAGCTCTAAAAGGGGAGGGGAGAGACGCTGTTCTGGAATATAGTTGCCAGAGTAACATAAACCTTGTGTGTTTTCACAAGGAAATGAGTCACTTGTTTCTCTTGGCTAAAACTCTGTTTTCTTTAATTTCATATTTTAGCTGTCTAATATATGCTGAAAGAGCCCAGGGTTTCCAGTCTTCAGATGAAGATAACTTGCTAATTAAAAGCTCAACAGAGGGTTTGCATGGTAATTAGACAGAACGGGATAAAAGGAGCACTCAAGCGACCAGGAGCACATGGCAAAGGCAAGGGTGAGAGCCCTCGAACCGTAATCAGTTCTTCGAGAGAGTGAGCCCTGGGTGAGGGCGCACAGACAGCTTCTGCACGTTGAGATTATTCAGAAGAAAATAACAACAAGAAATAAAATTTACCGAACTCAGCGTGTTAAAAAAAAATAGTATATTCAGTCAGGATGGATTTGTCTTGAATTATTGGGTTATTTATTTTAATGTTTCTCTCTCAGTTGGGCGATTTAGCCTTACAGAAAGTATTAGAGCAGAAGTTGAAAATGCAAATGTCTAAGTGGCTTAGGCCAGCTATGGGGTAACAGGGAGGGATGGGGGTCATGGCTCTCAGGCAACACGTGTCTGCGAGCCAGATTTCAGCCTGTGGGGTTCTAGACTGGGACTCTGTTCTAGGGTGCCAGGAAACACACTCTTCTTCACTTTCATTGGAAGACTGGCTTTCTTTTAAATACATGCACTGACAAAAATGTCAATATCCACTCAAACTTTTAAAAATTAAGACAACTGTAGATATTACGCATCTAGAACTTGTCTTCAGGACTCACGTGCAATGCCTCTTCAGGTTTTTCCTCTGCCTTTGCTTCCCAAAATATGTGACCATTTGGTAGTACTCTGGCTGTGTTTTTTTCCTCCCTGATTTTCCTGACACTTCGTTAAGTAAATAGTACCCTCTGTCTCTAATACTGTGGGGCCTCTTCCCCCACAACCTCTTCCCATGGAATCCTATCCTCAACTGCCCCCTTGGCTGGAAGGGCTGACCTCCTATGTGCCATATCTAATGAATTTTTTTCCTGGCCTTAATCCCTTTGGCCTCCCTACTGTGTTAGCCATTATTGGGGCCACATCTTATCTGTACCTCTCTCTTTGGAGCTTCCATCAAACTGTTACTTTTCCTCTTTATCCTTCTGTCCTTTGATGACTTCCCTATTTCATTTATGCAAGTCTGGTCTCTCCTTCTAACTGTATTTGGATATTTTTACTTGATATCCAGTATGCTGCTCCAACACAGTTTTGTTTTGTTTGTTTTGTTTGTTTTGTTTTGTTTTGTTTTGTTTTGTTTTGTTTTGTTTTGTTTTGTTTTGTTTTGTTTTTAAAGACTTACCTATGGGCAGCCCGGGTGGCCCAGCGGTTTAGCGCCGCCTTCAGCCCAGGGCCTGATCCTGGAGTCCCGGGATCGAATTCCACCTCAGGCTCCTTGCATGGAGCCTGCTTCTCCCTCTGCCTGTGTCTCTGCCTCTCTCTCTGTGTCTCTCATGAATAAATAAATAAAATATTTTTTTAAAAAAGACTTACCTGTTTATTTGAGAGAGAGAGTGTGTGTATTTGCACATGCATGTAAGAGGCGGAGGGCAGAGGGAGAAGGGAGGCAGACTTCCCGCTGAGTGCAGACGTTCCATCTCCCAACCCTGATCATGACCTGAGCCAAAACCAAGAGTCAGAGACTTAACCAACTGAGCCACCCAGGCGCCCCTCCAGCAACGTACTTTTAAAATCACACTCCCCCTCCTCCTCCCCTAAGGCAGCGTCTTCCCTGACTTTCTTCTTTCTGTCAATGGCACTATCATTGACTCTGCAAGTCAGTCTCAAACCCAGAGACGGCTTTGATTCTCTCCTTCTTATCTCCTACACATCTGATTGGTCACCAAGTCTTGTGTCTCCTGCAGTAATCTATTTTGGATGTGTGCCTTCCTTTCCAAGGCCAGACTCTTGGCCAGAATCTGTTATCACTTCACACCTAAGTTATGACATTTCCCTAATTGGTCTCTGCCTGGAGTCTCTCAGGGCTGCGATGCATCCTGCCCACTGCAGCTGGACATGCTTTATTCACAACTCCACAGTGCAGGCTCAGCCCTGCTCCAAGTTTCCGGTGGCATCGTGTGCCTGTAAGTAGTTCAGCATCACAGTCTCTTATGTCCTTCCTTTATCTTCTCCATCTCTCACCTGAAGTCCTGCCCTCTGGTCGGATCTGTGCATTGTTCCACTCCCTCCCTTTGCTCCCACTCATCGCTCAAGCACTGCACCTCATCCGAGAAAGGGTGCCTCTTCCCATTTTATTCCTACTCTCTATCGTGGCCCAGCTTATTGACCATCTCCCTGCTGGTCATACAGGCACGTCCTGCCATAGTTTAACTTGTATTTATTTAACGTTTCATGTGTTTGAGTCTCGTCCTCATCAAGGATTCTTAGCCTTCTAAAGGGAAGAGGTATGTCTCTGCTTCGTGTATCCTGTAGACACAGTGATATAGCTGTGATAGGTTTTCTATAATTATTTCTTGAATAAGGATGGTAATTATCTTAATAATGTCATCCATAGCTACTAAGTTGTACACTGAGTTGAATATTTTTAATACATTTTAATGAGTGTGTTTTCAAGATTTTTATAACTTCTTTTATAGACATCATTTGTTCATCTTTCATGCACGTCTGAAAGATTTAAGATCACTAATTAAATGTCTAATCAATTTGCATCATAATTAACTTCATCCAAATCCTTATTTAGCATCCATGTTCTTTCTTTTTCCCTTAGATACACGTTTTTCTTCTCAGGGATTTTTCTTCCCACATATATTTGGGAAGTGTATATTTATAATATATACACTTTATGAATTCACATTTTTATTAAACTATTATTAAATTTTTAGAATTCAAACTCAAAAAGTATAAAATATATATAGTGCTCCATTTTTTTTCAGTTCCCTTTTCTTCCCAATGGGTAACCATTTTATTAACATATTTACCTTTTCAGAGAATTTTTAAGTATGTTTAAGCCAATATAACTTCTTTTTTCACCTGCATTTCTTTTACATATTTTGCAGTACCTTGCTTTTTCCAATTTACAATGTATCTTCAAAAAATCTTCCACAATCTTTTCAACAATAGTCTGGCATTCTGTTGTATGACATACTGTACTTTATTGAACTAGTTCCCCACTGATAGACATTCAGGTTATTTCCAACCATTTATTATTACACAGCAGAATGTATTCTTGTACATAAACTTTTTTGCACATATGCAAGAATATGACTACAGTGATTTCTGAGAAATAGATTTTCTAAGGCTATATATATTCGCAATTTTGACAGATACTACCAAATGGCCCTCTATAACATAAGGAACAATTTTATACCCATAACAAATGATGCATAACAGTGTCCATTTCTTCAGAGTCTTATCAGTACAGTGCATTATCAAATTTTAAGGGTTTTGCAGTTTTGTAGGTTAAAAATTGTCTGAGTAGATTTTAAAATCACCTTTAGAGGGGTATAACTTATATAATAAAATGTATTTTAAGTGTCCAATTTGATGAATTTTGACAAATATATATGGTCATGTGGCCACAACCACAAATGCAATAAAAAACTTTCCATCAGATGCAAAAAAATTCCCTCATGCCCTTTCATAGACAATCTCATAGTCCCATCCCCAGTCCCTTATAATCACTAATTTGCTTTTGGTTATTATTGTTTTGTCTTTTACAGAACTTCATACAAACTTCGTATGGCGTATACTGTTTATTTCTTTTCCTACGCAAAATGTTTCTGAGCATTATCCATGCTCTGTGTACCAATCTTTTATTCCTTTTGTTGCAGAGTAGAATAAACTAAATAAACTAGAATAAACTAAAATTTGTTTATCCGCTTACCAATTGATAGACAAATTGGTTATTTCCAGTTTGGAGTTAATATTAAAAAAGCCATTAATAGGGGCACATGGGCAGTTCAGTAGGTTAAGCATCTGCCTTTGGCTCAGGTCATGATCTCAGGGTCCTGGGATGGAGCTCAGCAGTGGGCTCCCTGCTCAGTAGGGAGCTTGCTTCTCCCTTTCCCTCTGCTGCTCCCCCTGCTTGTGTTCTCTCTCTCTCTCTCTGTCAAATAAATAAATAATATCTTTAAAAAAAAGAAAGAAAGCCATAACTATTTAAGTATAAGTGTTTGCATGAAAATATGTTTTAATTCTCTTGGATACCTTCAATACTCTAGACATGGTACTGCTGGATTATATGATATGCATTTTTAACATTGTAAGAAACTATCAAATTCTTTTCCAAAGTTTCTGTATCCCTTTCTTATTCCTACTAGCAAAGTGTGAGAGTTCCATTTATATCATATCCTTCCCAATAGAAAATATTGTCAGTTTCTAACTATAGTCATTTTAGTGAATATGTGATAGTAATTGAGGTTTTAATTTGTTTTTCCTCATGATAATGATATTGAGCATCTTTTCATATGCTTATTTGCCATTCACATATCTTCTTTGGTGAAATGCCTTTTCAGATATGTTGTCCAGTATTTATCATATTGTTTTCTTATTATTGAACTTAAGTATTCTTTTTTTTTTAATTTTTTCTTAAGTATTCTTATATATTCCAGTTAAAGTCTATTATTAAAGACACATCTTTTACAAATATTTTTCCAGGGTGTGGTTTGCCTTTCTTTCTTAAAAGAGTCATTTGAAGAGCAAAATATTTTAATTATTTTAATGAATTCCAATGACCACTAATTGGTTTATGGTTTGTGCTTTTGGTTTTCTATCTAACAGATCTCTGCTAACCAAGGTCGCATAGGTTTTCACCTATATTTTTTCCTAGAAGTGTACTAGTTCAGCTTTTACATTTCTGTCTGTGATCCATTTTGAGTTAATCTTTGTGTATGACGTGAAGTAAGGGTTGTGTTTCGTCTTAGATACAGATATCCATTTGCTCTAGCACTGTTTATCAAAAAGATTATTATTTTCCCTGTTGAATCTTCTTGACATTTTTTGACCATGTATATGAGAATCTGTTTCTGGACTCTATTTTGTTCCATTGCTCTGTGTGTCTATCTTATACCAATATTATGCTATCTTAATGACCTTATCTTTATTGTAACTCTTAAATTCAGATTGCATAAGTCCTATAATTTTGTTCTTCTGCAAAAGCATGTTGGTTTTTCTAGGTCCTTTTATTTCTATTTACATTTTAGAATCACATTTCTATTTACATTTAGAATCATGTGAATTTCATAAATAGAATCACATTTTTACTGGGATCATGCCAAAATTACATACCAATTTGGGAAAAATTGACATTTCAACAATAATAACTATTCTCATCTGTAAAAATGGCCTTTCTCTTCATTAATTTAGAACTTTTCTTTCTCTTGGCAATGTTTTATAGATTCTATTGTACAGATTTTAAATATTTTTTTAAAACTTAATCCTAAATATTTAATTTCTGATGCTCTTGTAAATGGTGTTTTCATTTTAATTTCCAATTGTTGGTAGCATAGAAATGCATTTGATGTTTGTATACTGGCCTTGTATAAGTCATTGCTAAATTCATTATTAATTTTTTAGGTAGGTGATCATGTTATCTATAAATAAAATGTTATTCTTTCTTATGTGTGTGACTGTATTTCTTTTCCTAGCCATATTGCACTAGCTTATATCTCCAGTACCATTTCAAATGGTACCATTTCAAATGATGAGAGTGAACATTTTTGCCTTGTTCTTAATCTGGGGGGAAATTCTTTGGTCTTTTTTTTTTTTTTTTAAAGATTTTATTTATTTATTCATGAGAGACACGAGAGAGAGGCAGAGACACAGGCAGAAGGAGAGGCAGGCTCCATGCAGGGAACCCAACGTGGAACTCCATCTCACAACCCTGGGATCATGACCTGAGCCAAAGGCAGACCCTCAACCACTGAGCCACCCAGGTGCCCCAATTCTTTGGTCTTTTACCATCAATTGTAATGTAGGATGTAGGTTTTTGTAAGTTGTCTTTATCATATTGAGGAAGTTCCTTCTTATTCTTACTGTGCTGAGAGTACTTTCATAAATGAATGTTGAATTTTGTCAAATGTTTTTAATGCATCTGTTAAGTGGTTATATGGCTTTTCTTTATTAGTCTGTTAATGTGGTGAATTTCATTGATTGACTTACAAATGCTAAGACAACCTTGCATCTCTGATGAACCACTTGGTCACGATGGATGTATTACTCTTTTTATTCCTGGATATGATCTACCAAAATTTTGTCAAAGTTTATTGCCTCTGTGTCCATAAAGATTAGTGGTGTACAGTTCTCTTCTTTTTCTTTTATGGGCTTGGTATTGGTGTAATGCTGGCCTCATAAAATGAATTTGGAAGCATTCCTTTCTTGTCTATTTTCTGGAAGAAGTCTCATAGAAATAGTGGGTTTTTAAAGATTAAACATTTGGTTAATTAACCAGTAAAGCTTACTGGACATACAATTTTCTTTTTGGACACGTTTTTAACTACTAATTCAATTTCTTGAATAGATTTAAGACTATCTGTATTATACATTTCTCCTTAAGTGAATTTAACTAATCTGTGTCATTCATAAATTTGTTCACTTTATCTTTATATCAGATTTAATGCCATGAAGTCACTCATAATATTCCCCTATTATTTTTTAAATACTTGTAGAATCTGAAGTGATTTATCCTCTCCCATTCTTGATATAGGTTGTATTTTATTTCTTTTTTTTTTCTGAACAATTTAACTAAAAGGTTATCAATGTTATTAATCTTTTCAAAAATCCGACTTTGGGTTTCATTGTTTTTCTCTGTTACTTTTCTATTTTCTATTTCAAGGATTCTGGATTTGTCTTTATTATTATATTCTTTTGCTCACATTAGACTTTATTTACTTTCTTTTTCTAGCTTCTTTTAGAGTTTTATTTATTTATTTATTTTTAATTTTTTTATTTATGATAGTCACAGAGAGAGAGAGAGAGAGAGAGAGAGAGAGGCAGAGGGAGAAGCAGGCTCCATGCACCGGGAGCCCGACATGGGACTCCATCCGGGGTCTCCAGGATCGCGCCCCGGGCCAAAGGGAGACGCCAAACCGCTGCACCACCCAGGGATCCCTAGCTTCTTAAGATTTAAGCTTGGATCGTTGATTTAAGAACTTTCTCCTTTTTTTAATATGCACACTTAGTGGCATAAATTTCCCTTTAATAAGCATCGCTTTAGCTACATCTCACAGATTTTATTTTGCTGTGTTTTACTTTCATTCAGCTTAAAATATCTTCTAACTTATCATTGTGATTTCTTCTTTGAACCATGGATTAGTTAGAAATGTGTTGTTTCATTTTCAAATATCTAGGATTTTCAGATATCTTCTTGTTATAAATTTCTAACTTACACTTTTTTTGGTCAGAAAATATGCCTTTTATTATTTCAATCTTATTTACTGACACTTGTTTTATGTTTTATGGCCTATCTTGATAAATGTTCTGTGTCCAATTTTTCTGTTGTTAGATGGAGTGTTCTGTTAACTGGGTTGGGTTGGTTGACAGTGTTGTTTGAGTGTTGTATGTCATTTCTGATTTTCGTTCTACTTGTTCTCTCAATTACTGAAAGAATACTATTAAAATTTCTACCTATAATTGTGGATTCATCTATTTCTCCTTTATGATCTATCAGTTTTGCCTCATGTATTTTGACTAGTTAGTAGGTGCATGCACATCTAGAATTCCTATGTCACCTTGATAAACTGACTTGTTTATCATTAAAGAAAGTTATTTTCCTGTTACTGTTCCCTGTTCTCAATTCTACTCTGTTTTTTTTTTTTTTTTTTTTTAATTTTTATTTATTTATGATAGTCACACAGAGAGAGAGAGAGAGGCGCAGAGACACAGGCAGAGGGAGAAGCAGGCTCCATGCACCGGGAGCCTGACGTGGGATTCGATCCTGGGTCTCCAGGATCGCGCCCTGGGCCAAAGACAAGCGCCAAACCGCTGCGCCACCCAGGGATCCCTCTACTCTGTTTGATATTAATAAAGCCCACTCCAGCTTTTTTAATTTGTAACTGTTGCATGGTATAATTTTTTTTTTATTTTTTTGCTTTTAACCTGTGTTTTTAGATTTTTGGATTTCTTATAAACAGAATATTATTAGATCCTACATTTTTATCCAATTTCACAATCTTTGCATTTCAATTGGGAGATTTACACTATTAACATGTGTTTTAACATGTGATTAACAATGCAATTGAGTTTAAATCTTCTATTTGTTTCTTTAAAAAAAAATTTTATTGGGGATCCCTGGGTGGCGCAGCGGTTTGGCGCCTGCCTTTGGCCCAGGGCGCCATCCTGGAGACCCGGGATCGAATCCCACGTCAGGCTCCTGGTGCATGGAGCCTGCTTCTCCCTCTGCCTGTGTCTCTGCCTCTCTCTCTCTCTGTATGACTATCATAAATTAAAAAAAAAAAATTTTTTTTATTTATTCATAGAAACACACACAGAGAGAGAGAGAGAGAGAGAGAGAGAGAGAGAGAGAGAGGCTCCCATGCAGGGAGCGTGACATGGGACTCGATCCCAGGTCTCCAGGATCACACCCCAGGCTGCAGGCGGCGCTAAAGCACTGTGCCACCGTGGCTGCCCGGTTTCTTTTTTTTTTCTATTCACTCTCTATTTTTACCCCCTCCCCGTTTCCTACCTTCTTTTAGGTTAACTGAGTCGTTTTTTTATGATCCCATTTTATTTTCTGCTATTGACTCTTAGCCATATATCTTTGTTTCATATTTCAGTGGTTGCCTTGGGGTTTGCAATTTACATCTTTAACTTATTGCTGCCTATTTTTAACTAGTATTATACACTTTATAGGTATAAGGGTAAGAATCTTACAGCAGTATACTTCCATTTCCTCCCTTATCCTCTGTTATTTTTGTCATGCTTTTTACTACTATACATGTAATAACTTCCATAATACATTGTCGATATTTTTGCTTTAAATAGACCATTTGTTTTGGGTTTTGTTTGTTTGTTTTAAATATTTATATATTTCAGAGAGAGAGCAGGGGGAGGGGCAGAGGGAGAGAGAATCCCGAAGCAGAACCCCCAATGAATGCAGAGCCAGATGCAGGATTCAATCTCAGGACCTTGAGATGGTGACCTGAGCTGAAATCAAGAGTTAGCCACTTAACCAACTAACCCACCCAGGTACCCCAGATACCCCAGATAATTTGTTTTTAAATAAATTTTTAAGGTTAGAAAAATATACCTTTTATATTACTCATATAGTTTCCATTTTTAGTGTTCCTCATTCCTTTATAGAAATCCAAATTTCCCTCTGGTATTCTTTTCCTCTCCCTGATGAATTTTTAAAAATATTTATTGAAGTAAAGATATACTGATCATGAATTCCTTCAGTTTTCATATATCTGAATGTCTTTTTTTTTTTTTCATTTTGACTGGTTAGAGAATTCTAGGTTGACAGATTTCTTTTCTTCTAGTGCTTTAAATATGTCTCTGTACTGTCTTCTGGCTTGCATAACATCTGATAAGAATTCTTCTATCATTCCTATCTTTGTTCCTCTGGCACAATATGTCTGTATTCTCTGTCTGCTTTTAAGGATTTTTTTTTTCTTTGTTAGTGGTTTTCAACAATTTGATTATGGTGTGCTTTGTCCTGGCTATCTGTATGTAAAATCTGCTGGATTAATTGAGTCTCTTGGATTTAGGAGTTTGCAATTTCATCAAATTTATAAAGTTTTTGATCAGTATTTCTTTAAATAATTTTTCTATCCCACTCCTTTTTATGGGATCCTAATTAAATGCATATTAGACTGCATAACCTATAGGTTACTGCTGCCCAGTTATTTTTTTCATTTTTTTTCCTGTGTGCTTCATTTCAGATAATTTCTATTGCTATGTCTTCAAGTTCATTGATCACTTTTTCTATAATTATTAATTTGATATTAACTTCATCCAGTACATCTTTCATTTCAGATATTAAATTTTCATTTATTTGAATACTATAAAATATGCTTCATTTAAGTGCCATTTATTTTTTGTCTCCCATATTTCTTCTCATACTACCCATGTTTTCATAAACACACGAGATATATTTATTTTAGCTGTTTTAACATTCTTGTCTGGTAGTTTCATGATTTCTGTCTTTGTGATTGTATTGATTGTTTTTTTCTGAGTTATGGATTATATTGTCTGCATATTTGCATGCCTGGTAGTTTTTTGGGGGGGAAATTATAATTTTATCTTGCTTGTTGCTGGATTTCTCATATTCCTTTAAATAATATTGTGTTTTATTTTTAACCATAATTAGGTAATATGAAATCAGTTGCATTATTTCAAGTCCTACCTTTAAACTTCGTTAGAAAAAAAAAAAAACTTCGTTAGAATAGACCTAGATCAGGTTTTAGTCTAGGACCAATTTAGCTCTACTTAGAATTCTACTAAATACCTAAGTATTAGGTCTTTCCACCCCAGAAGGCATGAACACAGACTATTTCCAGTCTAGGTGAAGTCCTGGAATTTGTCTGCCTGCTGACATTTCAGAAGATTTTAACCCAGCTGCAGGTGGTTTCTTCTCATGCATGTATACATTAGTCATCAGCAAAACACCCAGGGACAACCCCCCCCCAAACAGATCTCCACTTCCCTCTGAGCTAGTTCCTCCTTTCCAGGATCTGCCCCACAATTTCTAGCCTTTGGCTTCCCTGAACTCTAATCTTCATCCTCTTCTCAACCAGAGAGCCTATTCTGTCAAGTTCCTTCTTTCCGCACTAAAGCCTGGAAAGTGTCCAGGCACAGCAAGCTAGAGCAATTACAGTAGTTTCATTTTATTTGTGAGGAATATATTCCAAGACATAGCAGTGAAAGCCTGAAATCATGGAATATATGTATAGGAAAAAACAATATATATATTAAATGCCATTTATTTTGATATATATATTAATTATGCCATATATTATAATTATATTATAATTATAACATATATTATAATTGATATATATTAATTAATATATGCCACTTAATATATATATATTAAGTGGCATATATTTTTATATATTTATATATATATATATATTTCTTTTTCTATCTACCATAAAGCTTAATTTGTAAATTAGGCACCATAAGAGATTAACAACAATAACTCATAAGAAAATAGATCAATTATAGCAATATACTATAATAAAAGTTACATGAATGTGCTCTCTTACAAAATATCTCATTATATTGTATTCTTCCTCTTCTTGTGATGATGATGATGTGGGATGATAAAATGCCTATGTGTGATGAAGTGAGGTGAGTGACGTAGACCTTGTGATGTAGTGTGAAGCTACTAACAAACACAGTTGACCATGGTAACTAACACTACAGAAAGCAAAATCACAGATAAGGGGAGACTGTGGTACAGGTCTTTCTTTTTTGTTTGTTTGCGGTTGTTTTATTGTTTCTCAAGGATCACAGACCTGGGGTGCTTATTGCCTAATATCTGAAAACTTATCTCATATGGTTTATCTAGTTTTCTATGTTATTAAGGCAGAAGATTAAATCTGATTCCTCTTACTCTGTCTTGGCAAGAATCAGAAGTTCTTATCAGTTTAATATGAATTTCTCTTAGAATGAGTGAGGTTGAGTATCTCTTCTTGTGTTTAACAAGAGGCTTTTATATTTCTGTCTCTGGGAGTGTATTTATATCCTTCATCCATTTTTATTGTGTTGTTGGTTCTTTCATCATTTTCAATAACACCATTTAATACTAGAATTCTGCTTGACTGATTCTTACAGTTCTAAAAATAGTTTTTTTATCCATTGATATTTCAATAGCTCTTCCTAAAATAATTTGCAATGCTATTCAACTGGCATCTTAAAATTTCTTCCATTTTTATATTTGCATATTTCTATACTTCCACTACAAACATCAATTAAATAAACTTTTTTAAGTATTTAAGGCCCACATATCACTATTCAAGTTTAAAGAAGGAGAAAAATCAAGCAAAAGACACATTTTATGACCTCAAAGAGTTTCTTATATTGATGGAAAAAGAAAAAAAAAACCCTAAATATTTAAAGTTGGGAGGGGGGACACAAAGGCTAAATTATAAAATGGGCTAAGATCAGTCATGGAGTTTTAAAAAAAAAATGTACCTTGAGCAAAATTGTGAACCAAGTTCAAAATCTAAATATATTAGAGAAAGCAAGTGAGGTGGGCTTTCCAGGGTTAAGTGAAAAACACAGAATAGGAAAGAAGAATAGAATAGGGGGGAAACAAGCCAGAGAGGTGGGTTTTGAGGGGTTATAGCCTCTGCTCAGGCCCCACTTTATATTCTGTTCATTAGAAGAAAATGATGGGGTCTTGAAGAGCAGACGTTCAAAGTCACAGAGGCTTGGAGGAGTGGTCTCAGAGACTTGCAGGCAAACACAGTGCTGCCTCATAAAGAGGTGAGAATTGGATTCCCTAATGAGCAAAGTATTCATAGTTTCATGAATACTGTTGCAATTTTAGAGCCATATATGTGAACTCATTACGGTCCTGTTTTACCAAAAGAACATGAGGACTTGGTAACAGATTCAGTTGCTGTTCCACATGCATATAAAATTCTGGTCATTCTTCTTACTACTGATCATTAGGTTTCCCATCATAGAAATTGGCTTATTTATACTTCCTGACCTCATACTGTCGGCATTCCTCTGACCCCCGGCATACCCTGGAAGATTTAGGGAGGGCAGCTCTGTCAAATCCAACTAAAGGCCCATGTGCTGATCCTCCACTGCATTTGTGCCAGATGACTCCTAATCCCATCTTTACACCTCTGTGGTTTACCTTGTGGGCCTTGTGTGGTTACCCAACAAGGGCACTGTCTCATTTGTGTTTTCCTGGTCTTGACTTCTTCACAAACTTAACTGTTAAAACACACCTATTTATATTTTTCTCCATTAATAGCTCTAGCTCCTGAAACCTTATTAGTAGGAAGGAAAATATTGCCTCTTGAGGTGCATCATTTGCTTATGACTTCACCAAAGGCCTTGAGGTTTTGCATAGTTTAAAACTTGGAGTCAATCCAATAGATTAATGTGTGTTTGATCAAAAGGGTAACAGAAGGGAAATATATGAATGGCCGAATAAAAATATTCAAGAGAACTTCCAGATTGGTAAGGGAAATTAAAGAACAAAAAGTAACTTGATCAAACTTACAAAAATAAGAAGAAATAAGGGCATAACAAATAAAGATGTAATTATTAATGAAAATGGGTGGGATAAAACCAAGTGTATCAACTAGAACTCTGAAGGTAACCAGATTGAATTTTCCTATTTAAAGACAGGCACTGCTACTTTAGTATTAAAAAAAAAAAAATTAAGCCTGAGCTACATATTGTTTATAAGACAACCACTTTCAACAGTGGATTTTTTATCTAAAAGGCAAAAAACAAGAGGGAAGGCAAAATAATACTAGGCAATCACAAACAAAAATAAATAGCAGAGGAAACATTAATATTATGTAAGTTAAAGTTCCAAGCACTAAGCAGGATAAAGAAAGAATATAATGATAAAAGTCACAAGTTATAAAAGTCATATCTTTCAAAAAAGATAACATTCATAGGTCTGTATGCATAAAAGCATATGAACAAGAAAAATCTTTAGAAATGCAAATATATATAAAATATAGTGGCAGATTTAAAAATATCTCTCTCAGAAGTAGGCTAGAAAGTAAGAATAAGACAAAATAAGCAAGAAAAAAAGGATAAAATAATACAGTAAACAACTCATAATACTGTAAGTAGAGATGTTCCAAATAGATAATCTTATTTCTTTTCCTACCTGTCCATGACGTATTTACAAAATCGGTTATATAATGGCCACAAAAAGATGTTCTTAGCAAAAAATTTTACAGTAGAGACTTCAGGCCATTCCGTAATCATAATCCAATAAAATTAGAATAAATAATAAAAAATACCTAAGCAATTCTTGAAATACTTGAAAATTAAAACCCATACTCCTAAATAACCCTTGGAAATGAAAGTGGCTACTAAAGATGGTATGAAGTAGAAGAGACTCATATATTTCACGTACATAGCCCTCTGTGAGGAGACAAGAAGTCATCCTTTATTCCCGTCTGTTATCTGAGCGTTTAGCAAAAAGTTACACTAACTCCTCTTATATGCTGATATATGTCTAAGATTGATATTTACAGATTATCTTATTAATATAACTGATGTGTTCTTTTAAAAGTAAATAAGTAATTCAAGAACAAGTTAAATGGCTGCTCTTTTAAACATATAGAGTATGTGGTTAGTTTGGGTATTTTTAAATATGTGGCTTAATACAGTTTTATACATCATTAGTCACATATATTCATATTAGAGTTAATAATGCAAAACACTTAGGACAGGACACAGAACAGTGTTTCGCACATCCAATGTTAACTACTATTATTTCCATACATGATTTCCTACCTGCTTTGCCTCATGGAAAACCCTGCGTCCTCCTCTGCCTGCCAGTCCACTTGTCCCTTCCCTAATGTTCTCAAATATTTCCCACAGTTTTACCTCTTTCTACATAGAGTCAGTTTCCATTACTCTCAATGGGCTCCTGGAGCCAGAACTTGAGCATCTTCCCTAAAGCTGGAAATATAATAAAGAACTAAAGTTAAGTTAGGGCAGTTAAAGCTTTCTATGTAGTACTTGACTCAGGCTCTATCCTACCAAATGTGCTGCTTCCTTCCCTACTGCTCTCCAGAAAGAGAGAGAGAGAGAGAAGAAAAACCACATAGCTGGCCCTTATTTCCAGCTTTCTGGTAAATCATCAGGAAGTGGAAATTCATGGCTCTCTAAATCTCAGCAGGTTCAGATGATTGCTCTGGAGTCTTCAAGCACGTGGGCCTCGTGGAAATTACATTCTAACAGGGGAGACAGAAAATAAATAAGTAAACCAGTAAGTATTATTATAGGAGGTAGTGATAAAGTGATATGGAAAACATAAAGCAAGAAATATCAGTCAGGATCCAAACAGGAAAGAAGTCGTCCAATACATAGTCTACATTTAATACAGAGAATTAGTTATGATGATGTTAGAAATGCTTAAAGAGCAAAAAGGTGACAATGTGACAACCTAGAGATTTGCAATTGACCCTTGGGCTGAAGAATAAAGAAAAAAAAGCCCAGAGGCCAAAGTCACTTTGCAAGTGCTGGAACCATGGAAAACATACAGTGATTTCTGGAGATATTACCCAAAAGAAAGAAAAGGGAAGAAATTTCCGGGATGCTTCCCCTCCATCTTTCCTCCCTTCCCCCCACATCCCACAATCCCAAAGGACAAATGTCTCAAATGTCTCTCACTAACCAAACTTAACTGGAAACTAATTGGCAGAGGAAGCTGGGAGATGTAATTTGTAAGGATCAACCATGTAGCACAGAGAGAAGCAAAGGTGGGGAATGGTTCTGAGATGAAATAGACAAAACATCTGAAGATCTGGGGAAACTGTACCAGGCAGAGTGAAGAGCAATTGCAAAAACTCAGAAGAAAACTAGCTCAGCATGGTCAAGGAGTAGAGAGGAGGCTGGTGTGGGTAGTGCAGAGCAAAGAAATGGTAAACCAGCAACAGAGGAAGTCACAGAGAGAGAGAGAGAGAGAGGAGACCAGAGCATGCAGGAACTTCTAGACCATGGTCAGAAACTTAGGGTTGGTGCTAAATGTGATGGAAAACCATGGAAATGTTTGAATAGTAGAGTCATGTGAGCTGATGGATATATTTTTTTCAAATGGAGATCTGGAATCTTTCTATTCCATCCAGCTTGAAAATACAAGTGATCTCAGATGCTGCGTGTGCATATGTCTCCACAAATCTCTGCTATCTTTCAGCCCCTTATCCTCCCCTCTGATGCAGCATGTCCCGCAGGACCCATCTTGGGACTTGGAAATCTTGGTACAAAACCATTACACTCTGGGCACAGTGTCCTTTCCAGAGCAGCCCTATCAGCATTGTCTTTTCAAAGCATTTATATAGAGGCAGATGTGAGGGGACGTGCCTAAACTGTCTGAGTTGTATTGGCACTGGGGCTCTCTAGTAGTTGGGATGGTCAGAAATGCTCTTAATGAAGAACATAAGCCCTTGAAGGGGGATGTGAGATTGTTTTCTTTGCTACAGGAATTCCAACTTCTGGGTTCACTCAGTTTTCTACAGTAAGCTAATTAGAGTAAAAATATGAAGAAGTTTCATGTGTCACAAAATATTGTTGTTCTCATGATTCTCTTCAACATTTCGCACTATGAAAACCATCCTTAGCACCATATAAAAACAAGCAGTGGGTCAGACTTGACTCACAGGTCCCAGTTTGCCAAACCTACTGCTCGGGAGTAAAGTCTCCCAGTTGACAAATCCTCCCAGCAGTTGGCTTAAATATGAATGGAAAGCCAGGAATCACTGGACAGTTAAGGAAAATCTCTAAAGGGAGACTCAGAGACCAAAATATAGAAATAGCAAAAAGAAGAATGAACAGGCAACAAAACCAATGCAGAAAGCAAGAAAAAACCCACACCTTTTTAAGACCAAGGCACATTGGTCTTAAAAAGGACTCATGAAATAAAATAGAGGGAAAGGCACATATGAAGGATCCACAATCAAAGTGTCATTGGATTGCTCAGTATTAATACTAGAAGCTAGAAAACAATGGAGCAACTCAAATTTTTGGGCAAAAAACCCCTAGAATTAAACCTGTCAATTAAGTGTGAGGATAGAATAAAATCTCTTCAGTCTGTGGGTCTGAGAGACAGAGAATCCAATACAAAAGTGAAGTAGTAGAAATCCAGAATAATGGCAAAATAACACTCCTGGCAGCTACGTAGCAGGCGTCAAGAGTCACCAGGCTGTATTGGTGAGTTCCGAGTTTTCGTGGAGAATTAGGAATGTATTAGTAATACATATATAGATAACTAAGCGAACAAAGACTGGGCAATTATTAACAGAGGAAACAAGTCAAACAGGAAAGGAAATACAATAATAGTCTACCACATGACTCAGTTATGACTAAAAATGACATTCAGAGTAATACAAACCCTGAATTTTGATCTAACTCAAAATTATGATATGATTCTATTAGGAAGATGGGCCAGGGCTGAGAAGAGAGAAAGGGTGGTGCTCAGGAAAGCATGAATTCTCATCATTTCATAGTAAACAGGAAGTCATAAGGTATTACCTGAAACAGAAAAATCATAGCTTCTCAGCCTTTTGGCTAAGATCAAGTGTAATATCTTCTTATCAGTAAAACAGAAAAATTCAAGTTAAAAGGAGTATAAACATGTGACTTAGAAATAGAACTTGAATACTGAACAACTAAAAAGGGGTAGCAGTGGTTCCTGCTGGGGACTGAGAATGAAGGAGGAAGAGAAGACAACTCTTTGTTATTAAAATTAGTATAAGAATTGCAGAGTTAGGACTGTCATAATTCTATGCACATGCATACAAAACTATGCACATGCACAGCATGGGTGAAACTAAAAATTCACACACAAGATCATATTGGTTGTTCCATATAGAACAGATCGGAAGGAGCAAATGTGAAAGCAGGAAAGCCAGTCAGGGTTATGTCTAAGCAGAAGGTGGTAGCAGTGGAGAGAGGAGTTGATAGACTCAAATGTTCTTTGGAGGTTGACAACGGCCATATTTGGTAATTGGTTGAATACAAAGGTGAAAGAAACAGAGCTGTTGAAGACAATTCCCAGGTCTCTGGCATGCACAGCACATGGAGGTATCACTTAATGAAATGTGAAATGTGTTAAAGTTTGAGGATTGCATGAAACTTTCAGCTCTAATATAAGAAAATAACTCCCAAGACTGTATTTTAATGGTGATTGGCTTCTCTGATGTTCATAGGAATTTTTTTCACCCTGTGCATGAATCTAATTCTGGAAAACTCCTGCAAGATTAAATTTCCCAAATAGCAAGGTGAGTCACTTTGTCACTACTCAAAGACAACTATATAAGTGGTATATCCCAGCGTCGTCGGCGTACCACCCACACAGTGCTGTCAACCTGCCTTACATTTTCTATCAGCCCTCTATTTACAAACGACAAGGAAAAATCTGTAGAGTGGCTCTGATGTGCTGAAAATATATTAATCTTGTTCCTGAGCAAATTATTGCTGTTTTCATTTGATTTAGCAAATTATTTTAGAATAAACCTACTACTAGAGCCTAATAAACTGAATGGAAACACTTAAATATACTCCCAGCCAATCTAAAATCCAATACTCCCTAAAGTTTTGGTGTGGAGAAGAACAGCACCTGTGGCAAATACCCATCTTAGCAATCTTCCCAGAAATACTTTTTGGGGGCATTTTGTGCAGGACCCTCACTCCTCCACTCAAACACTCTGTAGTAACACCTGAAGCACTTCAGACTAACCAGATTGCTGAGTCTCTGAGTACCAGTGAACGACAGAAGACACAGATTTAGGTGAAAATAGGAAAGGAAACCAAAAGAAAGAAGCTACTTAGGCAGAAATCCTATGTAGAGAAACAGCTCTATGAGAAAAGACAAGCAAAGTCATTCCATGCGTTGAGCTGACGTCTTTCCAAAACCAGCCTAGACCTCCAAATGCAAGTTGCATCAGCCTTGACCAGGAATGGAGAGAAAAGGAGGTGGCCCTGAGGTCAGAGTTGTTTTGTTTTGTTTTGTTTTTTTCAGACCTTGTTTTGCCAGCACAAGGGCTATGTAACTACCCTGGCCCCCACGTGAAGGAACACAGAGCCAATCCGTGAGCAGCACCGACAACATATGTCAGCAGCTTAACAGGTACCAGCCTGCCAGGCCTTTATTACTTCTGACACAAACAATTCTGAATACCACAACTTCTAGAGAAGTGATAAGCTCCAGTAGGTTAGGTTGCTTAGCATTCCTTTCCTGCTTTTCTGGAAGCCTTTTCCATAGCACTTGGGTTTTCTGGGCTGGGCTGTGCCTCAAGTACTTAACAAACAAAGACTCTTGTTCGACAATTAGCTACACAGTCTTTTTGTTAGGTGCTTCTCTGTGTTTTTTTTTTTTTTTTTTTTTTTGCCTTAACTGCATTATCCAGTGAATTGTAGCACTTGGATAGACCTCGCTTTACATCTTTCTAAATCCACCAGATCAACTATTTTGTTCTAAATTTTCTAGACACATCTAGTTAAGCAATTCACCTGATATTGTCTCGTGTTGTCATTGTATTGTTGCTTTATTGTTCCTGATTGGCATATCTTAGCCAAGAATGGGAAAAGGACCATGATAGGCACACCTTACTACACACACACATTCACGTGCACACCTACAATACTTGCTGAAGTATATGAGAGTCTATATTGGAGTAGATATTTTAAAAACCACCTTCCTTTGAAAATGAGTCATTTTTATGTCAAACAACATAATTAATTCAGAATACTTTGATGATTAATTTCAAAAATGCTTATAGTGTTAAATTAAGAGAACTAGATGGTGTCCATTGATAGGCACTGAAACAGAAGGACATGTCTGAGCTTATTCTGTAAAGGAGGTTTGGTAATGTCCTGGTAATTGATGAACCTTTGTGTCACTTAGAAACAGACTTAGAAACAGACTCTTTTATCAAATGGCAAGAAATCTTCCTTCCAGTGTGATGGGACCTTAGTAAAGATTTATGTCTTGTAAGTTAATGAGTTCCTTTTAAATACCAATTGTGGATTTCCAAATAGGTAAGTATAACTTATCAAATTAATTCTGCTAAAGCAAAGGTTATGCAGATGATAAAAGATGGTATCCCAAATCACTGAATATATGCATTCATTTGGGCTACACATAAATTAATGATCATTGCTCAAATTATTAAATTAATATCACCTTTTAGATTAGTGCTTCACCCAGATTGGCCAAAATCACCTAGGGACTTTTAAAAACCACAGATTCCCTGATCTTATTCCCAATGGCAATGTCCAGGACTGAAGTCTGAGCACGTATTTTTAGAAAGAGCCTCAATGATTCTGAGCCAGGTTTGGAATCACTGACTTAAGAAAGCCAAGACAACTGGCTCTTAATTTGTTGTGTCTGGTTACTTTGCCTGTCTTAGAAATCAATATACCTGTCGTGTGGTGATCAGTAATGTATATGGTTGAGTCAGTCAATTATTCATGCAAAAATTTCCTAAAATGGAATCTTGAAGAGGTCTATTAATAGTTCTCCAGCCCTCAAACATTGCATTAAAGACTGTTCTCTTGATGTCTTTGTTCAGCTCCAGTCTGCTAAATTTAATTTACTGTCAAGACATAAGGAATCTGGGGGCACTTGGGGGCACCTGGGTGGCTCAGTGGTTGAGCGTTTGCTTTTGGCTCCCAGGGTCCTGGGAACAAGTTCTGCATCAGGCTCCCCACAGGGTGCCTGCTTCTCCCTCTAACTGTGTCTCTGCCTCTCTCTCTGTGCCTCTTGGGAATAAATAAATTAATTAATTTTTAGAAAGACATAAGGAGTCTGGGCAAGTAGTTTAAATTTCACTGGCTAACTTCATGTAGCCTTGTTAACAACTTTGTGAGTAAATAATAGTGTGGTAGATGACTTTATAGACATTTCCTACTTGCATTTTCCATATTATTTCCCCAGGTTACCTATGTCAGGCTCTCCTCCTCTGTAGTTTCATTGCCTGAGGAGGGATGGAGGGGGCGCGAAGACAGAGGAAGACCTTCTCCCTGGGGATTTCCAAAATTCTAACCCCTTCGGAGAATTTACAAGACTTGAGAAAGGGTAAAGGGGACACAAGTTTTGAAAGAAGAAACCAAGCAGTCTGGAAAAGCAGGCAGGAGAAAGGGGCCACCTGCTAAAATAGTAAACATTCCCCAGGACTAGAAGAGGACATGGCGAAGGCAGTATGTCAGGGTATGTCCGAGCCTTTACTCTGGTCATTGATATATCTGGCAAAAAACTTCAGAGCTTCCTTTCTCCTAAAAAGTACGTGAGTCCCAAGCGTGGTTTTCCACCAGCAGAGACCACCAGGCCTGCGGGGGCAGACAAGCAGGGACAGCCACCTGTTCGTTCAGTGTGTCCAGAAGACCAGAGACCAGATGCCCTGCCACCCACCCTGACACCTTGCACAGTGTAAGGACCTGTATCCTTTCCTAGCAAAGCACCACATGCCAGGTGACTTAGAATGAAAGACATTTATTACCTCACAGTGCTGAAGGCTAGAAGTCCAAAGTCAAGATGTCAGCAGGGCCTATAGTGGACCTGCCTTCCTCTGGACCTATAGGGGAAAGTCATTCCCTGCCATCTTCCAGCTGCCGGTGGTACTGGCAACCCTTGGTGTTCTGTGATTTATAGATGCAACACCCCACTCTCTCCCCCCATCATCGCATGGCTATCATGGTTGTCTTCACTCAGCATGCTTGTCTTCTCTTATAAGAACACCAGTCATATTGGATTGAAGGCCGTATAGCTCCAGTATAACTTCGTCTTAACTAATTATACCCACAATGACCCTATTTTCAAAGTAAGGCCACATTTTGAGGTATTACAGGTTAACACTTCAACATGCTTTTGAGGACAAACAACTCAATCTCTAGCAAGCCCCAACACCTCAGCCTAACCCCAGAGTGAGAAGGAACCCCAGGAATTCCTGAAGTGAGACACTCCATAGTATCTCCCTGATACTAGTATCAGGACTTGGATACCAAATTAAGCCAACTGAGAGAAAATTGAGAATAAAAATATGCCTTGTATACTTGAGTTTATAGATTAAACATTATGTGCACTCTGATTTTCACTCAAATGTTTAATATATATATGAAGAGCTTCATATCTTAACAATCTGTTGTGTACAATAGATCTGAGACTACTCTGCAAGAGTTCCCTAACCCCACCCTCAGTGTTTTGTACAGTGTAATTACCCATCAAATATGAAATAAATGAATACATAAATATATCACAGAGGATTCAACAAAGAATATACTATTTACCACATATTAATACAACCTGATATTTTTCTTTGAAGATATCAAAACTACTTATAATAAAGTCAGTTTCTACTTTAATTTCTGAACCTGATGTTACTTGAATAAGCATTTCAGTTTTTTAAAAAAACGGGTTTCATCAAGGATCTTCTTTATAATTTTTATAGTTACTTTATCCACAATTTCTTTAATTTTCTTTCTCCTTCAAAAAGTGGATTGCTGGGGAGTTGCAATCCCTCTAAAAATTCTAAATGCAGGTACAACATTTAAAGCTCATTTGATTAAAATCATTCCTTAGAACAGTGGCTTTTTGAAAAGGTTAATTTTCTTCTAATGTAGTCAGATTTTTACATCAGAATGCTAGTGCTCCAGTAGCTATATTTATTTCAGAAATGTCAACCAAAAATTTAGACTCTAATAACCAACTAGGAAAATAATAGTTACAGAACCCATGTCACTCTTGAATTATAGCAAAAAAGGCCCAATATATTATATAGAAACATTTTTAAAAGATAAGATTTTGATTTAACTGACATAACATATTTAGTGACCTTGTTTCATGGATAAAAATAGGCAAACTTTCCCCTGTGTCCTTCTCATCTTTTTGAGGAAGAAACATAAGAATAAAGTCAGATGTTTGCATTGTTGGGCTTGAGCTCCCCTACAGAGGGCATTTAAAGCTTTTTCATAGCCCCTGAATTCAGAATAAAAGACTTATTTTAAAAAAATACTGTGTGTGTGTTCAGAAAAAAAAAATGTTTGAGTTAACATCAATCCAAGAGACACAAACCCCCTGATCTCTTGCCATGAAGGAGTAATCACCTTTGATGTTACTGTAAAAGATTTCCAGCTGTTCAAAAACAATTCAAGGCCATTAAACTAGTTTAAAAAATTAAATCCTTGTTTTTGAAGTCATAAATATAGATGGAAAGTCTAGCCCACAAATATATGTGAGTTTAATTTTTGGTATCTGCTCAATCATATCCATCCTACCACTACCTTCCACATGTTTTAGTATTATGATGTTAGGATTTAAAATACTTTAGAATCACAGAAAGGTAAGTTTGAAAAGTCATTTATTCATCCCTATTTTTTCAAGCTAAAGTCTTAGATTATCCTTAGATATTGAGGCAGGAAGTCTTCCTAAATCATTGTGTATGGTATTTTCTTTTGAGAGTGCAATGTTTGGGGGAAACCATGAAAGTATAGTTTTAGAAGTCTTAGCAAATTCTTTGCCTCCCAATGTTGATTGGACAAGGAGATAGGCGAGGAACCCACACAATTTAATCTGTTCTTGACAGAACACTAGAAGAAATGCTACTGCCTCAGCCTTGACCTAATTCTATATGGCTTAAAGAAATGAAAAGGATTAAGAAAGAAAACAGTGCTATCAAGAAAAAAAATTGTAGTGCTAAACCAGAGCAGAATTCCTCAAGAATCCAATTATAATATCAGTTTGATGACCAAGGCCATCCCTTTCAGAAAAAAAAAAAAAAAAAAAAAAAAAAAACCACACTAGAACCAAGCAAAAAACTATTTGCCTCAATCTTGTTTGGTCATGACTATGGCCTTGATTAAATGCCTGAGTTGCAAAAAAAAAAAAAAAAACAAAAAACAAAAAACAAAAACCCTAATGAAGTTCTCATATAAAGGAGACAGTTCTGGCTACCATACTATTCCCACTGTGAAGAGAAATTAAGAATAATCTATATTTAGAATACGCTTTAACTTGGAAATCAAAAAAAATAATTTTTATCTAAATCTTCAAACTTTTTTTGAGATAAAAAAAACTTTGGAGAGGGGAGGACCATAATCAGATAAAATTTTTGAAAGTAGAACTGTGAGGGCAGATTTGAAAATGGTCTTAACATCAGCCATCTATCTATTTAATAAATATGTTAGATGCTAATAACTTCCAAATACTATGCTAGGTGTTGGGCATACAAAGATGAAATCTGTCTTCAGAATACTTGATGTTTAGTAGAATTTGGCAATAAAAGGAATGAAGTACTAATACCTACTATAACATGGACAGACATTGAAAACATACTAAGTGAAAGAAACCAATCATAAAAGTCCACAAATTATATGATTCTATTTATATGAAATGTTCAAAATAGACAAATCTTTACAAATAGAAATTAGATTACTGATTATAAGGATAGGAGGGAATGGAAAATGGAGGCTTTCTGCTAATGGATAGAAGATTTTTGGGGGGTGTTGATGGTGTGCATTGTAGTGATGGTTATAAAACTCTGTGACTTTACAAAGTCAATTTTATAGTATTTAAATTTAATAGGTAAATTTTATAGTATTCAAATTATATCCCAATAAGTGTTTATAAACATCAGTTGAGACAGACACACTTAAAAAGGTATAAAAGGTACTATTCTCTCTAAGTTACAAATAATGAAAAAAGTAGGATGCATTGGGAAAGGGGCAATTAATTTCAAATGTGCGAGATTGATAGTCACTGAATAATCTGTGTATGGTAACTCAAAAATAAATTCTACTCTGTGATATAATTTAGCAATTTAGTGTTTCAGAACTAATATGACACTGAACACTCCCAAGTAAGGACAGAGGATTGAACCCATAAAATTATCTCCAAGCATCACAAAAACTTTAATATGTTTTAAAAGGTTAAAAAGTCATGAAGTTGAAAAAAAAGGACATGGAATGATAATTCTTTTTTTTTTTAATTTTTATTTATTTATGATAGTCACAGAGAAAGAGAGAGAGAGAGAGAGGCAGAGACACAGGCAGAGGGAGAAGCAGGCTCCATGCACCAGGAGCCCGATGTGGGATTCGATCTCAGGTCTCCAGGATAGCGCCCTGGGCCAAAGGCAGGTGCCAAACCGCTGCGCCACCCAGGGATCCCCCTGACATGGAATGATAATAATGAAGGAATAACATGAGCACAATGTTGGACTTAACAGCAGCAACACTAAAGATGGAAGACAAGGGGGACAATGCTTTCAAAATTCTGTGAAACAGTGATTTCCAAGTTAAAGTTCTATACCCAGCCATGCTATCATTCAAGTTTGAAGCTAGAAAAAAAGATCTAAAAAATGTATTCTCATAAACCACTCCCAGGAAGCTAGTGAAGGATGGCCTAAAAAAAAAAAAAAAGAGAGAGAGAGAGAATGAAGCAAGGGAAAGGAAAAACATGAGATCCAACCCAAGAGAAAGATCAGGAGATTTTCCATTATGATAACTGTTCAGGAAACTAAAAGAACAGCCAGTCCAGAGAGAAATATGAAATTAAGGATTCCAAGAGAGAGTTTCTGGGAGTGATGTGGTCAGGGATGAAATTGACAGTTTATTTCATGTGTTTGACCATATTGGGAAGGATTTTATGGTTGTTTTTTTTTTTTTTTCAATTAGAGCTACAACAACAATTTTTTAAGTGACAAAATGAGCTATTATTAACTATAAGAAAAAAGTTGTGTAAGAAAAAAAGTGTGATCATAATATACTACTTAGTGAATGGTGAATGTTTATATAAATATAGTAATAAAAACCCTGAATATTTAGTTTTCCAAAAATTATAATTATCTTAAAAAGAAGGTGAGAAATAGCAGAGGTTAAAGATAATAAGAGAAATAAATTCTCAACCTGCAAGAATTAAAAAATCAAGTAATACTCTTTATTGCATTAAGTAGCTCGACACAAAGCTATAAGACCTGAATAGGATTACCTCTGGGTAATGAAACTCAGGGAAGGATGGAGCAGAAGACTATTATTTTTTTTTTATCTATAAGTCTTATAATAGTATTTGATATTTTCAACTTTATTGATGTATTTTTCTTTTTTTAATTAATTAATTAATTAATTAATTAATTTTTATTCATGATATACATAGGGAGAGAGAGAGAGGCAGAGACACAGGCAGAGGGAGAAGCAGGCTCCATGCCAGGAGCCCGATGTGGGACTCGATCCCGGGACTCCAGGATCTCGCCCTGGGCCAAAGGCAGGCGCCAAACCGCTGAGCCACCCAGGGATCCCCAATGTATTTTTTCATAAAAACTAATATTTGAAAAAAATATACTCAAGCACTGAAAATACTGCCAAGCCAAGAACATGTACAGTGAAGTGACATATTTTATTCTTCTTTGAGGTTTCCTCACAGCACTAAACAGTGCCTTGAATACATTAAGAGCTCAATAAGTATATACTGTTTAATAATGATCACTCAGATGCTAATTCGGTGGATTTTGGCAGTGGATCCTGTAGGATATAATCTGGAACCTAATTTTCTCTTTATAAAAAGGATCTAGAGGTCAAAATGCGCTGTATAGACCTTGGTCTCAATATTGGAAAGAGAAGTTAAATGCAAGTAGAGGAAAACAGAGCTGATCTTACTTACCGTACAACATCTGGCAAACCATAAAGTGCTCAGTCAATTAACCAATACTTTGTATTACAGTCTAACTTAGAGAATCAATAATAAAAACCAGGTACTTCTATTTTTTTCACTTTTCATGCTCTCTAGAACTTTGTATCCTGTTTCTAAGACTTTCAAAAGGATTTTCTTTTTCCTTCAAAATCAATTTATTTGAGATGCATTTGTTAAGAAGTTATGAAAGATGGCAAATACATGGGGCTCATATCACCTCTGCTCCTTCCCAAGGAAGGTATTGCCATCTAAAGGACATGCTCTATGGGACGCCTGGTGATTCAGTTGCATAAGCATCTGCCTTCCGCTCAGGTCATGATCCCAGGGCTCTGGGATCAAGTTCAACATGGGGCTCCCTTTCCCTCTCCCTGCCACTCCCCCTGCTTGTGGTAGCTCTCTTTCTCTCTCAAATAAATAAATAAATAAATAAATAAATAAATAAATAAATCTTTTTAAAAATTAAAATTTAAATATTTAAATTTAAATTTAAAAAATAAAAATAAAAGGACATGCTATTTCCTCAAGTAGTAGAAATGGCATGGCATATTCAAGGACAGGGAAATTGACTGTCTTGTCTGGAGCTGAAGCTTACACATTAAGTAATGGAAAATAAAACTCATCACCACGGCAGGAACAGGATGCTAAGATTTAGTGATAGTTGAAGAATTTGAATGGGATTCATTGAGAGTGGAAACCTTTTTGAACTGGAAAGCAGCCGGGTAAGTGATGACCACACAACAAAGAGGTTCTTAAATTCTATTTATGAAAACATTCATTCAATGCATAGTGGAAATGAAGCAGAGATAGGAAATAGATTATCAAGGCAGAAAAGAATCTGGTGGATTACTAGTTGTAAGAACTAAGGAGAAGACAGTATTGTAGATAATGACTAGTAATATAATTATCATTTTTCTTAAGCATTTACTATGGTGCCTGGTTGCTGGGCTAAGCCTTTTCCATATTCCAGTTGGGGAAACTGAGATAATATAAAGTAACTTGCCCCGAGTCCCACAACCAATAGGTGATAAGATCCAAGACTTCAAACCATCAGTCTGTTTCCTGGAATGGTGAATTTGGGAAGGCAGATTGGATATCCAAGTGGAAATGACTAGTAGGTAGATAGAAGTATGGAAAGAAATTTTATGTGAGAAATTAGAGTTTAAGACATTAGGAGGGAGTCAGTACCAGTCTGATAAAAGTACTAATTATGAAAATGGATGAGCACAGGGATAAGAACAAAGCCTCGAGCCAGTGGCCAAAAGGAGAAAAGGAGGAATTGAAGAGATGAGGAAAGGATCCCATGTAACAGTCAGAGCCTTGAACACATGTTTAAGGAAAGAAGATAATCAAGCAAGCCAAAGGCCCCTGAGAGATTTAATGGGGATAATAACCGAGAGGGTGATAAAGGGCTGGTAGAAAAGCACAGATGCAAAACCACATCAGTTGTTCACTAGGAATGGAAACCAGATTGCCAAGGATTCATGAGAATAGGCGATGAAGAAATTAACGCAATCAATAAATCTATACCACCTATTCAGGAATTGGTCAGTGAAAGGTGATTCTCTCAGAAGGCAACGAGGTAAAGCTCAGCTCTATATCCAAGGCATAAAGGCATAAAAGCATAAAGGCAGGGAATACATACAGGTTTTTTCCATGAAGTCAGTCTTAACTCTAAAGAATACACCTGAAAACACTGAGAAATCCATTAAACTTATCTTTGCAAATGCAGTAGTCAGCCAACATATCATTCCTTCCAGATAACCCTGGGCCTGGAGCCAGGTAAAGTGCAATCTTAAGAAACTCACTGAGAAGTGATGTGCCTCCAACGCCCTGCGACTCCACCGGGAGAGAAATGCTTGCCAAAAGGGGCCTTTTGAACATTCAGAGGAGGTAGCTGATTCTGCCAGCAGAGGATCAAAGCCAAGAAGCTCACTCCTGGGACTGGAGCAAGGTCAGTGAGGAAACAAGTGTCGGGGTGGGGTGGGGAATGGATCAAACGGAACACTCAAGAGGCAGACATTTCGCAGACGTTTGAGTGGGTGTTCATGTCATCACTTGGCAAAGCTCATAGCAGAGTCAAGACCCAAGTGGCAGTCTGTCTCCACTGAATAGGCCAGCAACTGCCTCGCATGACAAACAGCCCTGCTATCAATGCCCCTTAGACCCATTAAACCAGTTGAAATAGAAGGGCAAAAGCTTGTAGTCAGCCTAAGGTGCCAGTAGACACACAAGTTCTTGCCTTCCAGATACCTAAACCCCCTACATACCTGGAAGGTAAAAGGGGAAACAAATGCACATTTCTCTTTGAAAGAATTTGGAAAAATCTTAGTCTCATGCCCCGGAGTTCCTAGTATGACACTAGCAGAAGTTAGACAAGAATCCAGCGTTCTTGTTCCCCTTGTTAGAAATGTTCTCATTAGCTATGCTAACTCTCTGCTCTCTCTCTGAGTGACCCCCAATGCAACCATTTTGGTTGTTTGACATATATTGTATTTTCAATTTGAATCAGAAGCTACTAATCCAGAGTTAAATCCTTAGGCAATAGGTTTGTCCTTTCTGGGCAGGGTGGTAAAACTCCTCACCTTTTTTGATTGCCCAGAGCTAACAATTAACTTTCCATCTTTATGTCTACATCAAATCTGCCAAAGGAAAAATCAAAAACACCCTCCGTGAAAACACAAAATTCAAAAGCCAAAAAACATCTTAGGAATTAATCTCTATGCCTTATTCTTCAGCTGGCAGGTTAAAAACTGAATTTGCATAAATCCATAGCAGCCCTCTCTTGTTTGTAAGAATAAAAGAGGTCTTCACATGCTGAAGGGGAGGGCTGGCTACGCGGTTACAAAGTCATGAAAAATGGTATGAGGGTAGGTGCGATGGAGTCCCTTTAACTGGGACCCTAGGGGTAATTTTAAGACAAACTTCCTACGGGTTGATAAGAGGATAAAAAAAGGCTGACTACCACCCACTGGTATATAGGCACAGTCTAACCCTTAGAGGAAGGGAGAGAAAAAATAAGGTTGAAGTTCAGATGGGAAGTTTATACGGGATAAACTTGCTGGCCCAAGTCTGTAACTCCTCCAGTCTCCAGTAAGTTGTTCACTTGCTCACTCCACCCTACACAATATATCCTAGGCTGGTCGGTACCCATATAGGCACCACTGGCATCTATGCTGGTTGGCCGATGCCATCTCATTCCTCATGAAATATTTTACAGTTACCCCTGGGTATATCCAAAATTAGACTCATCATCTCCTCTTAAAAGCTAACCTGCTTGCCTCCCTTCCTCAAATTGTTGTTTCTTGTGTGCTTTCTTTCCCTCGTGCCACCTCCACAGTCCTAATCACCCAGTCAGCTTCAGTTAGCTTTTGACTCCTGCACCACATCTGTCTGCCTCTCCTTCAAATCCAAGAAGTTTTCAAATGCAAAATCTTTCTTGAGATTCGGCAGGGTACCACCAGTTGTTTACTAGATGGACAGGAAGATCAGACTCAGCATCACTCATGACCACTGGTGCGTGGTTGAGAGAAGAACACAGGTTAGGGGTGTTATTTGCTGAACACTAGGGTGTTCAGCCTAGTGAACAAGTGTGAGATCAAGTGTGCAAAGTTCTCCAACTATAAACCAGGTAGTATGCAAAGGTGTGTGTGTGGGGGGGGGTACTCAACAACTAGGAGTTGAGTCATCAGGTGTCTAAAGAAGGTGATACTTGGAAGTTGTCACATGGCCGGTCACATGATTCATAGTTGGTCTGTCAACAAGTGGGACGGCTAACTCTGGCAGATTTCAGGCAGGTCTGGATAACAGGGGAAAGGGACAGTAAGAGAACACAGATGAATAGCCCTTACATATGGACCGTGTTCCTAAACCATTAGCACAAGAGAAACTCAGAAACGGGGGCCTTATAAGGCAGGAATTCAGTTGTAAGAACTGTGTTATGAAGGAAGGAGGACTGAAGAATAAAGTTGAACAAGAATCAGGAATCTTCGATTATCAGAATTTAACTGTTCAGTAAATATTTTCCACCTACTATGGACCATCACAATGGACGTTGGAAAAGAGTTTAAATGTATGTGTGATTCAGGATGATAAGTGCCAAATCCAGATTCAAACAAGGTTCAGAAGAATCCAAAGGGGAGGATGGTCCTGTACCACCTGGAAGTGTTGTGCAAGGCTACACAGGGGAAACGGTGCTCAAGCAGTACAATTAAGCCCTGGCAATGTGGAGAGAGAACTTCGAACAGAGAACATAGCAAAGGTGCTGAAGATGAGTGCCTAGAAAAGTGCAATGTACATCGCGTTGACAGCAAGGGTGGTTACGGGTGTAGCCATCAGACCCCATGGTTGGGGTTGGGTAAGCATCTCTGGCATCTGAGTGGAAGTGACCCCAGATATTCAAGCAGACCTGGATGCTGGTGTCAAATGTAGATGAGACAGAGGGGAATACAAGACCTAAGATATATTGAGTGTCTGCATCTATCTCCTTTCCTTTCTCTTGGACACCACCTTCCTTCAACCCACCAAAGCCTCTGAACTTGATCTAAACCAATGTAGTGTTCTCTAACCAGCTTCCCCAGTTAGACCCCTCCATTCCTTTCAATCTGCCCTACACACTGTTGCCTGCTTAATCTCCCTAACGTACAGCTTTGAGCATGCTATTCTCCTGAAAAAAAAATTCTTTCAATGGCTCCCTATTGCTGGAAGAATCAAGATTCCTATTTGTATTTTTATATATGAAGTTCTACTGTAGGGCTCAATTAGGTATTTTCTTATTTCACAGTATAAAAATAATACAAAAATTTCTGCAGCACAAAGATGTCATTGACAATGGAGATGATGGATGGGAGGTAGAGAGAAGTAGAGCAGAAAGTAGAGCAGAAACCACAGGCTTCCCAGCCCTCATCTTCCTCTGCCTTCCCATCCCTTAGCATCTTTTTTTTCCCTCGGTATTTGGAAGAATGAACACAGAGTCAAGGAGCCACAACTGATGTGATGACACCTTTGTAGGTTTTGTCATACAATGTCCTCTGTGATACTACCTTGTTTTTTGTTTGTTTCTGTTTGTTTTGATGACTTAGCTCTTATACTTTCTAAATTTAATGAGTACCTATCAGTGTGATTTTCTTATGCTGATTTATTTTCTTTTCTTTTGTATGCCCGTAGATGAAAGACATTTTGCTTGCAACCTTCACTGGCACATAAAAATAGATTTAGAACAGTATCATGATAAAATGAAGGAAATGAAAGAGGTTAACCACTATTTTCATAATGTCAGCATTTAAAATCTTGACGCTGTAAGTTCAAAACAGCAAGGAGTTACTAATTCCAAAATCTCCACTTTTGTTTGAATGTTAAATGTCCTACACACAAACTGTAACTGCAACTGCAATAATTCATGATTACAGAGAGCCAAAAGTTATCTGTATAAAGGGGGATTAGACTAAATCAAAAAGCAATTTTTGCTATAATAAAAATCAAAAGAAAAGTGGACAGGCGAGATCCACATACCCTCTAATTTATGTTTTACAAATGACTCCTGTGAGTTTCCAAAAATAGAATTGCATCACTTCATAGTTACCACCTTGTTCATAAACACAAATCCTCTTTCATCACAGTATAGTCTAAGGATATGAGCTCAATTTTAGATAATTCTTGTGACGGTGAAAACAGTTTATATAAAGGAAAAGACCTTTATATGTGACATCACTTGCAAAGGACATGAATGGCTCTGTTAATAGTTTGCTTTTAAATTCTATTCCACTCATATGACTGAAGAGGCTATAGTTTGCACAGGTCATATTCAGAGAAATAAACTTCCCCAAACACCTATCTATCCATGAAACCAAAAGCTCTAAAAAACCACCACTGGTCCCAAACCTGAGACTTTATTACAAATGACACCAGGAATTTGGCACAGGAAGGAAGCAGGGTCAGGCTGCTTGATCAGGGATGGCAGTGCCAATTTTTACAGCTTCCACCATCAGAAAGACCTGCTTCCAAGTGCAGCTGGCCACAGCTCTGCTCTCCGCCACCTCCGGAAGAGCTCCAAGAGCACGGCTTACTCTGCCTGAGGTAGTCGGTCACAGCCCCAGGAGCTCTTTTCTAGAAGACTGGGACACCAGTTAGGGTGTTCTGGGCCACAAGGAACACTAAGTGGGGCTGAAACCAAAGAGTTTTAACATTTCACAGAACAAGCTGTGAGGCAGCAGGGGCAGCTCCACAACTGGAGCGAGAACTCTTGTCATGTCACTGAGGACCCCGGTTCTTTTCATCTTTCTGTTCTCCTTACTCAGAGTTTTACTTTTGTCCAAATTCTTTTTCTCTAGTGACTACAAAATGGCCGCCTCGGTTCCAGTGTATGCTATCTTCACGTAATCAACCCAAAATGTAGAAGAAAGACAGATTTTCCATGCATCTCTTTTTATCTCGGAGGAAGTCCCTTTTCAGAAGCCTCTTGTTCAATGACTTCTGGCTGACTTGGGTGCATGTTCAAGTCCTAGCTGGAAGGGTAAAAAGCAATATTGGTCATCTCCTTGTCTTTGATTCTTGCCTGTCAAGGTCTGACAGCGAGATACAAGTGGAGGCTGGGGAGGCAGCAGGAGCAGCTATGGGATGCAGCTGGGTGGACAGCCAGTCTCACAGCAGGAAGTTAACTGCTTTCAAGGGCAGCTCCTTTTAAATATAAACATTTAAAGTATGCTCCCTTGTACTTACATCCAGCATCCCTTACCAGCATGCACTGCTGTGTTCGCACACTTAGGTAACACATGAGAGGAGCGTTACCACATTCCAGATGCTGCTGCTGATGATAAATGCGAGACATACTGGCATTTGCAAAGTATATTTCTAAGTAATGGTCAATAAAACTGGGTATTTCTGAATGGCTGCTTTTTCCCTTAGATATCAATTAATTTCTTCAGATAAATAAACTCTATGAATCAATGTCCTAATCTGAAAAAAAATGGGTATGGCATGAATAGCTCTTGGAGAAGTAGATAGATAGATAGATAGATAGATAGATAGATAGATAGATGATAGTGTTTTAAGAATTGTTTATTTATAAACTTGGATAAAGGATTGATTAAGTCAGTTATTGAATCTCTCCCCAAGGGCAGAGTTTGCCTGAGGGCTGCTGTAGGAAGCCCCCCAGTTAGTCTTTGGGAGAAAGGGCATGATAATCACCACACCATTTCACTGGGCTCTGTCAATATTTGTTAGATTTCCCAGAGCGACAGTACTGCCTATTAACAGCTCAATTGCACAAAAAGTTAATCAACATTTTCAACAGGAATATCATGCTGGCACCCAAAACCCACTTTTTATATGAAAGATAGGTTCATAAGAGATGAGCATTCATTAGCCTGCTTTAGGAATTTTGAAACTACAGTGAATTATTTTATTTGCTCGACAACCATACAAGTCAATGGCCATTAGGATATGTGACTTGACCAAAAAACTTCCTCTTCACTCCCCAACCCCTTATCTCTTCTTACTTACAAATATTAGTCCCTCTTTACAGTTTAAAATTATAAGTGACTCTTCTTCATATGCACAGAAGTGGCAAAGAGAGGGAAACGATAAACTACAGGAAATGATTAAAATGCAAATCTGTCTCCTGAGAAAATCATGAATATCTACAGTTTTTCTATTCCCACAGTAGCCAAAAACAAGCCTTTGAGAGAATGAGACTAGGTTGGGGGACGGAAGAAGGTAGAGAGGGCAAGTGGTAGAAAGATGGGACCTCCTCCTGGTGTGGAGCTATGGGCCCCAGCCCCGGAGCTCGTTACACATTCAGAAGCGTGGGCTCCAGCCCAGACCCACTGAGTCAGGACTTGCATCGTAGCAAGACCCTCAGGGAATTCCTGCACAGGTTTAAATCTCAGGAAGCACTGCTCTAGCCCACCAGGCAGTGCCTTCAGAAAAGAAACCCTGGTATTTGCTCATATGCTTGGAGCCCTGACTTGTGGGGGCCCTGTAATCGCTGCAAGTGAGGGAAAATTTGGGTGGATGTGACAGGTATGCCCAAGAGAGGGAAGAAGCTACCAAGAGGGTGACAGTGACAGTGGTGGTGATCGCTAGCTTTAGGTACACACCGACAATGCAGGCACTCTGGTCAGGCTTTTTCATGCATTGTTCTGCTCTTCATAACAACCCCACAAGGCGGATAGCACAAGGAAATGGAAGCTCAGGGAGGCTAGCTGACTTGCCTCAGCTTCTGTAGCCAGCAATTGATGAAATCTGGATTGACTCCTGGGCTTTGGAATTAGAGTTCAAATCCTCTCTCTCATACTGGATGTGTAACATTGTCAAGTAAGTTCCCTCTCTGTGCTTCTTTTCCTCTTCTGGAAAATTGAGGTAGGAAGACTTATTTAGCTTCTAGGGTACTGTGAGGTTGAAATCTTTTATATGGATATATGTGATATATGTTTATGTGTGACAAATACGTGATTATAGTTAGTCACAATATAGATGTGATATATATTTATGTGACTAGAGGCGCTTATCTTTGCATGATATGTAACACGTGTGCACTTAGTACTAATTTGTACTGTTATTACTATTTCCACCAAGAAGGTCTCCAAAAACTGAGCAACTTCTTCACAATTTTGTTCACGTTAGCCCTATTTCATTCAGCACAGTGGAACTGTGAAAAGTGCAAAGATGTGTATGTCCTGACCCTCTTTCAGCTTTCACTTCTGTGATGGATCTTCATTCACTAGGAAAGCCAGTCAGTGATTCTTGAAACAAAAATGTATTAAGTGTCCACCAGGGGCAAATAACAGAAAATGAAACGCAAAGCCCAGCAATGATCCCTGCCCCAAGCAGGTGTTTGCAGCAATGCAATAAATGCATAGGAGAGGCGTGTTCTGCAATGTGGGGTGTGTTATGGGAACTGAGAAGAGGAAGTGCCAGGGACTCTAGGGCCGTCAGGGAAGACCTCATAGCGTTGCTGCTCACTCCTTCATGGCATTTATAATGGTTTATTTATCATGTTAAAGTACAATTTTTTTAAAGTTTAGACAACATTCCTTCAACTACATAATGAATAGGTCAAAGATTACATTTGGCTCATTAATGAAGGAACCAATGAGATATTAAACCTGGCTCAAATGAGAATTAGAGGAGCAAGTGTTTATAGGCAATTTAATAAAGGAATGTGGGATCCCTTGGTGGCGCAGCGGTTTGGCGCCTGCTTTTGGCCCAGGGCGCGATCCTGGAGACCCGGGATCGAATCCCACATCAGGCTCCCGGTGCATGGAGCCTGCTTCTCCTTCTGCCTGTGTCTCTGCCTCTCTCTCTCTCTCTCTCTCTGTGTGGGACTATCGTAAATAAATTAAAAAAAAAAATTTAATAAAGGAATGTTAGCATAAGATTGCGCAGTTATAGGCAAAACTGGCTAATGTCCTACCGGATAACAAACTGTAACCCTTGGGATTATCTTTTATCACTGGATGGAAATGATCACACTTGCATGAGTGGTGGAAGGGAGGATTTCCTGGTTTCCCAGCCTTACCACTTTTTCAAGAGCTGAAAAGAGCTACTTTTAATTATTCCCTATTCGTTGGACTTCAACAGTATTCTTTAAAGATCAAATAAAATGTGAGGTTAGAGAACTTCAGAACTATCTGGCGCCGGATTCTGAGTTTATAGCCCCGGTTCTTAGGATGCTCATAACGTTTACCGAAGAAGAACATGAATTCTCTCAGAAGCAACAAGGTGTAAAAAGGAGAGGGCCTGGGAATAGTAACAAACCTGGATCTACTCAAGCTCTGCCACTGAATGTCTGGGTGACCTTCTGCAGGTCATTTCCCCTCTCTGGGCCTCAACTTCCTGATCTGAAAATGAGGAAGTGGACTAGATGACCTCTGAGGGAATACGTTTCAAACCTCAGTGAGCTATCACTATCAGTGTCCCTGGAGGAAGTCTGGTCAAAAATAAAATTAAAGTGCAGATTCCCAAACCGCACACCCAGAGATTCTAGATTAAAGTCCAAATCGCACTCAGATGGGTGTCAGGATCCTGCTGTTGTCACTGTGGCTTTGTTTCCAGTAGCCCAGCTGATGCCAGTGCAGGCACAGACCACGC
Organism: Vulpes lagopus; assembly: GCF_018345385.1. Lineage (NCBI taxonomy): Eukaryota > Metazoa > Chordata > Mammalia > Carnivora > Canidae > Vulpes > Vulpes lagopus. The sequence continues at coordinate 85,641,546 of NC_054834.1, read as the reverse complement.
TTTGAGATGCCCTGCTTGGAGATCTCTGCCAGTTTAGCCGCCCACCACCCTGTATCTTGCCCCGTATCCATGTGCCCTGTGCTCAGGACCTGGAAGCCTGGGCTCAGCTGCCTGCTGGTGCTCTTGGCACAAAAAGCTCACGAATATCCATGGGGATTTCCTTTGTTACCTGCTTCCTTTCAGAAGACTGTGAGGATTAATAAACCAGCATGGGGACAGCATTTAATAGCTCTTGAAAATAACGTACTGTCATTGCAGTGGACCTTTCTGGAAGGCTTTTAGGTTGTATATTGTTGGGCTCTACTTACTATTTTACTTACTTAAGACTTCTGAGTGGTAAATTGGTATATGCATTGTTACAATGTACTATTTTCTCAGCTAATATTATGGAAGGGATTTTTTTTTTTTTTTACATCTAACCCATCTGAGCATTTACAATTTTCTGAGAGCTAAAATCATAAACTATCTTGAGTGGGTTTGCCTTTCATCTTTAGTTATATTTTTAAATTGGTTCTTCTAAAATAGCCATTCAGGTCATTTAAGCGTGTATTAGCAACATATAAACATCAGTATTAGACCCAGATAAGCTTTTATTTGTGCCCCAGTAAAACAAGTTTTTTCACTACTTACACAAGTAGAAGCAAGACTTAAATTGACCAAGAGATCAAGAAAACTCAGATTTTGTACATCAAGAACTTTTTTTTATTATCAAAGAAGGAAGGAGAAAATTAATATCCCCCTCTGTTAGTGCATGTACACACACACACACACACACACACACACACACACACACACACGGTACTCTAATTAGGGGGAAAAAGAAACTGATGGTGAAAACTTGACTGATGTTAAAAGTTACAAAAGCTTATTATTTTCCAAGGCAGAATTTGGGTTTTCTTTTATAGTCTGTTAGCACTTTATGTTATGGCTAAAACACAAGAGTACTTGGAAAGTCAAAATAATAGAACAAGTAAACTAGCTCCTCCTCTCCTGGGGAAGACACAGTCTTCCTAATGTAAGGTAGATAGGAAATAAAGAGATAATCTAGGTTAAAATCTGAGTTAAGATTATTTGACCATCTTCCATCCTCTATGATGGATGATTTCAACCAACTTCTTGACTGCTTTGAGGAACCATTCCCATGCCCCACATCTCAGCAGCATCTCTCTTCAACTGTCACAAAGCTCCAAACGGTGAACATATAAATTGCTGCAAACAGAGGCCTCACTTCACCCAGAAAGACTCTACCTCAAACCTTTCTTTTCCAATAAGACCAATCTTCCAATTTATCTGTAATTCTCTTTCTCTCCTGCTTCACACTACCTTATCCTCTTATACCTCTTCGTGCATAGGATCTGTGGATAAAAGGAGAGCTTTTATTACCCATCTTCCCTTTTCCTCCTTATTGGAAAAGAGTGTCTTGAGTCAACTGAGAGAATTGTTCTTTCTCATTCAAAAACATTCAACGTCTTATCTAAGAGCTTCCTTATATCTTTTAAAGTAAACTTTGTGTCAAAGTACAACAAAGGCAAAAAAGGGCACACTATATTCAGCACCAGATCAAGAAATAGAACATAACTACCACTCTAGAATCATCCGTTACGTCCACTTTAGTCATTAACTGAAAGAAAACCACTCTCTTCACTTCTAACGCCTTGCTTGTTTTTGAAATTTATATAAATGATTTCTTGTACTATGTACTCTTCTTTAGCTCAACATTGTGTTTGTGTGATTAATTCGTGTTGCTTGTGTGGCAATAGTTTGTTCATTTGCATTATTCAATTGGCATATGTCAGGCCATTTTATAAATGCACCACAGTGTATTTTTCCAGTCTACTCTTGATGAACATTTGGTTTATTTCTAATCTGGAACCATTTTGAATTGCACACAATAACACGTTTAGGATTTTTACTTCTAAATTCTAAGTGCAAGTGGAATACTCGCCAAATTTTTTATGTGCTGCAACATAAAGCAAAGGTTAATAAATTTTAAAGATTTAGTCATTTAGAATATATTCTCTGACCACGGTGGAATGAAGCTAGAAATCAACTAACTAGAAAATTCTCACCTTTTAAAAAATTAAACATTGCATTTCTACATTAAGTCACACAGAAAAAATTATAAAATATTGTATACTGAATGATAAGGAAGATCAAAACAATTCACCAAAACTTGTGTGATGTACCCAAAGTACTTGAAGACACACAGTAAAAGGCAGAAAAGGAATGATCTAAGCTCTCATTTCATGAAACTAGAAAAAAAACAGTAATCACCAACAAAATAGAAGAAAATAAGAAAGATAAAACAAATGATCAATGGCATAGAAAACAAACTTACAATAGGAAACAATTTCAACAATACTAAAGTTTATTTGAAAAGACTGATAAAATCAATTAACTCCTAGCAAGACTCTTCACAAAAAAATGGTACAAATTGCAAATATTAGGAATTAAAAGCAGGCATCACTACAGATTATCCAGACACTAGAGTAATAAAACATGGATAATTTTACATTCAACTGGCATAAAACTTTGTGTCATAAACTTGATGATTTAGAGAAAATCAACAAATTTTCAAACAAATTTAACAATTAAGTCTGTTACTGAGGACCTTTTAATTTTATTTAAAAATCAAGTCTGTTATTAAAAGCCTTTCCACAAAGAAAACTAGGCATATGTCACTTCAGGGATGAATTATTGTAAACATTTAAGAAGAAATAATATCAATCTTACATAAATTCTTCCAGAACATAAGGAAAAAGGGAGCATTTCCCAACTTGTTTCATGAATCCACTATAAACTTGTTACTAAGGCCTGGAAAGGAGATTACATGAATAGAAAATTGCAAGCCAATCAATCTCTTTCATGAATTGCACTTGAAAAAATGAGTATTCTGACATTGGTACATTATTCTATAAATATGAATTAGCTCAAGTTCACTAATTTTATTGTTCAGACCTTCTATAACTTTACCATTTTGTCTATCCAATTACCTATTAAGAAAGGTGAGTGAAAGTCCACTCCTATGATTGCAGATTTATCTGTTTCTTCATTTACTTATATCAATTTTTGCTTTATACTGGGTGGCTACAAATTTAGAATTATGGCACTTTCCTGATGTGTTTTCCCCATTTTCATTATAAAGTATCTCTTTCACTATGTTTTAACACTTATTAAAGAGTAGTTTGCCTGAAATTTGTACATTTCATTTGGTTAGTGTTACATGGCATATCTCTTTCTGTTCTTTTGATTATAACCTTACTGTCCTTACAGTTAAAGTATGTCTTTTTAGTTAGAATATTGTTGAGTTGTGCTTTTAAATCAAGTTTGAAATTCTTGAATGTTTTGTGATAATATTTAACCCACTTTTATTTAGTGTAATTATAATAAATTTGGGTTTATAGTTACAATTTTTATTTTTTTTATCCAAACTATTTTATCTTCTTTTTTTCTCTCCTTTGTTGTCTTCTCTCTTTTTAAGATTTTATTTATTTATTTATTTGAGAGAAAGAGAGAGAGAAAGAGGAGAGTGGGAGAGAGAGAGAGAGAGAGTGTATGTGTGTGTGTGTGTGTGTGTGTGTGCATGTGCACATGAGTAGGGGGAAGGAGCAGCAGGAGAGGGAGAAGCAGACACCCTGCTGAACAGGGAGCCAAACTCAGAGCTTGACCCAAAATTATAACCGGAGCTGAAGGCAGGTGCTTAACCATATTGTTTTCTTTTTAATTAAACAAATCTATTTGTTGTTCTTTCATTTTTCTTTATGGCATCTTGTATTTATACTTTTTAAATAGTCTTTCAGTGGTTATTCTAAAGATTACATCATGTATCACTGACATCACAATGAGATCAAATTTTTCTCTTATTATCTCCTTGAAAATGCTTGACCTTAGAACACTTTAAGTCCATATAGTTCTCCCACTTTTAAGTTATTGTTATCATGCATTGTATTTCACTCTATATTATAAGCCAAGCAAATATTAATGGTTTTCTAGTCAAGATTTATTTATGTTTTACCTTTTCTGGTGTTCTTCATTTCTCCTTATATTTCTGTTTTTGCATCTATAGTGATTTTTCTTCTGAATAAAGAAAAAAATCTCCTGTTAGTTTCTTTTTACTACTCTGGTTCTGCTGCTGCTGCTGCTGCTTTTTCTTTTTCATCTTTTTCTTCTCCTCCTCCTCCTCCTCCTCCTCTTCCTCCTTCTTCTTCTCCTTCTCCTTCTTCTCCTTCTCCCAGTGGAGTTCTGCTACCAGAAATTTCTCTTCATTTGTGTTTCCTGAAAAATACCTTCATTTTGGCTTATTTTTAAGGAATATTTATTCTGAGCATAAATTTCTAGGTTGACAGATACATTTTTTTGATGATTTTAAAGATAGCATTCTGTTTTCTTCTGGCTTCCATCATTTCTGTGAAAAGCCAGGTGTGATTCTTTTTGTTATTTCTTTAAAGATAATGGATCTATTTTTGATACTTTAATTTTTTTCTTACCATCTTTGGTTTTCATCAGTTTTTACTGTGGTGTAACTTGGTTTGTTTTTCTTTTATTTATCTTGTTTGAGTTTCAGGCACTTCTTTAATCTGTAGGTTATCAGTCTAGAAAAATTTTTGACCAATTAATCATGAAATATTGTGTGTGTTCTCACCTTTCTTTATGTATTCATTTGACATACATGGTAGAATTTTTCTTCCATGTGTCCCTCATGCTCTTTTTTATATTTTCTATTTTATTTCTCTCTGTGCTGCAATTAGATATTTTTATAGCGACATATCTTCCAGTATATTAATCATGTCTTCTGCTGAATCTATTCTGCTATGAAACCCTTATAGAGTTCATTGTTTTTCAGTTCTGGAATTTCCATTTACTTCTTTTTAAAAAAATAGATTCAAACACTTTGGTAAAATTTTTCATCTTGTTTTCTATTTTCTTTACCTTTTATCTATTTGCTTTAGCATCCTAATCATAGTTAAGATCCTTGTATGCTAACATCAATATCTACATCATCTGTAGTTCTGTTTCTGTTATCTTTTTCTTCCTCTTATCTTTGGTCATATGATTCCATCTCTAGTACACTCAGAATTTTTTTTTTTTTTACGAAATACTAGAATAAATAGGTAGACAGATATAGAGATATGGTAGTAGAAGCTCCATATACTGTTAACTGCATCCAGAGAGTTTTACTTTACTCTGTTAGACAATGAGGGTGAGAACTCATCAACTTAATTTAATCAAGACATGAACTGACTCAGGTTGGTGGCAGTTTTGCTATGACTCAGTCGACCTTGGGTTTATTTCAGTTCCTAAGACATAGTCCTTTTCTCTATGAGTCCTGAACTCTAATTCTTATGTTTCAGCATGGGAAGACTGCTAGGAACTTTCCCCTGCTCTTTGAAGCCTTTCTGCTTAGCTTCTTAGCTTTCTGAACCACGGTTTTATATTTTTAATAAATGTATTACAGAGATATCAAAGCCTTATGTCAATCTCAGTTTTCCACCCCAGATTCTCATTCTCTTTCCCCATGCCCATAGCTAACAAATGCCCCCAGGGAAGAAACTGATGCAGACTATTGATTGAAATCTCTGAGATTTCCCCCTTTTTGGAATATTCCCTCCTTACCAAGTCCTGGTTGTTTCAGCAGCTCTCCTATGCCTTGAAACTAGTTGTTTTGTTTTATCTAGTGTTTCTAGTTGTTTTTGGCTAGAGAGTGGCTAGTTACAAACTACTTCATTGTAACCAGAAGCAAATATCCATATTCTTTTTAAAATGGGTTCTGAGACACATTTTCTTTTCTTGCTTCTTCTTTTACGGAATAAAAGAAGAGCTACTGGGAAATACCTCCCCTGAGGATCTTTTGGGGATGTTTTACCTCACTGTATCCAAAAGGCAAAATAACTGGCTGTAACCACAACCCTTTAATAGCTGGCTGAATAAACACAGGCTAGCCATTCAACTTTCCCCACTTAATAAATGAGGACATTATCTGCTCTTCCTCCTTGATGTAGTTGTCATAAGAAAAGTATTTAAGTGTTTTAGAAAGGTAAATATGATGCACATTATGAGTATGGCTAGTTAGTTCTACATGATCAAATATTTTGTCGGTTTCTCTAGCTGGTCATTGGATGAATATTTTCCTCCCCCAACTAGACTATAAACACTCTAAGGACAGAATCTGTGCCTTCTACTTCCATTTTTCATTTTTTCCATTTTTCAGGTCTTGTGTAATTCACAAATAGACATTCTTTAAATGTGTTACTGAAACAAGTGTCAACTTACCCTGTGTCTATCCATGTTAAAGCATTCTGAAGTGCAAGCTATAAGCTTTATTTTGATTTTTATCAATCTTTATTGGTATATCCCAGCTTAGAGATTCGTAATGTTATATGCTGACAAATTTGGGGGACAGTTTTTTATAATTAGCTTTTTCTATTCCATCCCTTCAGTTAATAAAATCTTAGGATAAGGAACTTTCAATTGTGTAGAAGAGCAGATGACTTCACTTGCTGATAATCATTAGACCCAACTCTTTCTACAGAAATTACTAGTTTGTGTAGAAACGGATCACCTCTCACAAAGATGGGGCACTTAAAATGAAATGCTCTCTACCCATCCATTTCCCACCCCATTGACCCTTCCTTTCATCTAAAAGCAAAGGGAATTGCTTTTTTCAAGGTGGTCTTGAAAATCATCTAGGCATAATTAAAGTTTGCAATATCCTGTAAGTAAGCATTATATTCTAATATTTTCTGCCAAGAATTGAATTTGCTAGGCATGACACATTTATTGCTGGCAGTAGATGTACCAAAATGTACCAACACCAGGGAATTAATAAATACCACAGCCCTCCTATGGAGCAAGTTGCATGAATATTTAATAGGAAATGCATGATGAATTTCTTGCATGATTATGCAGAAAAACATTTGGGAATGGTTGCAGCTGTTACATGAACAAGCTAAGTCTCTTTTCCCCCATCTCTTTTGATCTTTATCAATCTCAATATTGTACTTTAACTTTAGCAGTAAGTATCTCCAATGATGAGTATTGCAGACACCTGTCAACATTTTAGGAAATGTGTGACTCTTTACATATGTTATCTGTGTATGTGTGTACCTTACAATGCTCCGTAGTGCATTTTGAGGGAACAACTGAGAGGTTCTTGGAGGATAGACAGGCCATCAGGGAAATCTGACTCAAAAGAGAAGGTGAAATAAGCTAAAAGAGTAACAGCTGCCACTTTTATGGGTTTTTCAAATTTTCTCCAACACCTTTACATTTCTACCTAAGCCCCATGAAAATATATTCCAATCTAAGTTTAGGCGAGTTTTTTTGGACTGATTCTTGATGTTTGTAGGATCCCCAAGATTTTTTCCTGTAGATATACTTTAACCCCACAAAAGTATGGTTTTCCTTCAGCAGGGGAAATATTCATTTATTCTGAAGTTTCTAGTATATTCATAAGGTTGAAAGATCATAGCGCAAAATAATTTTTTTTTTAAATCAAGAGTCATAAAATAAGAAATTGCTCACTGGAATTGTGTGAGCAATGAGGTCTCTTATTGTTGTTTGATCAGATGTTGTATGTTTCAGATCAACATGTATTGAAAGCCAGTGGGTTTGGGTCCTCTGGAGCTTTAAAGGGCATCTCTCTGAAATAAAAGCCACTCTTTGGTTCCATTAAAACATCCCAATTCATAGTAGATCTTTAGCATCATGCTCCCAGGAAGTGGGGATTCCAGAGAAACAGACTCTGGAATCTTCATAGACAGAACACAATGTTATCAAATGACAGCAAGGAACTCAAACATGCTGTTTTTGACAATGGCCTGTGACCTTTTAATGAATTGCAGGTGATACAATGTTTCTGTCCCCTAAAGCAATTCAGTGCTTACTAGACGCCATTCAAGAGTTGGCACCCCATAAATTATCAAGTGATAATTATATTTTTGGCTTCAAAACAAGAAGAAAATCCTGCTTAACAATATATTTGTTCCCCAAGTGTGAAAGCGAGATGAGTCGCATCTCCTAAAATGGTGACTACATTTACTGCTTTCACATTTTGGAATCTATTTTTGATTAATGCATTTTACTGAATCAAATGTTTCTGACTAGAGGAAGTTTAGACAAAAGAGACTATATAATTAAATCCCAAAGCTCTAAGGTGTGCACCTCAGGTAAAAAATAAATAAATAAATCACCAACAATTCTAGAAAGCTCCTTCTTTTCCAAAAGTTTATGCATCATAATGAAGCAAGACAGTTTATATCCTGGTTTCCCTGAGAGTTTCCCATCAGAATCCAAATGTCTGATATATAGGCATTCTTTGATTAGCCCAGGAAAAAGTCAAGTGTCTCCCCCATTCTTGCAAATGTTCAATGCTTCACACCAACGTCCTCACAAACATATAATACCCAGAATGGCCCTGAGCCACACAAACATATTCCCAGGTCAGGAGATTAACGTTTATCCTTACCCATCACAGAACCTTCACCAGCAACACAGATCCTTGGTGATACAACACAAGGTGAACAGACTCATATCACCTGCTTCTTCCATTTTGCCTAAGTCTAAAATCCAACCAGTTCTTATACAAAAAATTAAAAAGAAAAACTGACCACATGTTGAATTAACCTGAGTGTTCCATTTATGCCCGTCCATCTTTGGCACTTTTAGAACATTTATATGCAGGCAAAAGTATGTGTATTCAAGGAGAAGATAGCTAAAGGGCTTTTGCTGTTCTACAAAAAGGTGACGGAAATTCATTTCAGTCTGACCATTAGAATATTATTTATATTGTATGAAAACTTTGGTTTCATAGAAGCAAAGAGTAGAATGGTGGTTGCCAGGGACAGAGTGGTTGGTGGAGGGGTGGAGGGGAAGTGGGGAGATGTTGGTCAAAGGGAACAAAGTTTCAGTTATATAAGATGAATGCCTTCTGGAGATCTAATGTACAGCATGGTGACTACAGTTAACAATACTGTATTGTATACTTAAAATTTGCTAATAAGGTAAATCTTAAGTGTTTTCATCACAAAAAGAAAAAAACATTTTAGCCCATGATGATAACTTAGTATAAACTTCAATTAGAACATGATTGTGGAAAAAGGAAAGAGTTCTAGTTCTGGTGCTCCCAAAAGACCTTTTTGCTAACCCAGTATTATCAGTTGTAATCAATTAAAATGGCCAAAACATTTATAGCAACTGACAAAAGAAAAAATATTGTAAGAAAATCAGCTTCACTTCTTTTTGTATCTCGCAAGTTAGTACAATGGAGCTTCTCACGTGAATGAACATGAAATAAATTTCTTTTTAAGTGAATAATATAGTTTGGAACTAGCCTTCTGTACTTTAATTTTGATGTTTGGAAAGTGATTCACTCTAACTCAGACCTGCTCTGAAAGAGTCCGGTTCAAGCCACCCATCGGGAAGGGACCAAAGCACAGCCACCAGCTTCCTGTTGCCTGGATCTTTTATTACCCTGGCTCATTAAAACTCCTTGTTTGTATTTGCATTTTACTCTTGGGCAATTTTACAACACAGAATAGTCATAAGCTTGCAGACTGATCCGACTCATTATGTTTAATCATAACTGCAATAAGGGAGATCATCATATCATGCCTCTATCTCAAATACACTGCCGTGACTTCAGAATAGATTTGGTAGCTTACAATAGCCTTGGTACGTGCCCTCTCTGTTTCTCTTTTCAAGATGAGCTCTTGAAACATAAAATAAAAGGCATACAATAAACTTGGAGAGGCTCCCGTTTTTAATTAGAATGTATGATTAAAACTAGGAAAAAGCTCTGTTTGAAAGTAAACGTGTGGAGAGAGAGAGAGAGAGAGAGAGAGGGAGGGAGGGAGAGAGAGAGAGAATGGATGAATATCATTAAAAGGTTAGTTGATCTTCTGTGGCTGTGCCACCAATCCCTGCTCTAAAACATCCATCTTGGTGTGGGCCAAGAGGACCCCCATGTTGTTTCGGGTTGGTCTCCTGCATATTAAGGTTTATATTATAGTTTAACAGAGCCAATGCTGCAGTTTCTGGCATAAGTTACTAATTTTCTTATGCTAATGAAAAACACACATCAGCTCCTTGAAATTCCCCAAAGCAGCATCAGTTTTGCCCTTAATTGCAGCACCGTCAAGGCAGTGGAGGGAGAGGGAGAGTCATCACAACAGCAACAGTTGGGACAAGGCTCTTTGCCTCCCAGAGTGGTCCTCTAAGTGAAAACATTTGAGGCTTTCCCCTCCTAGCCTCGAGTTCTCATGAATTTTAAGAAATTGGAAGCTCCCAGGAGCATCAGAGCGTGTTGAAATAATGGAACCCTGGCCTAGGAGATATGAAGAAGAAAGCCTGGCTCAAACTTCAAACCCCAGCAGAAGGGAATTTGAGACATAACCATTTGATCTTCTGTCTCAACCTGACAAGATATTCCTTTGCAGGCCCAAATGCACTCATACAGGCTCCGCCAACAACTGACACCTTATGCAGGAGAATATTCTAATGAATCTGAGCAGCACAAAGATCATAAATTGCTTTTCCATGAAACATAATTTCTCAACCAGAGGACTTTGGGGTGCTGAAAATTCTTCTCAAATTTAGGACAAATCACTAAAGGCTTTTTCTCACCCCTAAAGCCCACCTCAGGGCTTATCCTAGGTATCAATGCATAAATAATCCACTTTGCTCAACAGAATGTGTTCTATGGATAAAAACAGGAATGTCGCAAAAGGGTTGAAAACCCCATTACACACAATACCTCAACTTGTGCATATTCAAAACACACATGCTCTGCAGATATTTTACTAAAATTATTTGCTGCAAAGCGTGAGCCAGGCAGGAAGCCGATGCACAATGAATTGATTTCCAAGTCTTATTTGTGGCTGATTTGAGGTTAGAGAGCATTTCTGTGCTGGGTGGAGTGGTAAAATGGATGTTTATTGTTTAGGATTTAAAAGGCCCATTATCATGCAGACTCAGTAAGGCTCTGCCACACAGAACGGAGTGCCAGGCCAGCAGGCAACTGATTCAAGTGACAAGAGGTGAGCGGCAACAGCCCTTCCAGGGTAATAAAACATGTCCCAGCACTCGAGGGAACCCTAGCCCAGTGTGAGAGCAGATAGGACTTATTAATCAGAAGAACTACTGTTAACTCTAATTACAGGCTTCCTTCCCCCAAGTTACAAAATAAATGGATGGCATGGCAATAAAGCGATGTTTTGTATATTAAATCCTCTATTTCCACTGAATCCTCTTAAAATTGAAGGTGAGTTTTGATAGAAAAAAAAAAAAAGTCTAATCCCATTCATGGGAACTGGGAGGTATATCCCTATCTCTAGTTCCGAAGTGTCCATCCAAGTCAGGAACAGTGATGCCTGGCTCTGGTTACTCATTAGATGTCACACCTTAAGTACATCAGTTTTCTCACCAAAAGAAGGTGTTGAACTAGACTAGTTCAAGGCATAGATAGGGAATCACAGACCCCTATGAATATCTTACAAAAGCTATGCAACCCTTCCCAGAAAAATTCACATACACACATGCAGAGGCAGGAATCCACACACATATGATGGCAGGAATCAATCAACAGAAGCCTATTCAAGAATCCTGGTTTAAATCCCCTGAACCATGGGATGCCTGGGAGGCTCAGCAGTTGAGCATCTGCCTTCAGCTCAGGGAATGATCCCTGAGTCCCAGGATCCCCCAGCCCTCCCGCATTGAGCTCCCTGCAGGGAGCCTGCTTCTCCCTCTGCCTGTGTCTCTGCCTCTCTTTCTGTGTTTCTCATGAATAAATAAATAAAATCTTAAAAAAAAAATTAAAATAAGACCCCCTGAACCCGATAATCTAAGGTAATTTGAGCTTCAAAGCCTGTGATTTTGGTTTCTTGAGCAGCTTCCATATGGAGATAGTAAATTATAGACATTCAATTTAGGCATATTAAATACATCAAATGCCAAGTCATACCATGAGGAAATAAGAGACAGCTAATATGTGAATAGGTTGGAACTTCCAACAATGTGTAAGTACAGGCAGGCTCCATTCAACCAGGGCCTACGGAGACATGTCTAGAGGCTCTACATGTAGTAGGCTGGTATCTCACTGCACCGACTCGCACTTCCACCTAGTGTCTGTGCAGGTCTATGCTGTGGAGTTCATGCTACCACCATTTTGAAACTTAAACCTTTGAATTACACCTAAACATAATTAATCTCTTAGCTTTTAAAATTTTCATATTATATACTTTAAAATTCTCATGCTCATCCCTGACACTCCCTTGATCCTTGATACTATAATCCTGACCTTCAATTTACCCGTAGGTAAAGGGCCCCACCACCTATCATAGGCGAGGATAAGAGGAGATCAAGATAAAGGGAGGGTCAGGATGAAGATGAGGATCAGGTGGGAGGGGAAGCAGGGAAAACTTGATGTTTTTAGCTAAGGACTTTTTATTTCAAGGTCACTGAATCCACACACTTTCTCTTCACTCCTCCTACCAAAATTTGAATCCCAAAAAGTGGTTTTTAGCCTCTGTAAAGCCCGCATCTGTGTGAAGAGAACTTTACCAAGAAAAAAAAAAATGCTGAGGAAATCAACCCACATTTACTCTGGGAAGTTTAATATGCCTAGCAATGACACCAAAAAAGATAAATACTGAGCCAACTTATGTCTACCCAACACTGGAGCACCGAAATTAGTTCCAGTATTGATGTTACCAACCAAGTGATAGAGCAACGTGATTGCAGTGGGAAAACAGACTCAAAATACACAAAACCAAATATATCCAAAGTTTACAAAGAATTCTACAAGTCAATAAGAAAAACATAGACAACTCAACAGAAAAATGGGGAAGAGACTTGACATACTTCAAAAAGAAGATATTCAATGACTAAGAAATATAAGAAAAAGTACTTCATCTCATTAGTCATCAGGAAAACACAAACTCAGGCCTAATTAAAAACAACTGTCCAGTAGAAGACAAAAATGGAAAAATGCTGATGGTATCAATGTGGTAAAGAGGTGAATACTGTTGGTAGGAAAGATGAGGATATGTTCGGATATAGAAATTTCACTCCTAGGTATGTACTCAAATGAATTGCATGCACGTGTACACCAAAATTACGTGCGAGAAGTTCAGAGTGGTATTAGTCGTAATAGCTCCAAACTACAAACAACCCAAATGTTCATCAATAGTACAATGAATAAATATTTTACAGAATATTTGTATAAGAGGATGTCAGATGACAAACTGCACTTACATACAATACAACTAGTAAATTTTATAAACATTATGTTGGGCCAAAGAGCCAGACAAACAAATGTAACTAGGAAATCCTTTACATTTATATTTGCCTCAAAAGCAGGCAAAACTAAACTGTGATTTTAGAATTCGGGATGTGGTGTACCTTTGGGGAAGGTGGAAGGAATAGCGATTGACTGGAACTGCAACAGAGGGAGCACTTCTGGGATTTTTCTATTTCTTGACAAGAGTTATAGTTTCACACATCATTTTGTGATCATTTATTGCTATCCATATGCAATCTGCATACTTTTCTAAGCATATCATACTTTTTAAAAATTTGAGAGGGAAAGAACATAAGGCTAGGGGCACAGACTAACTCTAAAGGATTTAAATCTTTATTTCTCGTTTATGAACCGTCTGGCATTGGGAAATTTATGTCATTTCTCTCAGCCCCAAGTTTTCATCTTTAAAATAAAGAGGACGATACTTACTGACTTTCTATTGCTAAAGGGAAAAATTCATAAAAAAATTATTTAGCAGGCACCTGGTGGCTCAGTGGTTGAGTGTCTGCCTTTGGCTCAGATTGTGAGCCTGGGGTCCTGGGATGGAGTCCCATGTTGGGCTCCCTGCATGGAGCCTGCTTCTCCCTCTGCCTTTGTCTCTGCCTCTATCTCTCTTATGAATAAATAAATAAAATCTTAAAAAAAAAAGTTATTTATCATGGTAAACGTTTGCTTATCTAGTCCATCCCCTCAGTTTACAAGTACACCAAAGAGCCTGAGAAGTGATGGGTCTTATTCAGGATCCCTCAGCCAGCCTGTCGTCAGGGCCAAAATTCAGGCTTGTGTGCAGAGACAGTACACACAGGCAAGGGCAGCTACTGTACTGCGAACTGAAACTGAATGGAAGACACCCTTTGGGATTTTATGTCTGCTTCCTCTGTGTATGTAAAAAACACAATACAATACAGAATTTCTTCTTTTTTTTTAAGATTTTATTTATTTATTTATTTATTTATTTATTTATTTATTTATGAGAACCACACACACACAGAGAGGAGGAGACACAGGCAGAGGGAGAAGCAGGCTCCATGCAGGCAGCGGGATGTGGGACTTGATCCCGGACTCCAGGATCATGCTCTGGGCCGAAGGCAGGCACTAAACTGCTGAGCCACTCAGATCTCCAGAATTTCTTCTTTGCTCGATCCTTGCAATAGGCACAACTTGGCTAGTCTCTGCAAAGCAGCTCTGGAGAAAAGATGACAAAAGAAATCAAGGGACACCTGAGTGGCTCAGTGGTTGAGCATCTGCCTTCAGTTCAGATTGTGATCCTGGGGTCCTGGGATTGAGTTCCACATGGGGCTCCTGCAAGGAGCCTGCTTCTACCTCTGCCTATGTCTCTGCCTCTCTCTCTCTCTCTCTCTTTCTCTCTCTTTCCCTGTCTCTGTCTCTCATGAATAAATTTTAAAAAATCTTTAAAAAAAAAGAAATCAAGTAAGTAGTTAGTTCAATTTAACATTTACTGAGCATGTACTCTACTCCAGTCACCATTCGACACCCTTAGAATCCATCAGTACACCAAAGAAACAAAATGTCTGTCCTCCAACGCATGCTAGCAGGTAGAGGGTAGAAAGGGAAGGAATTAGATCATGAAGATTAATGTGATTAAATCCTCTATTATTTTTTAAGATAATAGGTACCTGTTGTAAAATGGAAGTTTTATCCGTATTCAGCTCTAATGAGGCCAGCAGATCAGAGGATGCCACCATTAAAAAGACAGTCTTTGGAGCATGTAAGTGGCTCAGTCAGTTAAGTGTCCAACTATTGATTTCAGCTCAGGTTATGATCTCAGGATCTTGGGATCGAGCCTGCATTGGGCTCCGCGCACAGCACAGAGTCTCTCTCTCCTCCCTCTGCCCCTCCCCCCCCCCACTTGCACTCTCTTTCTTTCTCTAAAATAAATAAATAAAATCTTCAAAAAAAAGATACTTACTATACTTACAGGCCCTGCTATACCTCAGGGGGCACACAGGGAAGCACAGGCCTATCAGGAGGCAGAGGAAGCAAGGGGGAAATGTGGACAAGAGCCTTTATTGTTGTTTCTATAGGAAGCAACCGGCAAGACAGGTTAAGCAGGTTTAGGATTGGCTAGTTTGAATAATTTCAGCAGGTTCTGGGATTTCAGTACCTGGTCCTGGGATGACTAAGATAGAGGAATACCATCCCAGGTGGGTAGCTGGGCCTGTGGGCGCCGGACTTGGTTTGTGTATGAAAAGCTCACTTACAGGCCAGCTGTTCACTGTCTGCAGGAACTGGCTGGCCCCGGAGGCATGGTCTCTCCAGGGTCAGCAAGGCACCAGATGTCAAAACATCAGAAACACGGTTAATACAGCACTCTGTAAAACAAAGAGGACAGAGATGAGAAACAATGTTGAGGAACCAACAGTCATCTCCAAATCTAGACTATTTATCAAACAAATCATCAAATGGACATGTGCATTTTTCTTAGACGAGGTTTATGTTTCCTTCCGCTTTTTTATTCAGTCCTTAGCTGCCAATACAGAATTGATTGACACGCAGGTGAGAAAGTCTGGCATGTGAAAATGAAATCACATTTTGTGACTAAGCACGACGTTAGAAAATAAAATAAGAAAGAGCGGTTTGTGTTATCTATGTACTTGTGTAGCACAGAAGCCACACGGACAACAATGGGCTTTAAGTCCTCATTCTGCCAAAAGGCTGCTTACTTAATGCTCACATCCTCATCACTCAAGTATTAATATCAGCACCCCCATCTCAAGATCCACAGGTAGCTATAGTTCCAGGAACATATGGCACAGAAATGACAAAACAACTTGTCGGTACATACGGCTTACTACACATGGTCCCCGATAATGAACAATGAAAGCTATACAATGATTCTGGCACTAATCTCTAGTCTCTTCTTTCTGCAAAATAATTATCTTTAATCAGTGTCGTTCTGAGAATATTTCTGATCTAGACCTATGCTTAATCCTCTTCACTGTCAATCACTGAGTAATAGTAGCTGCTGGGTGGCGGTGGTAGGCAGACCTCGGTGAGTACAGGAAAGCATAATGGAAGACAATTAAAAGTTGGCAAAGTAAAAGTGAGAGTTATAAGTGAATAACCCAAGCAATAAATGACAAGAAGGAAAACACTTTTGCAAACATTTTAAAAACACTGCTATTTTACAAATAATCAAGGCAATCACAACCTGTTCTAAGCGCGTAACACTTCTGAATAGATGGCAGCAGAGACTGGGGAGTTTTAAGAGGCCCCAGAGTGGTTAATGGGGGAATTAGCACAATTCAGAAAAGACATTAATTAGGTCAATCTGCAGTTTTGAAAAACTTTAGCACCTCTCCAATGCTATTAGTGAATTAATGACCCCTGTTACTGAACAATAGACAGAGATTAACACAAAAATTTGGTCTGTTTAAAGCCAGCTTTGAAAAGGAAGTCTAAAGAAAAAGCCAACAAAGTTGGAAAACTGAAGTAAGAATTAATGGAAGTGTGTTTGTGAATTGTAAAAATAGAAGTCTACGAAATAATGATGTTTTTATCCATAAATAACTCTGCAGCACAAATCCTACAACTAAAAATAAGAGAATGCTCTGATACAGAGCCTACAAAGAGAGATTGTGTAACTTCTCTAAAAAAGAAATTGTTATCTTGTGTAAAGAGTATAGGATTCACCCGATAATACTTGGGAACAAGAAGCATTCCAAAAATGTGTTGATCTTTAAATTAAATTAATTCTAACACCAAGTTTCCCTCATCAGGGTGGGGTGGCATATTTTAGAAGCCTCTCCTTTGAGCGTCATGGAATCCAAGGTGCTTATGTAACGCTTCAGAACAGGGAAAGGCCTGTCTCTCTCTTAATTTCACAATGGTTCTTATGGCCGCTGCTCCTGCTACTACTTACAGCAGAGATCCTGGTCCTTCACTTAGGGTCGAGCAACACTGCTCCACAATGGGCAGGGCTGTCCTTCCCAGTCCCCACCAACGACTACCAAAACCCTAGTAGGGATCCTACATTTATCACTCCGTAGGGCCTCCTGAAGTAAGTGCAAAGATTTTACCAGATAGTTTTGTCATCTGTATGTTGCAAATAACACTGGTTTTTTTTCATGCAGAGGCCTGGGATTACATAATTCAAAATGCTAGCTGTTTCGAAACACAGGATACCATCATCAAACTCCCCCAAATTTGAATGATCATTCAAATTCCTGTTATGCGATGATCAATAATCAATCAAATATCAGGAGTTCATGCTCACTTTTGTGTTGAAAAACAAATGCCTTTGGCATATCTGCCAATCAATTTATCCCATTCTTCCTTACAATGAGTGATATAAAAATCAGAATTCACCATCAAGAGCTAAAGCTTCTGCCTCCACACAAATAATTCCTGAATGTGTTGTGAGTATTGGGGCTTAAAAAAGAAGATAATAATTATTTTCCAGAATAACTCTCAGGTTACCATAAAAGGGATCGTTTATGAATGATAAATCATGTTGACTGACTTGAATTCCCCGGGATGGTTTTCTATCTCCTCCATGTCTATTTTAAGATTTGCTACGTGGGATTCCACACAGTTAATCACAGTTTGATCTGCATGAGCACATGGATCAGGGAAGTCTTCTAACACTAAAATTTCCAGTGGAGGTGGCATAACAAGATTTGGAATCTTTGGAGAAAAAGGCCTGAGGGTAAAGATATTTGACGATATTCCTTGCAGATTTACAGACAAGTTTGCAGTAATAAAGATCAGAAAATAGATTAGTAATAAACTTCTTTAGAGGGACATAATTATAGGGTTTGGTTCCTTTCTAGAAGAGAAGCTAAAAGAGAATTACAATCAGCACAAATTTTAGAGGCACCTTTAGTGGTAATCATGGCACTTCTCAAGAGCAAGGGCTTTGCAATCAATTTTTGTGTAGTTGTGCTTTATGGACGACACAGTTCTTAAATATTAGGCAGTTAGTGGCTCCACTTTCTTGCACTTGCACCTGACTATGCCCAACCCCAACATCGTGAGATGAAGTGTCAAAAACAAGAAAATAGTGATTATTGATCTTCTTAATGTACTAGTCACATACTAGTGTTGAAATAAGTCCCGTAAATTCGTCAGTCTGTCGATGTCTCGCTTGGTTTGGCTCACTCGGGGCATCCAAACATTGAATTACAAGGTCAGGTACATACAACAACTCAGGAATCACAAGTAAACAATTAGGGTTTTAAATCTTATCTTGGGATGAAGAAAACTGAAGGACTTACTAAAAACGACGAAACCACAGTCAGTAATGAGAATTCCATTCCATTTACTTCACACACTTGTATACACTACACTGTAAGAAAGAGTGATTCTGGAATCAGTCTCCAGTTCTGCCTCACTATGGAACTCATGATAATCTTAACCAGAGAGTTTAAGTTCTGGTCCAGTTGGCATCCCTGTTAGACCTCTGCGTTGCCCTCATTCTACATTTTCTGACATGTACTAGTCTGATGGTCTAGTCAGTTCTTGAGAATGACAAAGTAATGTTGCAGCTCCTTGTCACCCTAAGAGCTCTGTGCCTGGGGCAAGGAGCATAATAAGTGCTCTCACTTCAATAGAGACTTATCAAAATGTAGGTGGAACAGAAAGAGGGAGTGGGAAGAAGCTGGGTTCTCGTAGAACACCAAGGAGTCCACAGGCCTGCAGCTTACTGACCTTGAACTTGGTTCTCTTACTCCACTCATCTCTGCTCAAAGGCAGTAGAGAGGGTCCCAAGTGCAAGAAAGGGGACTTATGTTTTTTGCATTATCTTTCAAATTTTATATCTTGTTCTTGCTAAAGACTGCTGTGAATCAGTATTCTCTGTATAAGAGCAGCATTCTTCTTCAAGCTGTAGCAATAAGAATATTCAAACCTCTTGGGTTTTTTTTTTTTTTTTTTTTTTTTTTTTTTTTTATGATAGTCACAGAGAGAGAGAGAGAGAGGCAGAGACACAGGCGGAGGGAGAAGCAGGCTCCATGCACCGGGAGCCTGATGTGGGATTCGATTCCGGGTCTCCAGGATCGCGCCCTGGGCCAAAGGCAGGCGCCAAACCGCTGCGCCACCCAGGGATCCCCCTCTTGGGTTTTAAAAAAGGAGGCAATATGATACTTTCTATGTAATACTGTTAATCATCCCCCCACAATAATAGGGGCACCAGGAATTACCAGGATCACTTCTCACTGCAAACCGTGAGGGTTACAACCACAGAATTCAAAAGCCTATGAATTTTTTTGTTTTGTTTTACACTCCAGATAGTATACTCATGCTCAGAAATTCAAAATTACTGGATTCCTTTTAATCTACAAAATTGAGTAAATCTAGGACCACATTCTTGCTTTATTTGTAGGCTGGGCCTATCACAGATTCCATTTTCTCTTTCTTGACTGAAATTAATTATTAGTAGCTTCTTCTGAAGGTAACACCAGATGTTCCTGATGACATCTTTTCCCCCTTGACAGCTTATTATCATAATGATGTGAGCCTATCTAAAGTCTATCCATGAGTTTGTCCTCTGTCAACTGCAAAAGTAAGGAATCACTAAAATAAGATAATACAACCAAGTTCTAAAAACTCAGTATGTAGTTGAGGTATTAAAAGATTCAGGAGTGATGACTGGGCAACTGTAGAATTTACATCCATAACCTTGGGCAAGAGTCATTATTGAAAAGATTAATCCCTCTGATACAGCAGTGAGGAGTTTCCTTACCTATATGTGCTGGGTTAGAGGGGGTAGGAAGGGGGAGGAAAGGAAAGGGGATGCTGCTGAGGTGTCTTAGATAGTCTTCATACAACTAGCCAGTTCAAAGACTCTCCAATTCAAGCTATCATCATCATATTGAAGATTTAAAATTTTCAGAGAGAGGGATCCCTGGGTGGCGCAGTGGTTTGGCGCCTGCCTTTGGCCCAGGGCGTGATCCTGGAGACCCGGGATCGAATCCCACGTCGGGCTCCCGGTGCATGGAGCCTGCTTCTCCCTCTGCCTGTGTCTCTGCCTCTCTCTCTCACTGTGTGCCTATCATAAATAAATAAAAAATTAAAAAAAAAATTTTCAGAGAGAAATAGAAGAAAGAAAAAAACTACAAAAACTAATGTGTAATGACTATATGCTATGTGCCAAGCACTTTGCTAAGCATTTTACAAGTGTTACGCCATTTAATTCTTACCACAAACCTAAGAATAGGATGACATTCCGATAACTCCGTAGTGACTATGCCACTGTCCTGACAGATTAATGGACACATAGCCTATCCACACCCCCTCCAGTCATTATGCCATACCTCGGAGTACTAGCCAACAGTAAATCACATTGCCCAGAAAACTGAGGTTTAGAGTACCTAAGTAACCTGCCCAAGACATACAGCTAGAAAATGGCAGAGTCAGGACTTGAACCCAGATCTGCCTGATTTGAAAGCTTGAGATACTTTTCTTTTTACTCTACTACACTTCCTTCTCTTACAGTGAACCGTACCATACCAAGAGGCTTTTTGTGACCATTAAGATGCTAGATGACAAGTTACCCATGAAGAAATCCTGCTTAATACTCAACTCATATCACCCGTGAGAGCATTATGCTTTTTACCTTTTGGCTATACCTCTATCACTCCAGACACCACCTAATTCTTCCCCAAATATACTTGGACTAGACTTCTTTCTTGCCTTTGTTCATACCCTGCCCAAGTCAAAAATGTCCTCTAGCCTTCACCCTCCATTTGAAATTCAGTATGTCTTTTAATGTTGAATTACACATTTCCTCCTATATTAGGCAGTTAATATGCTTGCCCCTATCACAATTCCTGCAAGGAGCAGCTCAACGGCCATGCGATCCCACCTTTTTGCACACTCATGCTTCCTCAACAAAACAATGGGTGACCCAAGGCCAGCCTATCGCTGATTAGCTGCCCATCAGGTTCTTTACAAAATATAGGGTCTGCATAGAATGATACTGAACACTAGACCCAAAAAGTTCTATCAGGCTAAGGCCGGCAACTCTACAAGGCCAAGTGAAAGTGGAAGCTAGCAGAAACAGAGAGGGATGAAGAAAAGCAGAAAGAAAAGGAATCAGAGGGCCTCTGCCATCATTCAACTGCTGAAGGCCCCCTTCCTCCTGAGCCTGGAGTGTGTTTTCATTTTTTGTGATCGTCATATTATTTCAACAATCTCTACCTGAGTTGGGAGTAGGTCTTAAGTAAAACAGCATCTTGCATGGAGATCAGGTTTCTCTGCTCACTATTCAAGATTTAATGTCTTCCTGGTTGGCATTTACTAACCCTTTTGATTTATACTTCAAGTTGTGGTACTTTTATCTCACTTTCAATTAATGTTAATTATGCGTGTATTTGTCTCCTCACTTTTCTTTCAGACCAAGTCCATTCATCTTTCTCTTCCTTAGTACCCAGTAGAATCTGGCACATACTAGATTCTTAACAAATGTTTATTGGGTAATGCTTGGTGATGTCAATAACCATATCGTTAACTGGGCCTTCTGAAACTGTACTACTGACGTGCCACAAAAGGCTTTACCATCACTACCACCTCCACATGGGAGGCATCTGCTCCTAAAAGGTAGCAGAGAAGGAAAAGGAAGCAAAGAAGTTTAACTGACCTCCCACATTTGTGTTCCCTTTCTATAGTGTGGCTGTTCAATGCCTTCCCATCCACAGGCCATATTTCCCATCCGCCTTCATATAGTTCATGTCTATTTCTTCCCCACAGAACATGATAGAAGCTTCCTCCAGACCAAAGTAGATATTTTTTTTTTAATTTTTTTTTTACTTATGATAGTCACAGAGAGAGAGAGAGGCAGAGACACAGGCCGAGGGAGAAGCAGGCTCCATGCACCGGGAGCCTGATGTGGGATTCGATCCCGGGTCTCCAGGATCGTGCCCTGGGCCAAAGGCAGGTGCCAAACCGCTGCGCCACCCAGGGATCCCCCCAAAGTAGATATTAAATCATTGTGAGGACCATGTAACATAGAAGGAGCCTGGATCCTTGATTAAACCTATGGAAGGTTGCTGACCAGGGAATCCTTCAATGGACTGTGACAGGAGCAAGAAGTAAGTTTGTATTGGGTTAAATTATTGGGATTTCAGGGTTTAAATGTTAGGGCAACTGGTGTTAATTAAACAAATACAGAAGACCACTGCCCCATTTCTTCTTTAAGGTTGAAGTATCCCCGCTTCTTCTAGTCTTTTGTTGTCTTGTTAAGATATTGATATGATTAATTGATTGACAGACAAAATTTCTTCACCACCATTTTTTAACCATTAGTAGATCCATCTTACATTTATTTCTACATATTATTGAATTATATTTTGTTGATGTTTACCAGGACATCTTGGTAAGAGATGAAGAGAAGTGAAGAGAGTGAATGGTAAGATGTGGAACTAATAATAATTCCTCTGAACTTGATTTGACTCCTGAAGGCCTTCACTGGCATGTGGACAATTAAGATTACCTGACTCAAGGTGATCTAAAATAATAACGCAGATTCTGGATGTCAGTCTAATGGAAACAAACCTTCACCTCATGAAATTTGCAATCTGCATCCCTAATTCATCAAGCAGAGTGTGGATGCTGCCTTTCTGCTTTAAGTCATTAATATGTTGATTTCGATTCAACCAAAGAGGACTCACTGAAGGGTTTCATCATGAACTACATATACAGGGCAATCCTACGATATGTCATCAAAAACAATTTACAAAATTGTGGTTTTAAGACAGATGGTGCAGCTCTGTAATATAAATAGTAAGTAGTAGTGCCCTTGTCATGGTTAAATTCCTTTTTTGTGAAATTTAAACCTTAGAAGCATGATTAAGGGTACTGAAGAGAAGCATGCTTTGGATAAACCCCCGAGTTCATCAGATGCTTTACATGCATTGGCATGTGTCTGAATCCCACAGACCATTAGGAACAGAGTGTGCTTTGGTTCAGGCCACTTATATGATATGCAGTTAGGCCATAAAGAAAGGCCCTTAGCATATTAAGCTGAGACCCATTCATGGACGTCTCACTCTATAATATGCTTCGATATGCCCCAAAGCCATGATTTCTTTCTTTCTCTTTTCTTTCTTTCTTCCCTTCTTTTTTTAGACCGAGAGAGTGTGTGTGCACATGTGAGCAGGGAAAAGGGTGGAAGGGCAGAGGGAAAGGGAGAGAGAGAGAGAGAGAGAGAGAAACCAAATCTTAAGCAGGCTCTGCACCCAGCACAGAGCCAGACTCTGGTCTTGATCTCTTATTTTCTTAGATAAAGGTTATATTTAAATGTTTGTTGGTGACACTTGCACATAGTATAACAATTAACATTTTTTAGGCCATGACTAGGTAATGGACTTTGTGTTATTCACTTTCCATTTGTCATCTCTCTGATCCTCACAGTAACTGTATGAAGGTATCCCAAGATCAGTGCCCATTCGGGCTTAAGAAAAGCAAGGCTTCACAGCAAATATCATTCTCAATGGGGAAGCACTGGGAGCCTTTCCCCTAAGATCAAGAACAAGACAGGGATGTCCACTCTCACCACTGCTGTTCAACATAGTACTGGAAGTCCTCGCCTCAGCAATCAGACAACAAAAAGACATTAAAGGCATTCAAATTGGCAAAGAAGAAGTCAAACTCTCCCTCTTCGCCAATGACATGATACTCTAGATAGAAAACCCAAAAGCCTCCACCCCAAGATTGCTAGACCTCATACAGCAATTTGGTAGCGTGGCAGGATACAAAATCAATGCCCAGAAATCAGTGGCATTTCTGTACACTAACAATGAGACTGAAGAAAGAGAAATTAAGGAGTCAATCCCATTTACAATTGCACCCAAAAGCATAAGATACCTAGGAATAAACCTAACCAAAGAGGTAAAGGATCTATACCCTAAAAACTATAGAATACTTCTGAAAGAAATTGAGGAAGACACAAAGAGATGGAAAAATATTCCATGCTCATGGATTGGCAGAATTAATATTGTGAAAATGTCAATGTTACCTGGGGCAATTTAACACGTTTAATGCAATCCCTATCAAGATACCATGGACTTTCTTCAGAGAGTTAGAACAAATTATTTTAAGATTTGTGTGGAATCAGAAAAGACCCCGAATAGCCAGGGGAATTTTAAAAAAGAAAACCATAGCTGGGGGCATCACAATGCCAGATTTCAGGTTGTACTACAAAGCTGTGGTCATCAAGACAGTGTGGTACTGGCACAAAAACAGACACATAGATCAATGGAACAGAATAGAGAACCCAGAAGTGGACCCTGAACTTTATGCTCAACTAATATTCGATAAAGGAGGAAAGACTATTCACTGGAAGAAAGACAGTCTCTTCAATAAATGGTGCTGGGAAAATTGGACATCCACATGCAGAAGAATGAAACTGGACCACTCTCTTTCACCATACACAAAGATAAACTCAAAATGGATGAGAGATCTAAATGTGAGACAAGATTCCGTCAAAATCCTAGAGGAGAACACAGGCAACACCCTTTTTGAACTCGGCCACAGTAACTTCTTGCAAGATACATCCACAAAGGCAAAAGAAACAAAAGCAAAAATGAACTATTGGGACTTCATCAAGGTAAGAAGCTTTTGCACAGCAAAGGATACAGTCAACAAAACTAAAAGACAACCTACAGAATGGGAGAAGATATTTGCAAATGACATATCAGATAAAGGGCTAGTTTCCAAGATCTATAAAGAACTTATTAAACTCAACACCAAAGAAACAAACAATCCAGTCATGAAATGGGCAAAAGACATGAAGAGAAATCTCACAGAGGAAGACACGGACATGGCCAACATGCACATGAGAAAATGCTCTGCATCACTGGCCATCAGGGAAATACAAATCAAAACCACAATGAGATACCACCTCACACCAGTGAGAGTGGGAAAAATTAACAAGGCAGGAAACAACAAATGTTTGAGAGGATACGGAGAAAAGGGAACCCTCTTACACTGTTGGTGGGAATGTGAACTGGTGCAGCCACTCTGGAAAACTGTGTGGAGGTTCCTCAAAGAGTTAAAAATAGACCTGCCCTACGACCCAGCAATTGCACTGCTGGGGATTTACCCCAAAGATACAGATACAGTGAAACGCCGGGACACCTGCACCCCGATGCATGGCCACAATAGCCAAACTGTGGAAGGAGCCTCGGTGTCCATCAAAAGATGAATGGGTAAAGAAGATGTGGTTTATGTATACAATGGAATATTCCTCAGCCATTAGAAATGACAAATACCCACCATTTGCTTCAACGTGGATGGAACTGGAGGGTATTATGCTGAGTGAAGTAAGTCAATCGGAGAAGGACAAACATTATATGTTCTCATTCATTAGGGGAATATAAATAATGTGAAAGGGAATATAAGGGAAGGGAGAAGAAATGTGTGGGAAATATCAGAAAGGGAGACAGAACATAAAGACTCCTAACTCTGGGAAACGAACTAGGGCTGGTGGAAGGGGAGGAGGGCGGGGGTTGGGGGTGAATGGGTGACGGGCACTGAGGGGGGCACTTGATGGGATGAGCACTGAGTGTTATTCTGTATGTTGGCAAATTGAACACCAATAAAAAATAAATTTATTATTAAAAAAAAAAAGAAAAGAAAAGCAAGGCTTACAGAAGTAAATAATGTGCCCAAGGTCACAGTATTAAATCAGTACCAGCGCCAGGACCAGAACCAAGACATTCTAAATCCAGTGCTTGCACTCTCTTTTTTTTTTTTAAATCACATTTTATTAATGCATAAGTAGTACGTGTGTGATGTGAAAAAAATTCAAATACAGAGAAGCACATATGAAAAAATTCAAATATCATATTTCTACTGCTTAGAAATCAGCACTATAACTCCTTAAAGTAAATACTTCCAGATCCCATTCTAAATGCACATATTTATTTTCATCAAAATAAGATCATACCTAGCTCTAAAGTCTGCTTTTTCAGACAAGTATTTCAGTAAATTTTTTCTTGTCTAATTCTGGAAACATACTCAAATTTCCCCAATGACCCAACAATGTGTTTTACAATTTTTTTAAAGTTGATTTACTTAAATAAATATTCAATCCAGGACAACATACTGCATTTTTTTTTTCCCTATGTCTCATCAGATCCTTTTAATGTAGCACTCTCTTTTTTTTCTTTTTTTAAATGACATCCTTTTGTTAAAGAGACTAGACTAGCTGTCCTATATAATGTCCCATCTTCTGGATGTGCCTCATGGTACCATTTAGCTTATTGTTTTATCCCTTACTAATTGTAAATAAGAGATCAAAGATAGTAACAAGAGTTAGAATTCCAACCCATGACCTAGGATTGTATCTTTAGATAAGATATTTAACTGCTTCGAGCCCCAGTTTTACATTCATAAGAAATTATGAAGACTAAATGTGATGTTAAGTGTCTTGCAGAGAGCTATATGCTCAGCACATGGGCCAAACTCCACAAACATCAGCTAGCACTAGGAAGCAGTCACACAGGGGAGTATACAGTAAACTGAGTTTGATTTTAAATCAGTGACATTTGATGATTGAATGGGCAGAAAGAGAGCCTTCAATCAATATTAGCCTGCGTAATAATCTGCTTGCTTAGGGCAAGTGCTTAATTTTAAAATTAATCTCATGGTATCATTATATATAGGGCCACTTCTCAAGTTTTAAAAAGAAAACTTAAAGAAAAGCAGGAGTAGATGGATTGCTGCCTACCCCCTTTTCTCTAGAAAATGCCTGCCCTGTTCACTGACTGGGGTTCCAGTTCACTGACTGGGGGTTCCCCAGAAGGCCTGTCTTCACTGCACACACCTGGGCAGAGCTGATTGGCTAAAAAGCAGACTCCTAACCAATCAGATTCGTTCTCTTGAGGACGTGGAATTGAGAGTAAGGAATTCCAGGCCGGTCTGATGGATGGAGATGCTGTAACTCAGGAACTCTGGGTCACCCATATTCCATCCACCATGTTAGAGTAACAGCTAAAACTATTCTACGGAAAGAGAAGAATAAGACACATCTCCTGAGAGAAGCAAAGATTAGAGATGAAGAAGACTTCCTAATTTTCCAATCCATTTCCAATTATTTTGTTTTTTATCTCTTCTTACACTTCGGGGTCTGTGAGATGTCCCTGAATATCCACACAATAATACACCCTTTTTGTTTTATGCTTCTTGTTACTTGTAACCCAATACAGCAGCAAATGTCCTTGAAACCATTGGGGAGATACCTATTTATATTTATGTACACACACACACCATACATACATTTCATCCTCTAACTTGATAATGCATGGTTAGCATTACAGTGTTCTTTACAACTCTGTTAAGAGGACTATCACATTTTCTTTCAGTTTTGGCTAGCAAAGAGTAAGAAAATGAAGACCATATAGGCTAATACGTTTATTTCAAAAGAATGTTCAAATTGACACAAATTTTTATTGACCAAAAATATAATTCATTTGAAATAGAAAAAGGCCAAGATATAGAAAGCTGTTCTAAGATACAAGATCTCACTCAAGCCCTAAGAAGGACCAAAAAATGTTAGTGCTTAATATCATAGAGTGATTTTTAAAACTTCTTTAAAATGGTTAGAGAATACTAATGTCTAAGGAGTAGTCATTGAGGCTAAGCACAAAGTTTTACTTTTCCTAAAAGAAGCAGAATGGTAATGCTTCCAGAGAGGCAAATACCAAGGATATCAAATTTACATTTTTTTACTCAATACCTAATTTAGATGAAAAAACAAAATAATACCAAAAAGTTATTGATTTGATTTGATCCCAGAAATTGGAATGAGATGAAAATGTTTCTAACTGAGATGAAAATGTTTCTAACTGAGCATACATCTGTACATTTTTAAAATTTGGGAGCTAATTCACTTTATCTTATCTATCAAAGCATCATTCATTGTCGAATGCTCATTAAGGGAGCTTGTGGAAAGAAAAAATTTTTAAGTATGATGCTTTTAATGATTATATAATATATGCTTTGGTGAAACACTACAATTTAATATCAATCCCAAAAGCCTTTTGGAAATTTGAGAATTAACTTTCTGATAAGTTATTTGAAGGCCTATGGCTATAATTTTGGATAAAATGCCATGTAAGTATATAAAAAGAGATACTGACCAGACTCAAGAAAAAAGTTGTTAGCAAAGCCACCTATACAATCTTTTCTTCTCAATTACTTTACTGAAAATGTGATTCCCCCAAATATTCCCACATGTACCTATCATGTGGTAAATATGTCCACCAAGATAATTATGAACAGAGTAATTCAATGTGTTCATTCAATGAAAAAATATGTATCAAGTATCTACAATGTGTCTGGCAAATGTTCAAGGCAATGAGTTTAGAGGAATGAATAAAAAACACCAAATCCGGACTTTCAGGGAGTTTATATTTAAGAGCGGGAAGAGTAGGTATGTACGAATGTATATGAACTCTGAAAAAAACCGAGGCAAAATAAAACAGATAGAGAGAGAGGTAGAAGGAGAAAAAATGCTATTTTAGCTACAATGGTCAGGAAAGCCCTCCATGATGAGCAGGGATATAAAGGGTGAGTAAATGAGTCATATGGCAGTCTGGAGGGAAACTCTTTAAGGTGGAATGACCAGCAAATGTGCATGTCCTGAAGTAGCAACATCCCTGTCCTGTTTTAAGAATAGTAAACACAAACATGGCTGTGGTTGAGTACACAAGGAAGAGGGTAAAGAAAGGAGATGAGAAAAGAATATGAGGAACAAATTGTGGTGATTTTATAGTTGTCTGTAAATTCTGTAATACCTCTCCCTTCAAAAAGAGAAGTCTAATTCTTCTCCTGTCAAATGCAGGCCAGATTTAGGGACTTGATTTTAATAAATAGAATGTGATAAAAGGATGCTACGTGACTTCTGAGACTAGGTCATAAAAAAGACAGCTTGTGTTTCCCCTCTCTCTTGAGTCAATCATTCTGGAGAAAACTATATGCCATGTTATAAAGACACTCAAGCAACTTACAAAGAAGCATACATGGGGAGTATCAGAGGCCTCCCACCAAGAACTAGCCTGCCATGCCAGTTAGTGTTCAATATAGAAGGTACATTACCTGACTTTTTAAAAAACATCACCCTAGCTGCTCTGTGAATATGCTGTGGGAGGAAATAGTGGAAGGAAATGATTACAGGATTCCAGATAAAGGAATATTTTGGCTTATATTAGAGCAGTTACAATGCAGAAAGTGGAGAGGTATTTAAGTTTCAACTGGATCAGATGCTAGTTGAGTAAGATGAAAATTTATTATAGGTTTTAAAAATATGTTTCTTTGATGAGCATTTTCAGTGATAGAATGGGTATGCAAAACCTCTTAGAGTAGGTTAAAGAGAGAATGGGAGTGTTAAGATACATATGGTAAACTTTAGAACAACCACTGAGAAAATAGCTAAATATTATAACTAAATATATATATATGAGAAATAGCTAAAAGAATTAAAATGCTACACTGGAAACTATTTACTTAATACAAGAGAAGGTAGAAAAGGAAGAATAAGACAAAAAAAGTATATGCTATCTATCCAGTATATGCTATCTTCCAGAGGCACACATTAGATAGCCAAAGTATGCAAAGAGCCCAAGTGTCCATCAACTGATGAATGGATAAAGAAGATGTGGTATATATAATCAATGGAATATTACTCAGCCATCAAAAAGAATGAAATTTTGGGCAGCCCGGGTGGGCTCAGTGGTTTAGCGCCACCTTCAGCCCAGGGCGTGATCCTAGAGACCCAGGATTGAGTCCCACATGGGGCTCCCTGCATGGGGCCTGCTTCTTCCTCTGCTTGTGTCTGTGCCTCTGCCTCTTTCTGTGTCTCTCATGAATAAATAAATAAAATCTTAAAAAAAATGAAATTTTGCCATTTACAATGATATGGATAGAACAAGAATATATTCTAATAAGCAAAATAAGTCAGTCAGAGAAAGACAATTACCACTGGATTTCACCCAAAGGTGGAATTTAGGAAATAAAACAGATGAACGTATGGGAAGGGGGGGAAAAGAGAGAGAGAAGCAAACTAGAGGAGACTCTTAGGGATAGAGAACAAACTGATAGATGATGAAGGGAGGTGGGTGGGGAATGGGCTCAATCAATGATGGGTATTAAGGAGGGCACTTGTGATAAACACTTGTGATATATGTAAGTAATGAATCACTAAATTGTGCTCCTGAAACCAATATTATCCTATATGTTAACTAACTAGAATTTAAATAAAAATTTTGGAAAAAAATAAATATTTTCAAATAAAAAAATAAACATAAGTGGGTTGAAAGTAAAAGGACAGAAATAGATATAACATGCACACAACAATCATTAGAAAGCTGGCAATATTAGGGGTGCCTGGCTGGCTCAGTGAGTAGAGCATGTGACTCTTGATCTTGGGGTTATGAATTTAAACCCCACATTGGGTACAGAGTTTACTTTAAAAAAAAGAAAGGAAGCTGACAATTAATATCAGGAAAAGATGGACTTAAAAATCAGTATTGCTGGGCAGCCGGGGTGGCTCAGCGGTTTAGTGCCGCCTTCAGCCTGGGGTCTGATCCTGGGGACCTGGGATCGAGTCCCGCATCGGGCTCTTTGCATGGAGCCTTCTTCTCCCTCTGCTTGTGTTTCTGCCTCTCTCTCCTCTCTCTCTCTCTGTGTGTCTCTCATAAATAAATAAATAAAATCTAAAAACAAAAAACAAAACAGCATTGCTATATATAAAGAGGAATATTTTAATTTTTAAAAAAGGTCAAATCATTTGAAAGATACAATTACAAACATACACACCAAAGAGAGCATCCAAAATATATGAGGCAAGAATTGACACAACTAAAGGTAGAAATAGATAATTCAACAATAATAGCTGGAGATTTCAATGTCCCTATTTAAGTAATGGGTAGAACAACTAGACATAAGATCAACAAGGAAACAGAACACTTGAATAGCACTGTAAACCAACTAAATTCAATAGGTATCTGTAATACACTATATCCAACAATAGTGATATATACTTTCTCAAGTGCACGTAGAACTTTCTATGGTAGGCTATAAAGCAGCATCAAAATTTAAAAAGATTAAAATTCCTTTATAATATTTTAATCCTTTTTAATGCTTTAATGCTTTTTCTCAGAGCACTCTGGAATGAAATTAAAAATCAATAACAAATTTGGAAAATTCCCAAATATGTGGAAATTAAACAATCCAGTGCTAAATAATCGATAGGTCAAAGGGAAAAAATCACAAAGGAAATTCCATAGGGAATCACATAGAAAATACTCTGAGCTGAATGAAAATATTACATACCAAAACTTATGAGATGCAGATAAAACAGAGCTTAGAGGAAATCTATCCATGTAAAGTGCCTACTTTTTTTTTTTTAGACATATTTGTTTATTTGAGAGAGAGAATGAGCAGTACGGGTAGGGTGGGGGGAGTGGGAAAGTAGAGAGGTAGGGGTGGAGGAAGAGGGAGAAGGAGAAAGACAGACTCCCAGTGAGGGTGGAGCCCAATTCTAAGCTTGATCTCACCACCCTGAGATCATGACCTGAACTGAAATCAAGAGTCAGAAGCTTAACTGACTGAACCACCCAGGCACCCATGTAAGTGCCTACCTTTTAAAAGAAGAAAGATTTCAAAGCAATAACCTAACCTTCTACTTTTAAACAGTGTGGGGGTAGAAAGCAAGAGCAAACTAAACCCCAACCAAGCAATAAGAAAGAAATAATAAGAATTAGAGCAGAGTGAAATAAAGACAGGAAATGAATCAATTATAGCAAAAGTTGGTTCCTTAAAAAGGACAAAACTGGCACATTCTCTAGACTGACCAAGCAAAAAGAGAAAAGGTTCAAATTAGTATAATCAGGGACAAAAGAATGATTAGTACTACCAGTCTTATAGAAATAAAAAGAACTATGGGAATTACTATGAACAACTATATGCCAATGAATTAGATAAATAAGTCAAATTCCTAATGAGACATAAATGAATAAAACTCAAGAAGAAGAAAATCCGAACAGACCTCTAACAAGTAAAAAAATTGATTTTAGTAGTCAAAAAACACAAATAATTAAGTCCAGGCCCAAACTATACCAAACACTTAAAAAAGAATGAATGTGAATCTTTCACAAACTCTGCCAAGAAATCGAAGAATATACACTTCCTAACTCATTCCATGAGACTTTTTTTCAAAATCAAAGATAACACAGAAAAAGAAAAATACAGACCTCTTATAAATATAGACACAAAAATCCTCAAAAACCATACTAGCAAACTGAGTCCAGCAACACATAAAAATGACTGTACACCATGACCAAATGAGATTTATCTCATCAATGTAAGTTTAGTTTAACATTTGATAATCAATTAATGTTGCACAATACTATAGCAGTAGATAAAAAATAAAAACCATATGATTATCTCAATAGATGCAGAAAAAGCACTTGACAAAATTCAATATCCCCTTCATATTAAAAACACTCAACAAACGGCATAGAGGGAAATTCCTCAATCAAATGAAAGACATTTACAAAAAGCCCACAGTTAATATGATACATAGTGGTGAAAGGCTGAAAGCTCTTTCCCTAGGATCAGGAACAGTATAAGGATGTCTTGATCTCACCACTTTTATTCAACATTATAGTTTTCTCCACTATATATAGGATCTTTATGCAAAAGAATAAAGTTGGGCCCCTGCCTCACCCCATATACAAAAATTAATTCAAAATAAGTGAAAAACTAAATGGATCAAAGATTATAAAATTCTTAGAAGAAGCATAGGAATAAATCTGATTGCATTGCATCAAGGAATAGCTTTTTTTGGATGTGACACCAAAAGTATACAACAAAAGAAAATAGAGATAAATTGGATTTCATCAAAATTAAAAACTTTTTTGCTCCAGAAAACATCATTTAAGAGAGTGAAAAGACAACTCACAGTATGGAAGCAAATACTTGGCAATCATGTATCTGATGAAGAATTTGTGTCAAAAAAAAAAAAAAAAGAATTTGTCTCTAGGATATATAGAGAAGTCTTGATAAGAAAAAGACAGCCCAATTAAAAACTGGGCAAAGCATATGAATAAACACTTCCCGAAATTAAATATACAAATGACCAATAAACACATGGATGGATGCTCAAAATCATTAGCCATCAGGGAAATGTAAATCAACACCACTTCCTACTCACTAGGAGAGCAATAATGAAAAAACAGATTACAAACAAGTTTTGACTAGAACCGTTGAAACTGGAACCTTGTGCATTGTTCATGGGAATGTAAAATGGTGCAGCCACTTTGGAAAACAGTCTGGCAGTTACTCAAAATCTTAAACATATAGATTTATCATCTGACCCAGCAATTCCATTGCTAGGTATGTAAATTATTCATCCACACAAAACCTTGAGAAGTGAAAAAGAAATTAAAACTTATGCTCACACAAAAACCTGGTTAGGAGTGTTCATAGCGACATTATTCATAAAAGCCACAAAGCAGAAACAAACCACATGTTTATTAACTGGCAAATGGATAAAGAAAATGTGGTGTATCTATACAATGGAATATTATTCAGCCATAAGAAGAAATGAAGTACCGATATATGCTTCAATATAGATGAGCTTTAAAAAAATGCTAAGTGAAAAAATAAATAAATAAATAAATAAATAAATAAATAAATAAATAAAAATATGCTAAGTGAAAGAGGCCTTTTCCGAAAGACCACAAATCATGTGATTCTAGTTATATGAAATGTCTACAATACACAAAACTATAGGGATAGAAAGTAGGTTAGGGATTGCTTACGGCCTGGAAGTGAATTGAGGAAAATAGGTAGAAACGGATGGATATAGAATTTCTTCTTGGAGTGATGAAAATATTCTCAAATTGATTGTGGTGATGGTTGACAACTCTGTGAATACACTAAAAATTACTGAGTGATTTTTGCTTTAAGTGAGGGAATTTTATAGTATAGGAATTATATCTCGATGAAGCTGTACCTGAAAGGAGGTGAGAGAAAATGAGAGGAGAATTAGAAAACAACTGAGAAGACCAACTCTTTTGCAGAGTTTGCTATAATAGGGCAGAGAAATGGGGTGGAAGCTGGGGAGAAACGTGGAGTCAAGGTATGGCTAGTTTCTAAGTGGAAGACACTACATGTTTCTATTTTAATTAATGTTCCAGTGGGTGGCGATGGTGGAGAGGGAGAGACCACTTGCAAATAGGCAGGAGGTGATGAGATCCGTTGCAGAAGTAAAGGAGTTGGTCTGAAGTCAAAGTGCAACCTTGCAGCTCAGCCCAGCAGCACCATGGGGCCCGCACGGAGTCTGGTGGCAGAGGCTGGAAGGGTGGTGCTGTTGCACTGAGGAGATTTGTGAAGGGGAAGACAGAGAGAGGATCCGGGATAGAAAAGGGCAGCCCCCGGGAATCTGGGTGATGAGCCTGAGGGATGGGGGGGGAGGAAATGGTACCGACAGAAACTAGCAACAACCCAAGACCATTGCTCTTGATAAGCCCTCTCTGCCCCCAGATCCCTTGGGACTGTACTTTATTTGCTCAGTGAAGGAACAGCAGCCAAGCTCCCCACTTCAAAGCATTCAGGCCCCATGAGGGGGGGGCGTGATAACAGAGGCACGGCCACCTTCCATCTCTAGCCCCATGGCACATTTTACTCATGCTGGTTTCCCTCACCTGGCTTGCTTGTCACCTCATCTACCCTCTCCCCGCCCGACCCCTAACCCAGCAAGATTGATCTGAGAGTCATCCCTATACTTCGAAGTTCAAATCTCTACTTGTCTTTGAAATCCCTCCACTCTGAACTCACTATCTAACCCCAGCCTGGCCTGGACTCGGTTTGCTGTTCCCAGCTTGGCTCTGACAACTCCGAGTGATCTCACCCCACTGTGGAGCCCAGATAGGACTGTTGTGTTCTAAAAGGTCACCAGTCAATGGGGTGTTTGGAACTCAAAGAATTTCCCCATAGAAAAAAATTATTATACATAGTGGTATGGTTCCCAGGCCAATCCACAAAGGCCTATTTAACCAACCGTGCTGCTGGCGTAGCTGTCCTAAGCCATGGGGGCCCCTAAGTCTAGCGAGGTTGACCCAGAGGGGAATAGACAAGAGAGTGGAACCCTTGACAATTTAACAGTTCCCATGGAAACTTGGGGCGGGGGCGGGGGGAGAAATCCAGTGGCAGAGGAGGGAAGAAGGGGGTCGAACAGTATGTCTCAGCGGGCAGCAAAGCAGAAGTGGAGGTTGCAGAGCAGAGGGCACCCCTGCCCGGAGGGGGCTCACAGAATGGAACATCACAGACTGGGAAGGGGCCAGTAGCAGGGGAGCAGAGGCCAGCCCCCGGATCTTTCATAAGCAGCATAACATGACAGGTCTCCCTTTCACTGCAGAGTACCTGCCCTCCAGCTAACTCTGTCTCTTTCTGCCCCGTTCCTATGAAGTTCTGGACTTTTCTCTGGCCCCCATCCTGCTTACTGGAGGGCCTCTGATTGCTGGCTATTCACTTAGTGAGGCTGCCTCTCTTTAGTTTGCATGCTTTTTGGTTGAGGGCAGGGTTTATTTTGGCTGCCTCCCATCTATGCCATTCTATAACCTTACTTTTAGTAAGTGCATCCTGGGCTCCTTGACGGGAATCCCTCTCTTCCACTGATACAGACTAGGGCATTGTTGACCAGGGCACCGTGCCCTCTGCCAGCCAACGGAACTGCAGGAGGGATTCCCAGCCAAAGCTTCAATTCCTCGGGGTCTAGCTCACTCTCTAGGCTTTCCTTCAGTGTGCAAGTGGATTGTTTTGAGTAGGAGTCCGCCAGATTTGTAAACGATGATCTGCAATACACACACGATATCAGAATGTTCTGTTCATCACCTATTTTATATTCCCTACTAAACCCCCCCAATGCTCGCCTGTCTTGGCCCCAGTCTACTTCTGCACAGACTCTTGCAGTTTCCTATGTGCCCTGCCTGCCTGGTCCTCCTGCTGCTGCTCAGGACCCACTGTGGCTCCTGCCATGCCCTTCCCGGCACGCTTTTGGCTGAAATGAAAGCAAATATCTTTAGGTTTTCCTTCCTAGCCCCTGCCATGGCTTCCCCTTCAAATTACACAGCCCAGTCTTTCAGGCCCATGTGTCTCAGAATCATCTGTGTGACTAGAGAAACAAAAAATGCAGATCCACAGGTCCCAAACTCAGGAATTCTATTTCAGTAGGTCTGAGCACAGAGCCCGGGAGCCTGATGCTCTACAAACAGCCCAGGCGATCATGAGGCCCACGATGTGGGAAGTGCTGCTGTGTGGCACCGCCAGTCCTCTCACACGCCTTGCAGCCTTGCCATCCCCAGGGGCTGGTGCCCTGAATGAATCCTTCTGCCATGAAATCTCCAGGCTTTCGGTAAATATTTCTTGGAGTTTTCATGGATAGTGAGAGGGACCCACATCGAGAACTGCTAACAGCAATAACAGATAACAGCTCCAACCCCACAAGTCAATTGGCAAATTTGAGTTCACTTTTGCCAAGTTGAGTCTTGGTTTAAAAAAAAAAAATGGTTTTGACTGGTGAGGCGGAGGGAATCTGCATATTGATGAAGCTGCAGATATGTTGGCCCAAAGATACACACACTTACCTCCATTCTCTTTTCGCCACCATTTGACGATCTGAAGAATAAAAACCCTTGTGCACAATGAGCTGGTAGCCATCCCAACCTACCTGATTGAGGAGAGTAGGAATAAAAAAAAATCCGAGGCCTGGATTCATCAGCGCTCAGTATACAACACTGCCCCAGAGAAGGCCTCGTGCCTCAGACCAGGGGGAACAGCCTAGCATCAAAGCAGGAGGAGGCCATCCCCGAGCACAAAAGGATTTTCTAGCCTTCCTTTCTGTCCTTCTGTGCCATGCAAAATAGCAGACACGTTGGCAGCAAGACGGAGCAAATGGCCTCTCAGACTTTTGAAAAGTATCATATTACATGCGTCTCTTGATGATAGGTAGCGTGGCTCTAGCACTACCACCCAGGCCAGCTCCACCGGGGCTTTTATGATTATTAAGTGATACACCGTTCTCAGTGGTGGGAGCAGACAGTTTTGCATGAGAGGTGGCCGGGATTGCCAGCTAAAAGGCTTGTTTTCTTTGTTTCAACATTTTCCTCTCCAACTTCCTATCACTCCCTTCCTTTAACAGAAAAAAAAAAAAAAAAAAACTATTTGTAGTAGCTGCTCTAGTTTCTGCCCTTAGAAATCTGCTCTATTTATTAACTACTCCTCCGGTGAAGAAATTCCACTGAAATTCCTTCAGGGCCTGGCTGCCTTTCAGCTTCTCTTTGCACATTCCTGCCTCTATGTATGTCACCATCTTAAATAGCTGAGCCTTCTGTGCTTTAATAAGGTCTCTCTATAATCTTTTTTTGAAGAACACAGACCTAGTTTTGCTAAGTTTCTGAATACCTTAGATTGTAAAGCCCCCATAATACTCTAATTAATTTCTGTTCCACCCCGTCTGCGTCCTCACTGGTCGGCTAATAACATAAGGACCAGAACTGACCTCATTACAATAACTTCTTCCATTTCTTACATCGTAATCGAAATGATTCCTCCAGGCTGGTATTTGAATTACATCCCCCCACCACCACCCTGCTCCCGCCCACAACCCCCTAGAGGTGCCAAGTTAAAGATTTAGATGTGCATTCTTCATAGATTCCAATTTTCTGGGTTCCAAATTTGGGGTACTAAATTTTTTAAAAGGCACATTCTTTTTCTTTGCTAAGTTCCTGACATGTCCAAGCATTGCATTTCTGCATAAAAAAACCCCTAAATAACACAAAGTGTGGTTCTGAATTACCATCAGCTAGAGTTTACCAGGAAGGAAGGAAGGAAGGAAGGAAGGAAGGAAGGAAGGAAGGAAGGAAGGGCAGGAGGAAGGGAGGAAGGGAGGAAGGGAGGGAGAAAAGAAGGGAGGAAGGAAGGGAAGGAAGGAAGGAAGGAAGGAAGGAAGGAAGGAAGGAAGGAAGGAAGGAAGGAAGGAAGGAAGGAAGGAAGGAAGGAAGGAAGGAAGGAAGGAAGGAAGGAAGGAAGGAAGGAAGGAAGGAAGGAAGGAAGGAAGGAAGGAAGGAAGGAAGGAAGGAAGGAAGGAAGGAAGGAAGGAAGGAAGGAAGGAAGGAAGGAAGGAAGGAAGGAAGGAAGGAAGGAAGGAAGGAAGGAAGGAAGGAAGGAAGGAAGGAAGGAAGGAAGGAAGGAAGGAAGGAAGGAAGGAAGGAAGGAAGGAAGGAAGGAAGGAAGGAAGGAAGGAAGGAAGGAAGGAAGGAAGGAAGGAAGGAAGGAAGGAAGGAAGGAAGGAAGGAAGGAAGGAAGGAAGGAAGGAAGGAAGGAAGGAAGGAAGGAAGGAAGGAAGGAAGGAAGGAAGGAAGGAAGGAAGGAAGGAAGGAAGGAAGGAAGGAAGGAAGGAAGGAAGGAAGGAAGGAAGGAAGGAAGGAAGGAAGGAAGGAAGGAAGGAAGGAAGGAAGGAAGGAAGGAAGGAAGGAAGGAAGGAAGGAAGGAAGGAAGGAAGGAAGGAAGGAAGGAAGGAAGGAAGGAAGGAAGGAAGGAAGGAAGGAAGGAAGGAAGGAAGGAAGGAAGGAAGGAAGGAAGGAAGGAAGGAAGGAAGGAAGGAAGGAAGGAAGGAAGGAAGGAAGGAAGGAAGGAAGGAAGGAAGGAAGGAAGGAAGGAAGGAAGGAAGGAAGGAAGGAAGGAAGGAAGGAAGGAAGGAAGGAAGGAAGGAAGGAAGGAAGGAAGGAAGGAAGGAAGGAAGGAAGGAAGGAAGGAAGGAAGGAAGGAAGGAAGGAAGGAAGGAAGGAAGGAAGGAAGGAAGGAAGGAAGGAAGGAAGGAAGGAAGGAAGGAAGGAAGGAAGGAAGGAAGGAAGGAAGGAAGGAAGGAAGGAAGGAAGGAAGGAAGGAAGGAAGGAAGGAAGGAAGGAAGGAAGGAAGGAAGGAAGGAAGGAAGGAAGGAAGGAAGGAAGGAAGGAAGGAAGGAAGGAAGGAAGGAAGGAAGGAAGGAAGGAAGGAAGGAAGGAAGGAAGGAAGGAAGGAAGGAAGGAAGGAAGGAAGGAAGGAAGGAAGGAAGGAAGGAAGGAAGGAAGGAAGGAAGGAAGGAAGGAAGGAAGGAAGGAAGGAAGGAAGGAAGGAAGGAAGGAAGGAAGGAAGGAAGGAAGGAAGGAAGGAAGGAAGGAAGGAAGGAAGGAAGGAAGGAAGGAAGGAAGGAAGGAAGGAAGGAAGGAAGGAAGGAAGGAAGGAAGGAAGGAAGGAAGGAAGGAAGGAAGGAAGGAAGGAAGGAAGGAAGGAAGGAAGGAAGGAAGGAAGGAAGGAAGGAAGGAAGGAAGGAAGGAAGGAAGGAAGGAAGGAAGGAAGGAAGGAAGGAAGGAAGGAAGGAAGGAAGGAAGGAAGGAAGGAAGGAAGGAAGGAAGGAAGGAAGGAAGGAAGGAAGGAAGGAAGGAAGGCCAAGCGGTGAAATGAGGCCAAGCAGAGGCAAGAGTCAAGAAATGAGTCCATAGTTCTTGTCTCTGAGACTCTGGTACCTAAAGTTCTATGAGCTACTGTATCTTCATGAGCTCACCTCTGTACCTTCACCTTCAGTACCCTTACAACCTTCAGTACCCTTCACCTTCAGTACCCTTACAACCTATGAGAAGCCATATATCATTTTATGCTTAAGATCAGTTGACATGGGATCCCTGGGTGGCTCAGTGGTTTAGTGTCTGCCTTCAGCCCAGGCTGTGATCCTAGGGTCCCAGGATCCAGTCCCACATCAGGCTCCCTGCATGGAGCCTGCTTCTCCCTCTGCCTGCATCTCTGCCTCTCTCTCTGTGTCTCTCATGAATAAATAAATAAAATCTTAAAAAAAAAAAAAAAGATCAGTTGATTTGAATTTCAGCCACTTGCAACCAAAAATGAAGGAAGGAAGGAAGGAAGGAAGGAAGGAAGGAAGGAAGGAAGGAAGGAAGGAAGGAAGGAAGGAAGGAAGGAAGGAAGGAAGGAAGGAAGGAAGGAAGGAAGGAAGGAAGGAAGGAAGGAAGGAAGGAAGGAAGGAAGGAAGGAAGGAAGGAAGGAAGGAAGGAAGGAAGGAAGGAAGGAAGGAAGGAAGGAAGGAAGGAAGGAAGGAAGGAAGGAAGGAAGGAAGGAAGGAAGGAAGGAAGGAAGGAAGGAAGGAAGGAAGGAAGGAAGGAAGGAAGGAAGGAAGGAAGGAAGGAAGGAAGGAAGGAAGGAAGGAAGGAAGGAAGGAAGGAAGGAAGGAAGGAAGGAAGGAAGGAAGGAAGGAAGGAAGGAAGGAAGGAAGGAAGGAAGGAAGGAAGGAAGGAAGGAAGGAAGGAAGGAAGGAAGGAAGGAAGGAAGGAAGGAAGGAAGGAAGGAAGGAAGGAAGGAAGGAAGGAAGGAAGGAAGGAAGGAAGGAAGGCATACTGTTATCGTCCCCGCCGGGTTGGAAATACGAGAGTGCTGCTTGGCCATGAGGTAAGAGGGCAGCCTGTCTCTTAACCCCAGACAGGGCCAGCGACATCTTTCCCCTGCCCCCCCCCCCCCCCCCCCCCCCCCCCCCCCGCTTCCTGCCTCAGTACACATCACACACCCCCGCCCTACCTCAGTACTTAGTTCTGAAAATTTTTCAATTTTCTAACAGCAGGACTTTTCTGTTTCAAAGGAAATCTGAAATGCATCCCCCCCCCATTGAAAAATGATAAATATTCTTTATTCTCCTCAGCCTCTGATTTATTTCCAGACCATGATTGGTTATTTGGTTGATTCTTTTATTCATTCATTGGTTTTATAGTCTCAAGAGGATCCAGATTACCAGAGATAACTACTGAATATGGTTCTTTTTTTTTTAAGGAGCTAACTTTACGTTCTTGGAAAATTCCCTAAACAAACACAAATTCAAGACAGTGTTGAAATACGCACAAAAACGGTATATGAAGGTGTTATTTTTATTATGAATTTCAGCTAAAAGATACTTTAAAATAATTTTAATCCAATGTTTGCAGTACCCTTAATTTACTTCTGTAATCTTGTGGCAGGTAAAATTCTAACATTCTAAGACCCCAAGACTTTCATCCTCTGGTATGCCCACTATATGTAACCTCCTCCCCTTGAGTGGGAAGGACCTGCAGTTATGATAGAACAGCACTCTCATAATTAGGTTAAATGATATGGCAAAAGTGATGGGGTTTTGTAGCTGTAAACAAGGACTTTATTCAGTCAACTTTGAGCTAATCTAATGGTTACCTTGGGTGGGCCTTACCTAATCATGTGATCCCCTGAAACAGACACAAAGCAGTAGCGAGAACTACACTCCATTGGCCTTGAAGAAGTAAGCTGTGAGAGGGCCACATGGAGGTGGCCTCTAGGAACTAAGAGTGACCCCTAGCCAATAAACAGCAGGAGAATGTGGGTCAGTACCAAAATCTAGGGAAGCCTGGGTGGCTCAGGGTTTAGCACCTGCCTTCGGCCCAGGGTGTGATCCTGGAGTCCCAGGATCAATCCCACATCAGGCTCCCTGCATGGAGCCTGCTTCTTCCTCTGCCTATGTCTCTGCCCCTCTCTCTCTGTGTCTCTCATGAATAAATAAATACAATCTTAAAAAAAAAAAAAAAAGTACCGAAATCTAAAAAGACTGAATTTCGGCAAAACAATCAAGCAAACAAATGACGAAAACAACAACAAAATTGATCTTGAAAAGAACCATGAGCAAGACTCAATTGATCCACACCTGGATTCCTGAACCACAGAAACCAGGAGATAAAAGAATTGTTCTCAACCACCAAGTTGGCACTAATTTGTTACTCAGCAATAGAAAACCAATACAAACTGTATGAAAAAGAGTGTGTGCTAAATATTGGAGGACGCCTGCCTACCAGTTGGGGTATTCTAAGAGACTTCCCTGAAGTTGATATAGTATCCTCAGAAAAAAAAAGCCACTGGAGGAATAAAATGCTCGGCAAGTGTTAGTACTGTGAGAAGGAAGCCTAAATAATATATAGCAGTGTCTGGAGCCAAGGGACTCATCGATTGCTAGGACCCCAGTGGTGGTGTCAAAAGTAGCTTCTGTGAGCACATAGGTGGGGGGAAAAAGAAGGTAAAACATTAAAGAGGACTATAGGATTGTAAATAACATTTATCTTTTGATTCTGATTATTAAAATAATATATACTCATCGATGGAAATTTAGAAATGTACAGCAAAGACGTATAAAAGAAAATACACGTTTTTCACATAGCTGTAAGCACCACAGTTAGTGTCTTGCTTTCTTTAACCTTATCTGTCTGGGTTATGCTGAGTTCGTGTCCTCTGCATCATTTTTAAAGATAGCATACTATTCCATCTCATGCTGTGCACTGTGATTTATTTAATCACTCCTCTATTGTTGGAAGTTCAACCTGTCTTTAATTTTAAAGATACTTATTCCGAACTTGGGAAAAGCTTTCAAGCATCAAAATCTGTAGGAAATAGTGTTCATTTATAGAACTTCTTGCTCTGGCATTTGACGATAGTCGCCACTTTAAAACAGTCTAAAATCAATCTAGTAGGGGTTCCTGCTATGTAAAATCCTATCTTATCCTTAGAGTTTCCTCTGTCCTCGGGTATTCTTTCTGTTCAAACATGCTCTGGCTTGATCCAGATTACTTGTTCTCATTGCAATTTCCTCCCCTGGGAAATCTGTTCTTTCCTGCCCTCTCTCCCTCTGTCTCCTTTGTAAACATTAAGGTATGATATGAGATTTGTTCTAAGTAATGTTTACTTTCTCTTTTAGTAAAAAGCATCTTCCATTTCTGAGAAAGCCCTATTGTCGCTATCTCTGATAACTCATTCCTTGTGCACATGCAAAATAAGCCCTACAAGCCTCCAGGCGATGCTCCCATTCTCCCACTGTATAACTTTCATTTGTCATGTTTTTCTTGCACTCTCTTAAATTTACTTTGTAATCCCTCCTGCTTGCCTCTGTCTGTGCTGTCATATGTTTCCACTCAGCACGGAGAAGCCACAGGACCCCATGGATGGTGGCTTGGTCTGGAAGGCAGGCCTTGGGTTCTAACTCACCTTTGATGGGTGACTGGTACCTCAAATGGGAGAGGGGCTCTCTAAGGGAGATGCCCTGTGCCATGTCTTTGGGCGCTAATGTAGCACAGATTTTAGATTCAGTCAGACTCAAGGTGAGGTGTCTGAGGGTGAGGTCTGGGTAGCAATGAATTTAAGAGTTTGCAGGTGATGCTAATGAGCAGCCAGGTGAGAACCTTACACCAGCTCTTCTGTGGTGCTGGAGCCCAGAGGGAAGCGACAAGGGATGAGGACCTCCCACAACTAGTTGCTCTTGAGGTCCTCTGTCTGCTGTTTACCTCTTTTCTAGTTGAACTAACCTCAACATCCTCTGGCTTTCTTTTAGAGCATCCTTGGGAGTTCCTCAAAAGACTGTAAATGCTTCCTCACTGCCTTGCTCTGAGGACCCACTCCTGCTGACCCTCCTCACCCCTCCTCAGCTCTCATCACCAACATTTCACCCCCCTTCCTGTTAAAATTCCCTCAACCGACCTTCCTCTCTTGCATGGAGCAGTAGCCCGATGACTCCAGCCTAACGATACTTGTGTGATAGTCCAGGTGCGTGGGGAACTCAGGCCAAAATGTGGCAGCTCGGGCTCCTTCCCTGCATCCTCTACCTTCGCCCTGCCACCCTTGTCCCTCCCCTTTTCTCTGCGTGGGCAGACAGCAGGTAAATCAACAGGTCCTCCGCCTAAGCGGACATCCAACTGGGTTCTTCCAACAAGATTGTGGAACTACACAGAATTAGAGGCCCACTTCCGCTCTGGGCTGGGCAGGGGTCGGGTAGGAAGCACAAATAGCTCTCTTTGGGTGGTGGCGGCAAATAACCTCAGGTGATGAACACTGAGACCCTGATAACTTCTGTTCCCATTCTCCTCTCTCCCCCACAGTATTCTGTATATGTATCTGATTTGGGGTTGAGGATAAGACTGTTCCCATGGCTTTAGAAGAAACCCTGGGACAGAATATGGTACCATTTTTTACCAGCTCTCTTTAGAGTTCAAGTGTAGCTGAACATTACAGTCATTTGGGGCACTTTGAACAAAATATCTATGTCCTAAGTCCGAGCCCTAGGGGCCTTTTTTTTTTTTTTTTTTTTTTTTCCAATTGG
Organism: Vulpes lagopus; assembly: GCF_018345385.1. NCBI lineage: Eukaryota > Metazoa > Chordata > Mammalia > Carnivora > Canidae > Vulpes > Vulpes lagopus. Next base: position 85,597,102 of record NC_054834.1, on the reverse strand, counting down.
TATGGGAGAAATCTGACTTCTGTGGGGTTTTTTTTTCTTTCTTAACTTTTTGGTCTTTTTTATTAGAAATGTTTTGAAATTATTTTAGAGACACACACCATTGTAAAAACTAATACAGACAGATCTTATGTGCTCTTTTCCTAGTTCTCACCAACGGTGACATCTTGCAAATCTATAGAACAATGTCACACTAGGATTTTGACAGTGATAATAGTCGAGACACAGAACATTTTCATCAGCACAAGTTGCAACCACTAATCTGTTCTCTGTGTATGTAATTTTGTCACTTTGAGAATGTTGTATAAACAGAATCATACAGTATATTACATTTGGGGTTAATTACTCGCAAGAATTTTCTGGAGATTCACCCAGGTTGTTGCATGTCTCAGTATCAAGAGCTTGCTTCCTTTCTATTGCTAAGTAGTATCCCATGGTACATACCTGTGTGTACCATTTGTTTAACCAGTCACCAGTCAAATTTCAATTTCAGTTGAAATTCTAGGTTATTTGTAGTTTTCTACTATTATGAATAAAATAACTATGAGCATTCATGGACAGGTGATTGCATGAACATAAGTTTTCATTTCTTTAGGATAAATGCCCAAGAGTACAATTAGTAGGTTGTACAGGAGTTGAATGTTTAGTTCTATAAGAATTTCATTGCTTCATGGTCCAAGATAGTTCTTTGTCAGAGATTATTGCCTGAATTCCAGATGACAGAAAGGAGGATGGGTCTTCGCCAGTTATGGAACTTCCCAGAAGTCATGCACAATGCTTGTACTGTGTCTTACAGCAAACAGTTATCTGACAATACTTAGCTGAAAAAGAGTCTGGGAAAAGTTATCTCATCTGAGTGTGTTGCCACTCTAAATAAAACTGCAGTAACAAACAATCAAAATCTTAAAGCCTTAAAATAACAAAGGCTTATTTTCCTCTTACATTACATAATCATCCTGGATTGTTAGGGCTCTGATCCATGGTGTCTTCACTCTGAAACCCAAAACCACTATCAGAAATATTGTCAGTAAAAAAAAATAAATAAATAAAAATAAAAAAAAAAAAAGAAATATTGTCAGTGATCACAGGAGAAAGAGAGAGAGAATGAATCTCACTCTGGTTCTTAAAGTTTACATTTTATTGGCCAAAGCAAATCACATAGTGAATCTACCTACAGAGAGACAGAAAAGTGTAGTTTTACCATTTATCAAAAGGAGAGGGACGCCTGGGTGGCTCAGTGGATTAAGCGTCCAACTCTTGATTTCAACTCAGGTCATGACCTCAGGATTGTAAAATCGAGCCCCGAGTCCGGCTCTGCACTGGAATAGGCATGGAGCCTGCTTAAGATTCTCTCTCTCCCTGTCCTTTGCTCCTTCCCAACCCCCCCTCTTAAAAAGCCACCACTACAACAAAAACAAAAGGAGGAGAAATGGAAATGTTTTATAATTATGAATAATAACACCACACTTAAGGAGGAAGGGGAGCATAGATGTTGGGAGAAGACATAGTATCTGCCACAATTTCAATCTTGTATGTGTTTATAATCTGTTTTTGTAAGCCTTTTATTTGTAACCTAATTTTACTTTTTCTCTTGTATATTGATGATTCTAGAGTTTTAATTATCATTACCTAAATATGCTATGCTACTTCATTACTTAGTGTGTATATAAATGGAGGCTATTTGCCATGGAATGTCCTTCATTTTTTAACCCCAGTGTTCTCAAAATTCCACTTAGATTTCCTGAAGCTCCATTCCCTATGCCATAGCACCTTACATATACTTACCTATTAGGATTAGGTACAGCTATAACAGTTCCATAGTCCCAACCTGATAATCTCTGTTCCACAAAATCCTTGGGGATCCAGGGTCCTTCTACTTTGCACTATGTCACTCTTTGCATGCCACCTATGTCAGTTTGGCTGCTTGAATTCCAATTATCATGTCTTTACTCCAGCCAATAGAAAGGATGGGAGGTCAAAGAATGAGGCACACAACCCCCTTCCAAATCTTTCTCATTAGTTGCAAGATGCTACTTCCACTTATATCCCGTTAACCAGAACTTAGTCACAGAGCTATACCATGCTGCAAGGGAGTATGGAAAAATGTAGACTTTTTCTGGTCACGCATGTGTTTGAGTCAAAACTGAGGTTCTATTACTAGGGAAGAAAAGATGATACTGAGAGAGATTGAGGGATAAATGGGAGCCTGTACCTCAAAGATGATCACCCCAGTCCATTTTTTCATTCTTCATTTCTGTCTTCATTCAATAAATACTTAACTATTGAGTTCCTACTGTATAGCAGTAAGCAAAATGGGCATGGTTTCCACACTTCTGAAGCTTTCAAATATCAAACAAATAGCCACCCAGATCAACCTATGATTACAAATTTTGATTAGTGCAATAAAGGAAAATTTTGCTGAGAGAGATTAATGGGGATAGAGGCTAATTTAGATGGAAAGAGGGATCAGGGGAAGGCTTTTGAGGACTATGGATAAGTATAGCCAGGAGAATCAGGAGGCAGGGCATTAAGGACCATGCCAGGAAAAAGGGGAAAATTCTGCAAAAGGCCCTAAAGAAGTAAGGGAACTTGTGTCTTTGAAAACCAGAAAGAAGGCCCGTGTGCTTAGAACCCAGTGACAGACGAAAGAGGTGTTAGATGCAGCCAGGAGACCGACCCCAGGACTTTGCAGGTCATACTAAGGATTCTGTTCCAAATGCATTAGGAAGGTGTTGGAAGATTTTAGGAAGAAGAGTGACATGATTATCAGATACTAAGCAAGTAAGGAAGTTAGGAGATAGTGTTTTTTTATTTTTCATGTGTAACATTTTCCCATATATTATACTGCTATTTTTATCATTCTTTGTATAATCACTTTTGAAGACATTTTTTCTTCTCCTATCCAGATTCATGCAGTAGTATTTGCATTCTTCTGAATTGGCCTTGTTAAAATTCATCATTGGCTTATTTTTATTCTTTGTTAGGTCACTGTTTTTCATTTGCCTATGATGCAGAAAATGATACAGAAAAACAGAGTGATTCATTCAAGAAAAAGAAATGGTTCTTTAATGTACCACAATTTAAGACCGATGCCCAGTCTTCCTTCTTATACAACTATTATCAGCCTTATTTTGTTATTTCACAAGCTACAAACTTCTAGATTCATCATTGGCTTCACAGTCCCAAAGATGAGATGAAAAGGACACAGTGGGATTCTTATGGCTACTTCTCCCAGGCTTTAGCTCTGCAGTGGTTCCCATGTTCTGACTTGGATCTTAGCCCTTGACTCCTGATGATGACATACCCTGGCTTGATGCTTTCTGTGACCTCATTAGACTTCCTCCCCAGCCTTTCTCTATAAGCCTAGGCCAGAAACTTGATGCTGGCCTGAGGATCTCTGCTTCAAGCCTTGAGTCTCTATTTTGGGGATAGGTTTTTATATTTTTAATAGCTTTATATTTACATCTAGCCATCATGGGTCTAGGCAAATAAGGAAAATTTTGCTGAGGGAGTTATTAGTGGGGACGGAAGCTAATTTAGCTAGAAGGAGGGGTCAAGGAAAGCCTTTTGAGGATTGTAGGGAGAAGTGTGGCTGAGTAACCCCTTCAGTGGGCTGGAGGAAAGTACTGCTCACTTCCTTAGACCAGCACTGTGCCAGCATACTTCATCTGAGAGTATCAGGGAAGGATTCACGTAAAGACGGCTCTTCAGCTCTTTAGCTGAGACTGAAGCATCAGCAAAGGTGACCAGATGAGTGCAATGTGGAGACAGATCTCAGGGAGGAGGAGCAACCTGCATACAAGTGTGTAGATAAGAAAGCATAGCCTGTTGTAGAACTGTAACATGTCAGGGCTAGTGTAGAGAATGAAAGTACAAGAAGCAGAGCATCAAGATGAGAGACTGGAGAGCAGCTGGACAGCACCTTGATGTGAAGGGCCTTGAGTCCTGTAGGTGCTGGAGGGCAATTAAAACATTTTAAGCAAAAAAATAAAAAATAAAACATTTTAAGCAAAATAAACAAATAAACATTGTAAGCAGGAAAATGAAATAAGGAAATCTGTATATCAGAATGAACTTCCTGAAAGTAAGGTGGAAGAAAGATTTGAGGGTATGAGCCTGGAAGCAAGGAAGGCAGTTTTGTTTTGTTTAAGATATTATTGATTTATTCTTGAGAGACACACAGAGAGAGGCAGAGACACAGGCAGAGGGAGAAGCAGGCTCCCCACGGGGAGCCTGATGCAGAACTTGATCCCAGGACCCCGGGATCACGACCTGAACCAAATGCAGACGCTCAACCAACTGAGCCACCCGGGTGCCCCAAGGAGGGCAGTTTTGAAATAGTCTATATAAGGGCTGGTGAAAAATTGAACTTGAATAATGGTGGTAAGATTCAAGTCATTGAAAAAGACACAGCCAGGAAGGCAGAATGGACATGCCATGGGGACTAATTGGGTAAGGGGTGTGAGTGACAGGGGTCAAAGATGCATCCTCAGTTGGCAGTTGGTGCCATTGAATGATGCTAATCACCATGTTAAGCAACAAAGGGAGAAGAGCAAGTTTGGTAGGAAAGATGATGAGCTCATTTTCAGACATGTTGAGTCAACTAATGTGAATGGGCCGAACACTAGTTGACTTTAGTTTTAACCCATTTCTATTTCATTGGTTATTTGTTAGTTTTTTTTTTTTTTTTTTTTTTTTTTTTTTTTTTTTTTTTACTGGATATAAAGGCTAAGTGTAGAGGGGATTAGCAAAACAGAAAGAGATTAGTAAAAGAGGAACTAGGATGTAAGAGCAAGCATTCACACTGCTATAAAACTCATGGCTGGCCATTCATTTCACAGAACATGTAGAACCTGCAAGGTAGCATTCTATAGAAAGTACATAGGTCACTAACCTATACATGTAAAACATAAGCTTACATGTGATAGAAATATACTAATATTCAGTTAATTTTCAGACAGGGCTACAAAAATGCCAAAAAACAAATGCAAAAGTGGCAAATACCCTTATAATCAACTGCTTATAAGATCTAGTAGTCATAACGTTACCTAAGTGATTAAATATTTCATCACATTCTTGCCAAAAAATTTTAACTTGAACTTAATCAAGCCTTTATACTTAACTTCCAGATTATAAAATAATGTATAAAGTTTAGGACTTCTGTCCAGCAACATCAAGAGGGAAAAAAATCAGAAAAAAAAATCTAGAATGTGGAAAAATCTAGAAGCCAACTTTTGACCCTCAAAAAGTCAGTGTCATAGAGGAAAGAAAAATCCTGAAATTGCTCCAGATTAAGAGAAGCTAAAAAAAGAAAAAAAAAAAAAAAAGTAATCAAATGCAATGATTTAACATTGATTGCATTACTTTGAAGAAATCACTATGAAAAGAATTCTGGGGACAAGTGAGGAAATATTAATATGAACTGGAGTATAAGATATTAGGGAGTTATTGATTTTTCTAAGTGATAAGTTGATGTTGATAGAATACTTATTTTTAGAAGAATGTCAACGAATTTAAAGGCTATGTTATTTAGAATCAAGAAAATGGAACTCAGCACCCCTGAGACCCCATCCACCTGGTAAGCATAGGCTTTTAGCCCTCACAGCTTGGCGGGTCTACACCACTGCCCGGCTATGGTGGATGATGATATCACTGCGCTCCCAGTTGACCACAGCTCAGGCAAGTGCAAGGCCGACCTCACAGGCCACAATGTGCCCCCCCCCACCCGCGCCCAGGCTGTCTTCCCCTCTACCATGGGGCAGCGGCCCTGGCACCAGAGCATCATGGTGGGCATGAGCCAGAAAGACTCCTACATGGACTGTGAGGCCAGGAGCAGCAGGCGCATCCTGACCCTGAAGGACCCCATAGAGCACAGTGTGGTCACCAACTGGCACCACACCTTCTAGGCCGAACTGTGTGTGGCCTCCAGGAGCACCACATGCTGCTGAATGGCCACAGCTTCACCACCACTGCTGAGCAGGAAATTGTGTGTGACATCGAGGAGAAGCTGCGCTCCATCACCTGGACTTGGAGCAGGAGCTGGCCACGCAGCCTCCAGCTCCTCCCCAGTGAAGAGCTGTGAGCTGCAGATGGGCAGGCCATCACCACCTGCAGCGAGGGGTTCTGCTACCCGGAGGCACTCTTCCAGCTTTCCTTCCTCACCTGGAACCCTGTGGCATCCTCGAAACTACCTTCACCTCCATCATGAAGTGTGACGTCGACAAGCCGAGGACCACGGCTTAACACGGGGCCATCTGGTGGCACTATCCTGTGTCCCTGGCATTGCTGACACGATGCACCAGATCACTGCCCTGGTGCCCAACACGATGAATATCAAGATCACCACACTGCCTGAGCACAAGTCCTCTGTGTGGATGGGGGGCTCCAACCAGCCTTGCCCTCCAGCTTCCAGCAGAGGTGCATCAGTAAGCAAGCAGGAGTATGAGTCCTGCCCCCTCCATCGTCCACCACAAATGCTTCTAGGTGGACTGTTACCTTAGTTGCCTTGTACCCTTTCTTGACAAAAGCTGACTTGCACAGAAAATGAGATGAGACTGGCGTGGCTTTATTTGTTTATTTTAATTTGTTGTTTGTTTTTGGATTTGGGGCAGTTTTGTTTATTTGTCTTATTTTTTGGCACTTGACTCAGGATTTAAACATTGGAATGGTGAAGGTGACAGCAGTTGGTTGGAGCAAGTGTCCCCAAAGTTCTACAATGTGGCAGAGGACTTTGTACATTGCTTTTCAAAAGAAAAAAAAAGTCATCCCAAATATCATGAGATGCATTATTATGGGAAGTCCCTTGCCTTCCCCAAATCAACTCCATTTCTCCCTGAAGAAAAGGGCCAGTCCTGCCCAAAGTCCACCCAGGAAAGAGTGATGGCATTGTAAATTATGTAATCCAAAAATTTTTAAATCATCGCCTGAATATTTGTTCTTATTTTGAATGGTCTGCCATCATGGCCTTCGTTTTGTTCCCCCAACTTGATATGTTGGGCTACCTACCAGTGGGGTTGAGGCATGGAGGCAGCCAGGGCTTACCTGTACACTGACTTGAATCCAGTACAATGAAGTGCACACTTTAAAGAAAAAGAAAAAGGGATGCCCGAGTGGCTCAGCAGTTGAACGTCTGCCTTCACCTCAAGGCGTGATCCCAGAGTCTGGTGTTCAAGTCCCATATTGGGCTCCTTGTGAGGAGCTTGCTTCTCCCTCTGCCTGTGTCTCTGCCTCCTCTCTCTCTCTGTGTCTCTCTCGTGAATGAATGAATGAATAAATAAATAAATAAATAAATAAATAAATAAATAATTTTTTTTTAAAGGAAAAGAAAGAAAGAGAAAAAAGGAGAAAGGAAGAAAACAGAATTCCCAAGAGAGTTCACAAGAGGGGATTCAATAACAGGGGACTGGCTAAAAAAAGTGTTGGAAGAGTTGAAAGGCCAAAGTTAAAAAAAAAAAAAGGGGGGGGGGGCAATCCAGGTATTAACAAAAGCAGAAAGCCACTGCTACCTCCTGAGTTGGAGGAACAATGGGAGGAAGTGGTGTCCTCAGAGCCCAGGAGCCAGGGCTGTCCAGTGGGTATTGACAGGGGCTCCTCAGTGGAGGCTTAGATTCATGGAGAGAAGGGCTGTTTGACAGAAACAGACAAAGACACTGCCAAAGACACTTTCCAAAACACAGCAAAGACAGTGGAAATATCCTGTCTTCTCTTCTCTTCTTACCATCTTATCTCCAGCCAGTGCTTCCCATTGGCCAAAACCTAAACAGAACCCAGTCACCAGAGAGTATGGGAAACCTAGTGTGCTGGCACTGGTTCTCTGAGATACTGAAAAATTCAGAGGAAGAGCAAAGAATGGATAAAGCAGACAAATGACTGGTCCCAGGAGGGAATTGTCATGATGCTTGCAGCTTATTTGTAAGTAGTTCAAAGAACAAAGTATATGCATATAAATACAGATGAAGCTAATAAGATGAAGTGTTGAATCTGGGTTGGTACATGGATGTTCATTATAACTATTCTTTCCATTTTTCTATGTGTTTGAAATTTTTCAGAATAAAAGGGTGAAAATCCATTCTAATACCCTATGGAAGAGGGGATAAGAACCCAATACAAGGTCACGGCCCTGGGAATGGAGAGAGGAAATACTCAAAATGAATTTGACAAAGTTTCTTATTAAATCCTTGTAACCAAGATGGAAAAATGTGGACCAGAGCAACATTTATCATCTTTTTTTTTTCCACCACTACACATTTGAGAGTTGAGTTTTCTATTTGTCACTCTCCCAAGGACATATCCACTCTTATTCTCATGCCAGCTATAACCCCCTACCTTATTTATCATCTCAAGAAAGTTTGACAAAATGGCAGTGAATGAGAGTGGCTTTAACTTGGTGGCAATATTTAATCTACTTGATATTTTTAATAAACAAATTAGTTATGAAACACCTCACAGTTGAGTACAACACACCAGTATATTGTGACATTAGAGTTGAGAAATCTTCAGCTAGAAAAATAGTATAATTATAAAGCCACACACGTGATTGAGCACTTTTTTTTTTTTTTTTTTTGATTGAGCACTTCTATACAAAGTTGTTGATTAATGGATACATGTCAACCTAGAGGTGGCTCTGCATGATGCACCCGGGATCTGTCTTAGTTTGGCCTGTCCAGTATTCGTTTTTATGAGTGTCTTGGATGAGATTTAGAAAACAAGCTAATGCTGATGACTTGAAACCTAGGTGAGAATGAATGCATCAGGTGCCAGCTCAGGATCCACAAAGATCTGGATCAATCAGAGTGATAAACCAATATAAACTGATATAATGGAGATACGTGACCAGCTTGGGTCCAGTAAAGCCAACTAATTATGCAATGTTTTACATATGTAACTAAAGAACATGAGTTCATCCTCTAGTTGTGCCATCAATTACCTGGTATAAACTTTAGCAAGCTACTTCAACTCTTCTTAACTCCCTCACTTCCTGCATCTGTAAAAGGGAATAATATTAACAGCTAACTCGTAGTAGCTTACGTGGGTTAATATATGTAAAGTAGCTGAATATTGCTGGCACAGAGTACCAGAAAAAATATTAGTTGTTATGAGTGTCTTGGGTGGGGGGTCGTACTGGTAGCAACGTTACCTAATAAATAGAAAGGTTTAGTAGTTGATATAACTTCAATAGAGTTCAGTTGTAGGACAGAGTTACTAAAGGAGTGCATGTCATTTAGGGCTTTATTTAATTAGAATCCCTCTGCTGAAATGAGGCTGATGAAAGTCCTGACTGACTCTGTTCTGCTCAGGCTGCAACTAGAACACGGATTTGAGACTCAGTGCCATGGTCACAAACTCTCATAAACAAATTGGAGTCTGTTCAGCAGACCTGGAATGCAGGAACTGTTGACAGAATTGGAGGTGTCAGTGTGTCTTTAGAAGTTTAATGATCTGCTGAATAGAATTTGGAACTTGTTCTGTGTGGCCCCCATTGATTTCTCCAGAACCAATAAGTAAAAATTACCATGACACAGATTCTGAGTCCACGTAATGAAAGTCTTCCTTGTGATCAGAGTTAGGGAGATGTGCTTTGGGGTTACCTGTCCCCACATGATAAGGCATTATACACCAGAGTGACCACTTGGCATGGATATAATGAGATTCAAACCCAAAGTGATTGGATTAGGTATCTTGTGACATTGACCCTTCAGAAACCCTGAGAGTTCATCCAATGCAATCTGGAGATTCCAGATTTGTTTTTTAATAACTTACTTAACTGCTTCCCAGACTGCTACCTCTTGAGCTCTTATTGGTTTTTTTTAGGCTTTGGGCCAAAGGTCTATACTTTTTTCCCCCACTATCAAATAGGTTAAATATTCAGGTTGTTCATTTTTTAGGAAATGAACTTGAAATGATTAAACAGGAAATATGCACTTAGCTCCTAATGTTAGCTGCCTCAAAACAAAATCAATTCTATTTCAAATGGAATGCTATTGGAGAGCTGTTCAGAAATCTGTTGGTACGAAAGAAATATTGAAGGTAAACACATCAGGGACAGGAAATGAGAAACTTAAAGATATCTTTAATGCTAAAAGGCACTCTGTCTTCTTGTCCTCAAAACCTTGAAGAAATCTTTCAAATGCCTCTGCTCATTTGAGGCACAAATATGTTGGGCTAAAATCTGATGACATCTAGATTAAAAAAAAAGTTTTCTCTGCTAGATCCTCAATGGAAATTTCTAAATCTGAATTATGAAGATGCCCAAATTACTGACCAGAACTGACTCTATGAAGGCATAGTGGGAGAAGAAAAAAAAAAAAACAAAAATCACGCTAGTTCTGGCACCTTTATGTGAACAAGCTGATTGTTCATATCCCACACGGCCTCAGTTTTTAATCAATAAGCATTCTTCTTAAACCTGAGAAGTAGCATATTCACACATTATATGGAGCAATGCCTTGTTTCCTTCTTAATAACTTGGCCAGGGGAACGTATTCCAACTCTGTCAGTGCAATCAAGCAGTTTACACCAAACTGCATATTTCAAGTTGGGATCATACAACTATACCCGAGTTCATGAGTCTTATTAAATAACCAAAAAATATGTTCAGAATCATTAACCACTAGTCAAAGATGAAGATAGCAGCATGAAATCTAAATTGAATGTATTCTGGGTTTACTCTGTGTTGGGTTTTGATGTTCTACCCACAGGAAAAAAAAAGAAAGTCAACTATATAATTTTAAGGGTTATCTTGAGGAGAGGGGATTTCTCAATCTTGTAGTTTAGTTTGACTATTCTTTCCAAATTTCAAAACATGGATAAATTTAACATAGCTTCCCCAAACTAGTAATAAATGAAATTGACAACCATAACTTAAAAAAAAAAAAAAAAGAGAAATTGACAACCAGCAAACTTTTGTCTTGTAGTAGTTTAAACTATAATATCCTCTCATGAGAATTGGATTCTTCGTTTTCCAGGGCTCACATTTTTCACCTTAGAACTCAAACCCTGGGGTACCCGAGTGGCTCAATGGTTGAGAGTCTGCCTTCAGCTCTGGTCATGACCCTGAGGTCTCAGGATCGAGTCCCACGTCGGGCTCCCTTCAGGGACCCTGCTTCTCCCTCTGCCTGTGTCTCTGCCTCTCTTTCTCTGTGTCTCTCATGAATAAATAAATAAAATCTTAAAAAAAAAAAAACTGTAGTTCACCACATCCTGGACCAAATATCTCAGCTTCCTGCTTAGAAAGCATCTTATGCCTTCAGGTCCATGTGCCTTCATAAAGAATTGAGAAATGCTTCCTCTACTATCTTATTAAGGATATGGGATGTTTTGTTTTATTTTGTTTCGTTTTACTAGGAATTCCATCAGAAGTGAGGTGTAAACAGTCAAAAACAAGAATGCACAGTAGTAATAGAAATAAGATAGTTTATATTATCAACTAGATCTACTTTTGAGCATTTTTGTCTTTCTGAATACTGTTGTACGCAATCCCAAGAAGTAAGTATTGGCCAGCATCTATTATAGTGAATAATTTCTCTATGGCATTATTTTAACAGAGGAAAATTTGAAAACAGGTAAGTGAACAACAATAAAGACATTCATCTAAATTATTTTTGCTAAGGGTATATGATAGCATTGGAAATTTTAGAGGCCACCTTAATATCTCTTTGAGAGTCAGCTTAAGCTTTAAGGCAATACCACTAAGAAAAAAATGTTTTATAATTCTGAAATGGTTGGATAACAGCCTCAGCTTTTTCTTTATTAGTGCATTAGCAGGTTTCTTTGACAGCAAATTATGAGTATCTGCAAAGTGAACAAAGTACAAGGCAGATGAAGAAAAAGCTCCCCCCAAAGACATATTCCTATCCCCAGAACACTTTGCCAGTGAAATGCTGGTTGAAATTTTGCCTGCTTTTATTCCTTTCCTTCCCTGTTGATATCATCCAAAAAACTTTTTAAAAATATATTTAATGAGGGGCACCTGGGTGGCTCAGTCTGTTAAGTGACCGACTCTTGATTTTGACTCAGGTCATGATCTCAGGTTGTGAGATCAAGCCCTGTGTCAGTCTCTGTGCTGGATCTGGAGCCTGCTTAAAATTCTCTCTCTCCCTCTGCCCCTCATCCCACCAGCATGCAAGCACACATGCACATGAGTTCTCTTTCTCTCTGTCTGTCTGTCTCTCTCTATATATATATATGTATATATATTTGATATATGAATAACAAAAATAAATAATATTTATTTAATATATATTAATATGTATTTATATACATTTATTTAATAAAGAACAACTTATAATTCCCAAAGGTGACCATCCATAAAGTTAAAGGAACCTACTTTTCTATAGAGAATAAGTATCTTTTATTTATCTCAGTCCTATGTGATTTGCAGTAGAGTGGACACTCAATATACGTTTATGGAATAAATTAATGAAAATAAACCTAAAAGAAAAAAGGATAGATGGGAGAAAAGTGGAAATGTCATATTATGAGAGGCTTAAAAAAAACTGTATTTCTAAACTGAGGACTTTATAGGTGACTGCAATGATCAATAAAAGCAAAGAGATCTCCTAATCCCACATCATTTTATTTGGTAGTTTTCTGATTTTCTTTTTGGTATATGCCTAACAAGCAAACAACGTCCTCTGTATAGTTATTATGCAAAATCCATAGTTACAAGTTGCATGACCTTAGACAAGAAACTTAACCTTGCCAAAATTCTCCTTCTTCATTGGCAAAGTGGGAATCAGTAGTGTGACCAAGTTAAATGATTTGTAGAACTGAGCCAGGTAGAACTGAGTCTGGCATATGTTAAAGATACAATATTTATTAGTTAGAATTGTGTTTATCATCTTTAGCAGATTCATTAGATGCAGAGAAAACAGTAAATTATTTTTAAAAGATTTTTAAAATCCAGCGTGCCTGGGTGGCTCAGTTGATTAAGTGTCTGATTCTTGATTTCAACTTAGCTCATGATCCCAGTCCTGGGATCAAGCCCTGTGTTGAGCTCTGCTCAGTGGGGAGCCTGCTTGAGATTCTCCCTCTGTGTCTCTCACCACTCTGTCTCACACACATGTGCACTCTCTCTTTCTCTTTCTGAAATAAACAAATCTTTTTTAAATCTTTTTTTTAAAAAAGATTTACAAAATCAAATTATTTTGTACAAATAGTTTTGTGTTGGGGCACCTGGGTAGCTCAGTCGGTTAAGCACCTGCCTTTGGCCTGGGTCATGGTCCCAGGGTGCTGGGGTCAAGCTGTTCGTTGGACTCCCTGCTCAGTGGGAAGCCTGCTTCTTCCTCTCCCTCTGCAACTCCCCCCAGTTCATGCTCTTTCTCTTGCTCTGCTGTCTCTGTCTCTCTCTCTCTCTCTCTCAAGTGAATGAATAAAATCTCTTTAAAAAATGTTTTTTTTGAAAAAAAATGTTTTTTTGTGTTAAATTCAACCATATAATAATGGAAAAGGGACGCAAAATCTTTCTCTCATTAAGAACAGAATCCATGCAGTATTTAGCTTTTGCCTCCCACTGCGCCTACATAACTAACTCTCTTCCAGTCACAAGTCTATGGCAGTCAAGATTTGTGGAATGTTATGTGAGAACAAATACACAATAAAACAAATTCTTCCCCTACCTGGAGTTGACCTCACCAAAATTTTGCTCGTGTGGATTTTACTTTTATATACCGTTTTCAGCAAAGTCAAGAATTTCAGTTCCATATTGGAAACTGCTGAGTCAGGCTTCTCCACAGTAATGAGAAAAGAGGAACTGGAGAGCTGGAAATAGAAGAGGAAGGTAAAAGTATGTGGCAGAACTGGAGTAGAGAGTTTGGAAGTACCGATTTTTTGTAAAGAAGAAAAGAGTTTTGAGAGGAAAGTAGACCTCATGCTTGGAGCTACACATTTGTATCTATAAAGGAAAGCACGTGGAAACTACTAAAGGTGATGGCGGACTTCTTGGATAAGGACACTTGTCAACACCCCCGAGCTTCCTCATGCACTGCACAGCTCAGATCACTTCATTCACTTCATTCCATCTTCCTGCAATGCTATTGGGGTGGCACAGTTGGCCTTATTCTGTACATGAAGATGCTGAGTTATACAAAGGTTTAAAATGTGCTGAGGTCACACCTGGAAAATGGCAAAGACAGAATTTGAACCCAGGCAGTGTGACTCCAAGGACTGTGGGCTTAAATAGTACAGCACTATCCTTGTGACTAAGTATATAGAATTCTCTGTACAGGAGCAGGGTGTGAGAGACACCTCGTTGGCTTTGCCAAAAAGGTTAAAGCAAAGCTAAATAAAGGTTTTTGCAAGCTAAGATTTCTGGTTATTCTTTAGCTCTGGGCCCAGATTGAGAAGAAAAATCAAAACTGAGTAAAACATTAGAAAGGAATTGATTATTTGGAAAAAAAAAAAAAAAGACAAAGAACAGGAAAGAAAGAAAGGGGGAGGAGGAAGGAAGGAAGGAAGGAAGGAGAAAAAAGGAAAGAAAAAAGAAAAGGAAGGCTCTTTGTGTAAAGACTATCCATAGCAAAGGCAAACAAACTTAACAAGTATCTTATTGGAAGTTTAAAGAAGATTCTAAAGATTTTCTTAAAGTAGCTTAAGGCAATTAATGAAAACCAATGCCACACTACTCAGTTTACACACTATCGCTGTGGTTCATATCTGACCCTGATCCATACTTCTTTTTTGAAAACAAACCCCTGATTTCCTTTGAGAAATCACCCTCCCTCACCATCTCAAAGCAAACTCCACTCCCAGCCTGGATCCATGACCCAGATGTGGCCATTAAAAGTTCTGCATCTCCAATCCATGTGTATGAGGACTCTACCAACCACAGGATTTTTGTTGGGATTATTGATAATAAGAAGAATTCTTCCCAGAAATTGACAAACCAATGTGTTCCAGTCCTGGCCTTGGTGGTGACCATGTTTTTGCAGTACTGAGCAAGACCTGTCCGAAATGATGACAATGCATGGGACAGATGGGAGGGACACAGATTCCTGAAGTCCTCTTGTGTGCATCTGGATCCAACTGAGTCTACCAACTTGACTTTGCAATTACTTAGACCAACTAAAAAAAATGTTTTTAGGCCAAGTCAGCTTGATTTGGCTATCTGCCACTTAGAACAGAGAGAACCTAGACTGAACTACTAATACAAGACATGTAAAATGCCCAATGATAGTCTTTTTATTTAGATATCCTAATTATTTTAATTTGTGTTCACAGAAAGAAGATGTAAGAGTAGTTTCACATTTAACTTTCCAACCTCTTGCTTCCTTTAAGTTCTAAAATTTCTTGCCTGCAAATTCTCCTTCCATGATGTTTTAAGGAAACTACACCTCACAAATCTGACGGACTATCATACAGCATATTGGATATTTACTCACACAGCTGTTTTATTAAGGTGCTATAAATAAGTGCAAGAGGTCAAAGACTTTATTAAGAACTTAATATTATAAAATTCCTTAAGTATCGCACTACATTATTTAGGAAATTTCTTTTAAAAATTTGACATACTCAATGGAAATCTGAGATTAATGAATGTAGGTCAACAGTGGCCCCCAAATCTTACTGTGCATAAGAATTGTGTAGGAAGCTTGATGAACTGAATATTCCAGGGTTCCGTCTTCAAAAATACCCATAGGGAAACTGGAGCGTGGAATCTAAAAGTCTACATCGTAACTAAACTCTTGAAATGATTCTAATGTAAGTAGTTTCAGACCACCAGCCTTGAGGAACTCTTGAAGTTCTCATTGAGCATCAGCAACGATGTTAGTTTGAGTTTGCAAATTATGGATCCATGTCTCCAAGAGGGTCAAGGATAATTAAGGACAAATTTGAAAATTTGCCTAATTTTACTCCCTTATAATCTGATCAGCATTAAATGACATAATGCATATAAAGGATTTCAAATAGTTAGCATATGCTGAAAGCAATCATTTTTAACCTGCTTATTATAATGCAACTAAAAGACAACAGACTTATTCATCTTAGTATACTTAGAATCCAGCTTTCTTCCCTCTCTAAAAATGTTAAGGTCCAAGAAGGTTAAATACTGTGCTGCTTTTAAACCTGGGAATCTCGAATTAGAAGAAAATATATGCCACATTGGTATGTGCTTCTCTGACCCATTTACCAAATAACCTCTAAGCTTGCAAATTTTGAGTGGGCTCAGAATAAGAAAAAGCTCTGTAGCAAGTCCAGTCTGCAGTGCAAGCTGCTGCATCTCTTGAACGTTAGGAAGAAAAGACTAGTAGAAATAGACTCATTTCATCCAAGACCTTCAGAACAAGACCTACCAGCTTCCCAAAATCCTTGGTTGCCTCACTTCTTTGCGTGTTTTTGGTTTTTAACTCTTGGGTTATTTTCTTCCTTCTTAGTTGGTTTAAGGTCCTAAATGGTTCACAGGCATCCTTGGCCTTTAATCACAATATTCTTAAGGGTTTTACCCATGGCAGTCACTGATATGAGACTGATTGTTTAGACACTGGCAAAGTTGAGTAATCCATATCCAAATTAAGGGGAAAAATCACTTGATTACAAATGGATTATGAGACATGTCTTCATGGCTCAAATGTGGAAATCTAGTATTTTGTTTTTGAAGTACCATGTAAGCTTTAATAATAATCCTTTTCTTATTAGTATTTGTCTGTGTTACAGAAGCCAAACATACAAACTCCAGAGTGTTGATTGTTGCTGTACAGCTGCTGCCACGTAACATAATTCAGCTAGTGATCTTTTGACAAAGAAAGCAAGAAGTCCGGACAATTAAAGAAATGAAAACAACTACCATTTGAAATTCAATGCACAATAGTGACATCTCAAAGAACAGTGCAGATCTGGATTGATCACATCCCCAAAAGATAACAGTCCATCAGTCCATCTTTCAGAAAGGGAGTCTAATGAAGTAAAAAAATTTTTTTGTCAAATCAAACAGGATCAGAGCTACAGAATAACATGATGCTAATAAAACGGGACCTTGGGAAGAAGGCAGCAGGCATCGCAGAATAGTATCATACTCTACTAAAACTTCAAAGCCAGGTGTCTACCAAAAAGTGCCTTGGCACCAACCAGGAAAACCAGCAACCAAACCAACAGCCCCCAGGGAAGAAACTATTTCTTCAAAATTTACTTCCCAGAACACCCACCTGCCAAAGCTCCACAGACTGCAGCCCTTATGCCCCAATACTGTGCTCACGATGCTCCCCTTTACTCAATTCTGGGCCTTTTGGCAAAAATACTAAGGCTGTGGGAAAGGAGAGAGAGCAGTCGTTGTCTTGAGGCAGGTCAGCTGCTTGAGAAATAGGTCTCTTTTAAGCTTTACCAATACCTGGAACTGAATGCAAAATACAGGAGACTAGTTATTTTCCTCCCTTTTGTAATATTATCACCTATGTAATCTTATACTTTTTTACTTATATGGATTCTATGTACACAGAAAGTTATATTAAATAAACATATTATTCACACACAAAAAAGGTGATATCTGAAAACTGAAGTGGAGAACACAATTTGCAAAACTGTACCAGTTCTCACAAAACAGATAAACTACACTACACCATAACATGCAAGACAAGCAATTGAAACTCATTCCATTTTAATATATCTCCTTTAGATCCCTGTATTCCAATATAAGACCACTGTTGAAATGATCCAATGGTGACCGCATGGATTCCTGTGTTAAAGATAAGACCATTTACTGTCCCAGCAATTTGACTTACGAATTCTTACTAATCCCTGACAAGTCCATTCAATGACTAACTCCAGCTTCAAATCTTATAAAGCCTCCTTGATGCACCCATTTGTAACACACCCCATGGTTCCTTGTAGGAACAAGCCAATAAACTTGCATTTGTGTTTCTGGTGATCTGTGGCTAGTGGGATATAACCAAGCACCCCACCACCCAGAAATGCCTGGTCAGATAGGACAGTAGCATGACCTACTGAAGATTCAGTTACAAGACCAGTTACGAGACAATATTCTAAAATGTTTGGTTTCTCCTCTACAGGTTACAGTTAAAGCTTTGAATCAGAAGGTGCTATTTCTCCCATAGTCAGAATAATGGGAGTGCCTTCTTCCAGTATTATAGACACTCAGAGTATTTGACTCCTGTTCTTCCCATTTTGAATTCTAAAGGTTTGGAAGTCCCACCAAGGGACACAACAACTATTCCACTGAATTGGAAGTTGCAGACTACTACCTGGCTTTTTTGAGTTGCTTATGCTGTTGTGTCAACAGTGAAAGAGAGGGGACACTTATTGACTGAAGTGACTGATCCTAATCACCAAAGGGGAGCCAGTTTACTGCTACAAAATGCGGGCAGGCAGGACAATGTATGAAACCCAGGTATTCTTCTAGGCGCTTCCTAATATTTCTACATCCAAGAGCAAAAGTTATTGGAAAATTATAATAACTGAAGAAAGGCATGACCATTAAAGATGTAGACCCTTTAACAGTAAAGATCTGAGTCACTCCACCAGTTAAAGGATTTAGGCCAGCTGAAGCATTGGCTGAGGGCAAAGAAAATGTGCAACGTTTAGTGGAGAAAGGAAGTTATAAATATCACCATAGCCTTCTGAAACTAGAACTATAACAACTATGTATATTTTCTTCCTTGCTTGTTACATAAATATAAATAAATATATCATCTGTTACACAACATATTATTACAATGTTACATTATTTATTACCTTTTATATTATATATCATATGTTGTGTGATATGTATTATATATTTGCATTAATTGACCTCTTTTTGCATCCTCTTTTCCCCCTTATCATTTTGAAAAGATTACTGGTAGTGATGAACTTTAAAATTTAGTCATCAGATTTCAGAATAGTTATATGGGCCTGGGAATAAACCTCAGGACTAATTAATATCACCTAGAGATGGACACCATGATTTCCCTGTATTAAATATTATATGTTAGGATATTACTTAATTTGATCTTATGACTTCATATCTCCCCTTTTTGAGGAAAAGTGAAAATAGCTTCTTTCATAGGAGGGTGGTTGCATACATTTGTCATTGCTGCTGTACAGAAATTCAAATACATTTAGAAGGGGTAGATGGATGCCAAGTAGCCCCAAATTTGGACTGTGCCCATTTTTTAGCCATTGCTCCTCAATTCCAAAACCATCCTTCTATACTTTGTTTTGGAATCCTGTCAATAAAAATCCACAAACTGTATTCCTTCTTTGCCAGCGGCTTTTTGATAGTCTCTATCAATAGAGGGCACTCGAAGGAGACAGGGAGACCAGAGCAGGGAAGGGATGGATTTCCTCTTGTTCACTTGCTGTTCTTGCCCATGTTGCTCCAACACCTGCCCTTGATCCTGGCAGCAGCAAATGGTGCTACTCTGTCTTTCTCTGTCATTCCCAGAACCAACCTCTTATCATGCCTTCAAACAGTCCAGCTCCAGACAGGTAGTGCCATCTCTTTGGAGGCTTGAATTCCAACCACCAAGGGTCTCTATTCATTTTTTTATTTTTTTTAAATATTTTATTTATTTATTCATGATGCGACAGAGAGAGAGAGAGAGGCAGAGAGAGAAGCAGGCTCCATGCAGGGAGCCTGATGTGGGACTCTATCCTGGGTCTCCTGGATCACACCCAGGGCTGAAGGTGGCGCTAAACCGCTGAGCCACCGGGGCTGCCCTCTATTCATTTTTTTAAATTCTAATCCTTGGGACGCCTGGGTGGCTCAGTGGTTGAGCATCAGCCTTCAGCTCAGGGTGTGATCCTGGAGACCCAGGATTGAGTACCACATTGGGCTCCCTGCATGGAGCCTGCTTCTCCCTCTGCTTGTGTCTCTCCCTCTCTCTCTCGGTGTCTCTCATGAATAAATAAATAAAATATTTAAAAAAATAAATTCTAATCCTTCCAAACTCTTCCCTCTATTCTTCCAGTCCTGGAGTAGTAGCTCTTCCTGCCACTGCTCCGTCTATCTAAATGCCATGTCTCAGTTTTGCTCTTTGATCCTTTAGCAGCCATTTAACCAAGGTCCTAGATTAAATTCCCCCTGCTAAAATAACTGGTGTGGTTTCCTTTTCCTGACGAACACCATGGGATGCAAATATAAACAGCCCTATTGCCCTAAGGTGGCAGTTAGCATACAGGGTTCAGCTATTGGATTAAGCCAAGAATTCCAGTAGTATTAACATTCCACTTTTACAACACAGGTCAACAATGTCCTTATTCAAAGTTTTCAGAGCCAGAAATGTTTCAGAATTCAGAATATTTCAGATTTTAGAAAGGAAACCATGTATATACATTAAATTGTGTAATAGCTCCAATTGGGGTATAGGATAGTACCTCATCATTAAACATTTGAGGGAATAAATATTCCCTCAAATCAGTTCAGGCCACGTTTTGCCAACAAGTGAGTTAAACACACACACACACACAACTTGTGGTTTTCAAAGCTTTTTACTTTTGAATTGTAGTAAAGCATTTTGAACTTGTATTCGGAAACACTACCAAATGACTAATCAAACGACCAATAGTTTTTTTTAATCTAAGATTGGATTAAAGTGGTTTCAGGAAAACTCTGAGCAAATCTGAGAGGAAAGTAATGTCTGACTTAAACATAAGCAGAAACAACAAAGAAATCTTTGAACAGACTACTTTGGTAGTCTTCAGAAAAATTGCCCCCATTTACCTGAGAATCAGTGAATCAGTTCTCTGGCAGAAGGGAAAATCTACTCTGACAGCAAATCATAAGGAGTTTGTATTTGAGACTGGGTTAATGAAGTTTCATGTGAAATTCAGACAGTGGAACTCTTATCAGAGGAATTGTGATAGGATCCATGGAACATGTTCTAACATGCCGATTTGCTATTTTGGATTTTTATGTATTGTAAAATTAACCAGGAAATATATATATATATATATATATATATATATATAGTTTTCTAAAATGATTTTATATATATGAATATAAATATATATGAATATAATATATATATGTATTCCTGATAATTCAAATTTATCAAGCTAACTGCCAGGAAAACTCAAAAAAGAAATTGGTAAAAATGATTGCTCTGGAGAAGTGAGACTGTGGGAATTGAAAATGGAGAAGGGGCAGAGGGATTTTTGTTTAGGCTTCTCTGTCTTATTTGATTCATAACTAGGTGAATTATTAATTTAATAAAAGACTTTTAATTACTACCCTAAAATGTATAAACTTAAAATGGAACATGTCCCTATGAGTTGTGAATAATAGTGCTTAATTTTTAAAACATAAACATATGGTCTTTTCAGTTTCTGAACAGCAATTTAAAATGTGACTTAATAAAAGTGATTTAAATCAAGCTAACTCAACCTCTAGCTCTAGATGACCTAGTAAAGACACTTCTACCTCTGCTCTCCTCCCTAAAACCAACAAAACAATGATAAAAACAGGGACAAATACTTCATTTCCAATGAAGCTGGAAAATAATCACACCCTCAAACCACAAACTATGAAAAACAGCTGCCAAAAGACAGTAGATCCTGGACCAAAATGAAAGAAAGAGGCTGGGAGGAAAGGCACCAAACTGATGAGTCTTGCAGTAGGTCAAATTCCCCAAAAGCAGCGAGTGGCCCTGAAGGCTCCACCAGTGATCTCCAGGTTAGCACAGCCAGTTCCTGGAGTGTGCCCAGGAATATCCCTGAAGCCATCTTTAACCTGCTAACATTACGAGATGTGGAGCTGAGTGAGAAACACTGATATGTGACACGTAGACACAAAGTCTGTTCATGGAATCAGATGGCAAATACATGATAATAAGCAAGTGGATTTCGTAGCAGATAATCACTGACTTATTTATTTATATAAACACTTAGTTCTTACACTTTGCCAAGAACTGCTCAAGGTATCTTACAAATTTTCACTCACTTCATCCTGATGGCTCTGTGAGGTAGGTACTATTACCATCACTATTCTGCTACAGGTGAGGACACTGAGGCACTGTGAAGTTAAATGTCTTGCCCAGGACTGCAGCTCAGGAGCAACAGAACCTGAATTCAAACCTAAGCAGAATGCCTCCAGAGTTCACACTTGTAAACACTAAATTTGATCACCTCTTTGAAGGGAAACATGAGTGAATGAAAAAATGAAGGAAGGAAACATCATCACACACAAAAACTTTGTCATTATCTCTCTTTTTTTAAAAGATTTTATTTATTTATGCATGAGAGATAGAGAGAAAGAGGCAAAGACATAGGCAGAGGGAGAAGCAGGCTCCCTGCCAGAAGCCCAATGTGGGACTTGATCCCAAGACCCCAGGATCACAACTGAGCCAAAGGCAAACACTCAACCACTGAGCCACACAGGAACCCCATTATGTCATTACTAAAAAGCCAACCTGTCACCAAGGGAGGCTAGATAGAATGCCCACAAGCAGAGCCTTAACAGAGAACTAGAAAGTGCTCTGCGACTTTCAGAGGTTCCACAAACTCTATGATTTCTCACATTACTCTTACCTTAGCTTAGTCTACTGAGTGAAACTGCCCACTGCTTCAGTTCATCTTCTGGGCCCCTTTCCTCCAAATTTTTGACATCATAGCTAGTTGTGACCAGACTACCCTCCTTCAAAGATGAGTAATAATCAGAAATGGAACTCTCCAACCAATGAGGACAAAAGAAAGAAAATGAAGACAATTAGCCTGTAGAAAGACATGTAAAGGCATGTAGAGCAGCTGAAAGAAAATAAAACCAGTACAAAAAACAAACGGGGGTGGGGGGGAGTAGGTTTAGTAAAATAGAGTCAAGGATATGGAGGAAAAGGAAATCCAAATCATACACATACATACACACATACACACACACACACACACAGGCACATGTATGTCCTACATCGTATAGGACTTCACTGTGAGCCATCGAGAAATTACACTATTTCAAAGACAATGTATGTCCATTGGCCCGTGTGCTAAGAAAAGATGTTCCAAAAATTCTGAGATTTCTCAAATTATTGCTACCTCAGCTTAGTCCCCTGGCTCATCTTTCCTCACATTTCTCTCCAAAATAGTTTATTCAGGAAGAATGCTCCCTATTTAGAAATCAGTAATTTTTAAAAACAAAATCAACTTAGAATCTATACAAAAATAATTCAAGTAAAAGAGCTAACAAAAAACAGATGAAGAACACACACACATGATTTTTTGCCATAGAATAAGCCAAAGAGTTCTCCATTAAATAAGAGAACTTAAGAGAAGACAATGGTCTTTATGCAACAAGAAATCAAAACAAGGAACTAACATTTACTAAGTAATTAAGGTCTAGGCACTAAGTGAACTATTTAAATGTAAATAATTAAAAATAGATTTCTGTGAAAGTAAAGGCAATAATAATAAAATCACCTAAAAGCAATTAAGACAATTTTTTATCCAAATTTTTATTTAAATTCCAGTTAGTTAACATACAGTGTAATATTAGTTTCAGGTATAGAATATAATGATTCATCTCTTACATACAATACCCAGTGCCCATCACAAGTGCCCTCCTTAATACCCATCACCTATGTAACTCATGCCCGGCTCCCCCATCTGCCCTCCAGTAAGGATAGTTTTAGATTTCTTCAATACAGTGCTCAATTCTAGAGAAAAGCAGAAAAATGTCTGCAAAGACCATAGGAAAAAAGCAAACAAACATTCACTCAAGTATAAGAACAACAACTACTTTCAAACATGAATGAGTTTAGGAATATAGTTAATCTGAATCTTCTTAAATAAATTTAAAGAATTTCTTTTTTTTTATTTTTTATTTATTTTTATTTTTTTTAATTTAAAGAATTTCATTAATAAAAAGACAAATAGAGAAAACATGACTAAAGTACTGGCAATGCTCTTTAAATTAACTTAGATGTAGAACTAAGACTAAACAATGGGGTTACAAAATAAAATATAAATGTTATGAAACAAAGCAATGTAGAAATAATAATATTCAGAAAATCCATAAGTTTTTTTTAAAAAGATTGATTTATTTATTCATAAGAGACACAGACAGAGAGAGAGAGGGAGAGGCAGTGACACAGGCAGAGGGAGAAGGAAGCTCCTCACAGGGAGCCCAATGTGGAACTCGATCCCAGATCCTGGGATCACAACCTGAGCCAAAGGCAGGCACCCAAACACTGAACCACCCAGGCATCCCTGAAAATCTATAAGTTGATAAGGAAAGATGGAATCAGTTTTTGTGGGAAAGGTACCATGGTCAATTATACTGTTTAGAACTCAATGGAGAAAAAATAAAATAAAAAAAATAAAAACCAATGAAGTTTACCGCTAATATTGTACATAGCAATGAAAGATTGAATGCTTTCCCCTAAGACTGTGAACAAGACAAGGAAGTCCACTTTCACCATTCCTACGCAATATTGTGTTGAGGACTCTAGTCAAAGCAACAAGGTAAGGGAAAGAAATATAAGACATACAGATTGGAATGGAAGAAGTAAAACTATTTTTATTCCCAGTATGTATTATTCCCTGTAATCAGCAAATAAACTAAAAAACTACTAAACATCAGGATGCCTGGGGGGTTCAGTGGTTGAGCATCTGCCTTCAGCTCAGGTCGTGATCCCGGGGTCCTGGGATAGAGTCCCACATTGGGCTCCCCACAGGGAGCCTGCTTCTCCCTCTGCCTATGTCTCTGCCTCTCTCTCTGAGTCTCTCATGAATAAATAAATAAAATATTTTTTAAAACCCAACTATTAAACATTGATAAGAGCAATCAAAAACGTAATAAGTGGTTAGATATTCTATTTTCATGGGTTGACAGATTCAATTGATATCATTAAAGATACCAATTCTACTGAAATTCATCTATAGATTTGATGCAACTCCCAATCAAAATGTCAGAAGACATTTTTTGCAGAAACCAACAAGTTGATTCCAAAAGGTATATGAAAACCAAGATTTAGAATAACCAAAATGATTTTGAAAAAGAAAAACAAAGTCAGAGGACTCATACTCCCTGGTTCTAAGTCTTATTATAAAGCTATTGTAATCCAGAAAGCTTTATATTGACAAAAGTATAGACATATAGATAATAGAAGAGATCAAAAAGTTCAGAAATAGATCCATGTATCTATCATCAAATTTTGATGAAGTCATTCAATAGACAAAAGACAGTCTTTTCAACAAATGATGTTAGAACAATTGGGAATCTCTATGTTGAAAAAAAATGACCCTTCATCCACATCTCCAATCATATACAGAAATTAATTCAAAATCAATCATAGATGTAAATAAAAAACTTAAAACTATCAAATTTCTGGAAGAAAATATAAATTTTTGGAATCTTGGGCTAACAAATATTTCTAGATAGCATACAAGAAGCACAAACCATAAAACAAAAAAGTAAGTTGGATCCATATCTCACATCATATACAAAAATTAACTTGAATCTTTGACCTAAATGTAAATTAAAATTATTGACAAAGAATCTTTGCTTGACCAAACTTTAGTCAGTCACCCTCCCCTAGGCCCATCTGGGCACTTTTTTATAAAATCCAGTTTTAGCAAGAATCCTAAGTCAATCTAACCAGAATGTCCCACCCACCATATCTGATCACTCTTGATGTATGATCAAGTTCCCCATCCTCCAGCCTCTCCCAGGTGATATGATCATGCTGATTTGTCTTCAGCAAGAATTCTGTTAGATGAGTTTAGCCAGAATCCTCCTCACTCTATTATTTCCTCTTAGTGATTTTCCATCCACTGAAACCCACCTTGCTCCTTGGCTATAAATCCTCACTTGCCCATGTATTCAGAATTGAACTCTGTTCTGTATTGAGAACTATCGCAAGTTTCCTGAATAAAATCTGATTTTGCCACTTTAACTACTGTCCAACTAAGTTTCTTTCTTTGACACTACAAAACTTTTAGGGGAAAAAAAAGAAAATCTTTATGACATTGGGTTACCAGAGATATCTTAAATAAGATACAAAAAGTACAAACCATAAACAAAAAATGATAAATTGGACTAGTTCCCAGAATATATAAAGATTCCCCAAACATAGTAAAGAAAAATCAAAGGATCCAGTTAAAAAAAAAAATTGAGCAGATTTGAATAGAAACTTTGCCAAAGAAAAGATTCAAATGGCAAACAAATACATGGACATATGTTCAACTTATTAGTCATTAGGGAAATTCAAATTAAAGCCTCAATGATATACCATCAAACACCTACTAGAATGGCTAAAATTTTTAAAGGTGACAATACCAGGAGTTGACAATGAATCAAAGCAACAGAATCTCTCATATGTTTCTGTTGGAAATGTAAAGTAGTACGGCTACTTTGGAAAACAGTTTGACAGTTTCTTAAAAGGTTAAACAAACCCGACAATCCACTTTTAGGTATTTACCCAAGAGAAATGAAAACATATGTCCACACAAACACCTCTACACAAATGTTTAAAGCAGCTTTATTCATAATCCCTAAAATCTGGAAATGTCCCACATGTCTGTTGACCTGGGAATGGATAAACAACTTGTGACATATCCATACTTAGCAACATAAGAGGAAAGCCACTGATGTATTCAACAACATGGATGAACCTCAAAACCATTATACTAAGTGAAAGAAAGCAGACACTAATAATAACATAATGAATTACTCAATTTATATGACATTCCTGAAAAGCAAAACTGTAGGGATAAAAATCAGTGTTTGCCAGAGGTTGGGAGTGGGGTAAGAGGTTGATTACAAAGGCCTTCAGGGGGGCTCTATGGTATGAAGGAAATAGTCTACCATATGGTAATGACGGCAGTATTTACAGGGCTGTACATATGTATCAAAACTCATAGAACTATACACCTAAAAAGGGTGAATTTTGCTATATACCTAAAAGGGCAAATTATACCTGCATAAATGTGATGTTCAAGAAGACACTAATTTATAAATCATGTAAATTATAGTTATAATGAAGAATTGAAGAAAATATAATTAATTAAAATTAAGACTTGGCAAATGGGTGTATGGAAATAGGCAT
Source organism: Vulpes lagopus (assembly GCF_018345385.1). Lineage (NCBI taxonomy): Eukaryota > Metazoa > Chordata > Mammalia > Carnivora > Canidae > Vulpes > Vulpes lagopus. The sequence goes on along the minus strand of NC_054834.1, from coordinate 85,570,142 downwards.
AAATCAGTTTTTTTATTTATAATAGGGAGGCAATATGTAGCATCAAAAGTCAAAAAATAAGGGGATCCCTGGGTGGCTCAGCAGTTTAGTGCCTGCCTTCAGCCTAGAGCATGATCCTGGAGTCCCGGATCAAGTCCCACATCGGGCTCCCTGCATGGAACCTGCTTCTCCCTCTGCCTGTGTCTCTGCCTCTCTCTCTCTCTCTCTCTCTGTGTGTGTCTCATGAATAAATAAATAAAATCTCAAAAAAAAAGTCAAAAAATAAAAAAATATAAGCTTGGGTAGTCACCAAAGGGCTTAAAAACACATTATAAATTTTATAAACTATCAGAGGGAAACACACACATACACATTTGATTTTGAAAGTATAGATATTAACAAACTAAAAACTAAAGCAGTAACAGTAGAAATCATAAAAGATGAGAAAGAACTAATACCTAACCATATCTGCATAACAATATATATAAATGGAATCAAGCCGCATATTAAAAGAAAAATATTTTCATATAGGTTTAGAAAATCAAACTCAACTATTTGTTGCATGCAAAAGACACATTTAAAGCAAGGTTAAATACTGGGCATATATATGAGGAAATTAATTTTAACTGGCTAATGGAATGATTACTTTATTAAGATCAAACAAAATTAAATTCACAGCAAAAGCATGAAATAAGACAAATAAGTTCATTTTATAAAGATAAAAGGGTCAATCATAATGAAGGTCTGTCATGGATCATTAATGCCAAAATCCTAGCCTGAAAATTCCTAAGCAAACACTATGTAAGATACAAAGAGAAATAGAGAAAAATATAGAAGTAATGGAGAAAGACCACGTACTCTCTTGACCCACGACAGATCAAGAAAGTAGTAAAATAAAATAAAATAAAATAAAATAAAATAAATATATAGGATCAAATTCTACAATTCATAAAGTCTCTCTAAAGTTTTAATCTCTTGGGATACCTGGGTGGCTCTGTGGTTGAGTGTCTTCCCTTGGCTCAGGGCATGATCCTCAGGTCTCAGGATCTAGTTCCACATCGAACTCCCTGCATGGAGCCTGCTTCTTCCTCTGCTTATGTCTGTGTCTCTCATGAATAAATAAATTAAATCTTTAAAAATAAATTAATAAAATAAAATGTTAGTCTATCTAAAATATATCACACCCTTCACCCTGAAAACAAATAATATTTCATCTTTAAATAGTCAAAGAATATTCACCAAAAAATTTGGTTTATGTGGGACCACAAAATATTCCCAATATATCACAACAAACAAAAATACAGATCATATTTTCAAATTTTAATACAAAGTAGGATTGGTTTTTTTGATAAAAAACAGAATCCCCAACTGCCTAAAACTTGAGACTATTTAAGAAGTTGACTTAAAGGCAATAGAAGTTGAAATTGAAAAATGTTTTAAAAATAATATTAATGAAAACACTAAAGATCAAAATCCATGTGCTATGACTAAAAGAAATGTTTTGAAGAATGATTCAGAGCCTTAACCAAGTTACCAGACAAGAAAAAAAGAAAATAAGTGAGTTCATATTCAAAACAAGAGGTAAGAAAAAGAGTAAGAAAATAAATCTAAGGAAAGCAAAAAAGAGATTAAAGACAGAATGACATATTAATGATTTTGAAACAAAAAATATAAATGAAATAAACATAACGGATTACTTGAAAAATATCGACAAAATGAATAAAATGGTAGCTTGTCTCATTTTTTTAAAAGATGTGTAAGAGAATCATAAACATACCTAAATTTAGGTAAACCTAAATAATCATAAGAAAATACTTTGCATAAAATTATTCAAGTTCTCTTGAAAATCTGGATAAAATAAATCCGTTTCTGAGGAAATATAAATTGCCAAAACTGACCCTAGAAAAGATTTTTTTAAGACAAGCAAACCAATTACCACTAAAGAAATTGAGAAGGTTATCAAAGATTAATCCCTTACAAAAGCAACAGGCTCTATCAGTCTCACTAATGACTTCATTCAAAGCATCTAGGAACATATTATTTCAATCTTAAGTGGTCCCTAAGCATGATCTGAGATAGAAAGAAAAAAATGAGACTGTCACTGAATCTGAAAATAGAGCAAAAGAAGGGAAACTACATACCAGTATATAATCAATAACAATACAAGAATGCCATAAGTATAAGCAAATAAGCAGATTAAATGGGGTTCATTTTGGGGATGCAAGGGATAGTTCAAAATTAGAATATCTGTTAATTTATTGCTATCACATTAATAAGTTAAAGAAGAAATCCTACTTAACCACTTCTATAAATAGTAGAAGGTATTTTGCAAAGTTGAATGTCCTTCCCTGGTTTAAAAGTCATAGGCATATTCACATATATGTATAAATGTGTGTAAACATACGTGTACATGTACGTGAGTGCATATACATATGTTACGTACATACATACCTGACCAAAATCTGGCATCATACATAATGAAGAATCAATTAGAATTTTTTCCATTACCATAAGACACAAGATGGATAATGACAGCCTGCACGGAAAGCATTGGAGTGAGCTGTCAGGGGAAGCCCAGTGGCAGCTGGTACTAATACGAACGGCATTAGAATGGGAAGGAGAACACTGCTGTGCCAGCCAGTACCTGTGTCCCACCCAAGGACGATGTCGTAATAGGGCAGCAGAAACAGATTGGCAGGATCAGGAAATTAGCTACGTACAGGGGACAAGACAAATAAGTAAGTATTCTAAGGATGACGGGAGGTGCTCACTGATGGAAGGGAGAACACAAATATGAGAAGAAGAAAAAAAAAAAGTAGGATAAATCCGGCCCTACTGAAATGGAATTGAAGCTCAGTGAGATAGAGATGTATAAAGGCTTGTCTGCATGTCTCCTGCTGCTCCCGGTGAGAAGGCCTGGGAGCAGTAACACTGCAACTGCCATAGCAAGGCTCTCATCCAAATCTTAGTTTCCAAATTGCACTCTCCTCTAAAAGGAACAAGGACTTCTTGGAGGAATTACTGATTTCAGGGGTGGACAGGTAAGGTACAAGAGGAGTCAAAAGTACCCTGTTATGCCAGAAAGTAAGAGAATGCTCAGAGTGATAGGACGTGGCAAAAGACACAGGAAGCAGCTTGAGGGAGCTTTTAATATCCAAATCTGGAACAACTGGATCATTAAAATAAAGATAGTGATGAATTACAATAAGTAAACAAATAAATAGAAGAGAAAGAGCTTTCTTACCATAGAAAGCTAGAAAATAAATGTAGAAGAAATGATGAAATTGGAAAATCATTTGACAGTCATCAGTAATAATTCACATAAGGAAATCAATGGGTACTAAAACTAATGGGCGAAAGTAGAATAAGAAATGGAATATTTACATACTTTCAAAAGTATCAGCTCAGAAAATACGAATTACAAAGGGAAAGAAAAGAAACAAGGGGAGCGATATCTGGCAGGCATTTCTTAATCGAGTGCTCAAAGTTAAGATCATGAGTAATGGTATAAATGGACTTAGTGTAACACCAGATAGCGTGCAGTGAGGAGAACGCCCTATCACTTCTGCAAAAAAATGCATAACCTGAGTTTTATCCCCCAAAAAACATTGGACAGACCCAAAATGAGGCACATTTTTAAAAAGGGATGCCCTGTATTCAAAAATGTCAATGGCATGGATCTCAAGGACAGATAGAGAACAAGTTCCAAACTGAGGGAGCCTAGAAAGACATGACAATTGGGCACAACACATAATTCTGGAATGGATCCTCTTACTAGAAAGGGACATTACTTGAACTTGATTTAGTTAAGGGTTGACAACCAGATTCATCTACGTAAAAGTGGTTTTATTTTTCCCTTAGTGATAGCAATGATGGAATATTAAGCACCATGAGTTAGTCCTTCTCTACAACCACCTAATGGTATTAGCCTTTTTATTTATGGGTCATCCTGGCAAAAATAAATTATTTCATTGGGAATTGCAAAAGAACGGTTTTCTAATTCTCTCATTTCTTCTACGTTTATCAGCTAACATCCTTCTATACAGAGGAGCTTTCCCTTATCTTGTAAAATGACATGGTAAATGATTTTTCTTTCTTTTTAATTACAGATTTGCAGAGTAAGGATTTGATGTAAAAGTCACCTTCAATGTGATAAATGAAACATGTGTTCTCTTTCCTTCTCTCTCTCACTATGGATTGATGAATTATAATCAGTTACACTTGATACTCTTCTTACTACTAAAATTTGGCCACTGGAGCCTTTTCAATCTGATTCTTACATATTTTTGTCACATGCCCACTAGTCTTTGAGAACCTCCTTGCTTTGTACAACAAGACAAACCAGGCTCGCTTTGTACTTTTCCTGTCACCTGCCTGAGAATTAGGCATTTCTTCAAGAAGATGATTCCTTTCAGCTCCAACTAAGATGTGGATGTTAAGTCTAACTGTTGCTACTGGAGTATCAATGATTCTAGACAATTTCAGGTTTGATATAAAATGAAGGGTTTTATGTTGATATTTTCTTTTTTTTTAAATTTAAAAAGATATTGTTTATATATTTATTTCAGAGAGAGTGAGAGAGAGTGCACAGAGGGAGAGGAAGAAGCAGACTCCCCACCAAGCAGGGAGCCCGACACAGGGCTCCATCCCAGGGCCCTGAGATCATGACGCTTAACAGGTGTCCCTATATTGACAATTTCAATTTAAATTCAATTCAAATTTATGTACTGGAGATTTGTTTCCCTTAATTACTTTAATTTTCTATTTTTATCTCCTACTGCTTACATTAAAAATCCGAGGTCCTAATAACATTAACAAATTGTCTTTTTTGTTTTACCCTACCTAATGCATATAAAATAGTGTCAAAATTATAATAATATTACTATTTTAAAAACTACTGAGTTAAATTTAGTTTTCTTTGCAGTTCTTTTTGTCTTTGGAATATCACACGGATAATGTCATCAGAGAAATGCAAATCAAAGCTATGAGATTCCATTTCATACCCACTTGAATGGCTATAATCAGAAAGACAGATCATGCAAGTGTTGACTAGGATATGGAGAAATTGGAATCCTCAAACACTGCTTTTAAAATTTTAAATGTTTCAGCCTCTTTGGAAAACAGTCTCACAGTTCCTCAGATGTTTAACATAGATTTACCATATGACCTAGCAATTCTACTCCTAGATATATACCCAAGAGGAATGACAACATATGTTCCCACAAAAACTTATATATGTGTGTTCGTAGCAGCATCACTCAATATAGCCAAAAATGAAAACAATCCACTGATGAGTGAATAAATAAAATGTACCATAAGGGATTATCATCATCATCACCATCATCATTTTTAAGCAATAAAAAGGAGTGAGATATTGTTACGTGCTACAATTTAGATGTACCTTGAGAACATTATGCTAAGTGAAAGAAATCAATCACAAAAGACCACATATATTGCATAATTCTATTTATGTAAGATGTTCAGTATAGCAAATTTATAGAAATAGAAAGTAGGTTAGTGTTTGCCACTGAGAGGGGTGGGGAGTGGGAGAAGGGCAGACCGCTAATAAGTACAAGGTTTCTCTTCTGGGTAATAAAAATGTTCTATACTTAAATTGTGGTGATGGTTGCACAACTCTGTGATACGGTATATGCATTATATCTCAATAAATATCTTTTAAATAAGATATCAACTTGATAAAAGATTTCTTTAAGAACCTGAGATAACATCATATTTAATAGTAAAAAACTGTTTTCCCTTTATGATTAGGAACAAAAAAAGGATATCTGCTCAAATCACTTCTTTTCAACATTAAACTGGAGGTCCCAGCCAGTGCCATGGGCAAACAAACAGATGAATAAATAAATGCATGTATACATAAAGATTTAAAGGAAAGAAATAAAATAACATGATCCCAAAAGTCCTGCAAAGGAGCCACTAGAACCAATAAGTGAATTTAGCAAGGTTACTAAATACAAAGAGAATATATAAAAATCAAGTGTATTGCAATATATAATCAATAAGCAATTGGAAGATAAAATTAAAAGAACAATTTCATTCACATTAGCATCCAAAAACATGAATATTTAGAGATACACTGAATAAAATCATGTATAATATCTTTGCACTGAAAAGTGCAAAAAATAAATTCAATATCTAAATAAATGGAGAAATACACCATACTTTTGGATTGAAAGACTCAATATGGTTAGGAATCATCTCTACTCAAGTTGATCTATAGATTCAGTACAATCCCAATCAAAATACCGGGAATCTTTTGTGTAGAAATTGCAAAGATCTAAAAGACACAAAACAATTTTGAAAAAGAAGAATGGGGTTGAAGTACTTGTATATCTGACCTCAAGACATAAAGCTAAAGTAATTAAGACTTAGAACAAATCAAAAGATGGTGTGATGTTGGCATAAGAAGAAACATGAATAAATAAAACAGAATAGTCTAGAAGTAGACCTACATATATATGGCAAATCGATTTCTGACAAAACTGCCAAGGTAACTCAACGTGAAAAGCAGTCCTTTCAGCAAATGGTGCTGCAACAACCATTTTTTAAAATATACTCATGTAAAGAAAAATCCATCTTGGTATTTCCTTCACTCTATACACACGAAAAAACAAACAAACCCAGCTCTCTAAATGGATCATAGATCTATGTAAAAGCTAAAATTATAAAGCTTTTAGATAAAAACATAAGAGAAAATATTTGCAACCTTGTAGTAGGCAAAGATTCTTGGCTGGGACACCAAAATCACAAAACATAAAAAGAAAGGCTTGATAAACTGAACCTCATCAAAATTAAAACTTGCTTCAAAAGATACCATTAAGAAATAAAGAGGCTAGTCTCAGAAAGGGAAAAAAATAGTTCTTGAATCTAAAATATATAAAGAAATCTTATTGCTCAATAACAATTTAGAAAGGAATCCAAAGGAAATGCAAGTTAGGATTACAATGAGATGTGATAACACATTAAAATTAAAATCATTAAAATTAGGGGCATCTTGGTGGCTCAGAGTTTCAGTGTCTGCCTTTGGCTCAGATTGTGATCCTGGGGTCCTGGAATCGAGTCCCACATCAGGCTCCTGAGGAGCCTGCTTCTCCCTCTCCCTGTGTCTCTGCCTCTCTCTGTGTGTCTCTCATGAATAAATAAATAAAATCTAAAAAATAAAAATAAAATAGTTAAAATTAAAGACAGAAAAAACTAAGTATTAATTAGCATGTGATCTCCACACTTCGCTGGGATTCCATACTATACCTGTTTTGCAAATACCCTGTCAGTTTCCTATAGAGTTAAACACGCACTTGCACTGGTAGATATTTACTGAAGAGAAATGAGAACATAGGAATGTAAAAATATATAAATGCTCCTAGCACCTGGTTATATCCACTTTGGCAGAAGAAGTGGCCCAAGCTCAGACCATATATGATTCAGAAGCAATGGCAAATGGCCTAGCTCTTTAACCAGAAGCTAGGTCTGGAAATTAAAAAACTGAAAGATTAAGTACAAAGAGATCTAAGTTAGAGGCATGTGGGAGTGGGCACTAAGTGTGAAGATCTATGTGCCACATGTCAGCATCCACCAGAGAGCATCCACATAAAAGAAACATCAATCTAAGCAACTAGACAAAATAACTTGGACAGCTGCATCAGCAACCTCACTCAGTGACTACATGGACTCTTCCAGCCTAGAAGGGCCTGAGATTTGTCTTACCAGGAGTAGACACTCCAGGTACATGTCTGCCTTTCCCGCCAGGAGGGCCCCAGCCATCCCACTATCTGAGGGCTAATAGTGTTTGGTCCAACGTCATAGGATCCCACAAAGATCAGGGGATGCACTTCACAGCAGAGAAGTTGCCAGAGTCTTCTAGGTCTACAGGATCCACTGATTGTAGCATATCCTACGTCACCCACAAGTGGCTGGTTTACTTAGGATTTTTTGCACAGTCTGAAAAGTCTTTCAACTTTTCACCTAAGTTCTTGGTTTGTATCCACAAATCAGGCAGATTTACCCATAAGTCAGGTTTAGGTTATTTCCTCTTCCATCAGCTGTTTATAATGAATTCCATTGTGGTCATGGGTGTCAGCTAAGATGCTTCTCCAAGCATGGGATCTGGGCCTTCTGTTCACACAGCTTGCTCCTGCCCTCTGGCCCTGCTTGGCCTCAGATGTATTAGTCCCACCTCATGAGGGATGGCAACTGTGCCTGCCTGAACTTCTAGCTGGTGGGACTCACCGGACTCAGACCCTGAGGGGTGATTCCATGTGCATGGTCTTTTGGTCAGGTGCTCTATCTCTACCAGGGCTCCATTTTCCCTCAATACCATGACATTTTTAATCATTTCTACTTTTTCAGTAAGCAGTTTGACTTTGCAGTCTCCAATTTCTGATTCTGTCCATTTCTAAAACAACATTCACCAAAGTCGAAAAGTGGACATCAAACAATAAACTTTGATTTTTTTTCAAGGGTGCTGTTACTCAGAAATCAAAAAGTATAAAAGCCCTAATCTCACCTTACATTTGAATCATAGTCTTGTGCTTTGTTCTTCTTCTTTTTTTTTTTTAAAGATTTTATTTATCAATTTGACACGCAGAGAGAAAGCCTGAGCAGGGGAAGCGGCTGAAGGAGAGGGAGAAGTAGGCTCTCTGCCAAGCAGGGAGCCTGATGTGGGATTCGATCCCAGAACCCTGGGATCACGACCCTAGCCAAAGGCAGGTGGTCAATCACCTGAGCCATCCTGGTGCCCCTTGTGCTTTGTTCTTACTAATTTTGTTCTTGAGATCGAAAATAAAGTTTAAGTTCAAATACGACCGAAGATTTCCATTTTGGGGGCATGCTTTGTGGTTTGCATCTCTGTCTCTATTTTATAAGTGTATGAAAGGTCCTAGGATTAACATTAACACTTCTACTTTTCATTAACACTGGAACAAAAATTAAAATAGTCAACTAAGTGCCTAAATCAATTAATTGACAAAAATTTCAATGCTGCCAAAATATTGATTAGTGCCCAGCATTCCCACAGAAAAGCTTAGTATTTATCTATCAGCTGATGTACAAAAATCTAAATGCAATATAAAGGAGGGTTTTAGGCACTTAAACTCGTACATATAAAGGTTGTCCAAAGGTTGTCCACAAAAATCTAATACCACCTATATTCATTTGAACTTAAAATTTAAATTGAATTACTGCCTTCATAAAAATGGTATCAGACAAGCCATGAAGCCACCACATGAAAAGCCTTTCTGGTGGAAAGTGGCTGTGAGTGATTTCTCACATACAGTACTGGTGCAGTAAATGCCTCTCCCAGGCCCCTCAAGCCTAACTGCCGCATTGAGCTACAGCACATTTAACTGCGGGTTCAACACCACCTCTTCACCTGAGGGTGTGAACACTGGTGTGTGGAAGAATAAACACCTTTCCTCCACCTCCCTCCCAAGCAGCTCTCCACCACTGATTAAGGGGGGGTTGGCATCTAAATACCCACCTCCTTTGCACTTCCCTAGGATAGCCCTGGCCCTATGGGGTGTGTTTTATGCCTGGATTTTCCTGCAGGATTGAACCCCCGGTCACCCACAGTACCTGATTCTGTCCCCTTTACTGGCTGCCTTTCCTTCTCTATCTTACTTCCCTGCTCCCTAATGAGTGTTTCCTGTCCTCCCCACATAAACTGTGTACAGTGGAATCCTCAGGATGGGCTTTGCATCATGTGACCCCACAAGCATAGCCACAACTAATTGGAATTGCACTTGGCTGGCCAGTGACCTCAGAAGTGACCTGTTTTGAGACCTAGGGGTCACTGAATACTGAATAGACTAAAGAATCCATCCAACCCTCTCTTGAGAAGTTTACATGTGAAATACTTAGAAACAGAGCTGGTCATGGGAATAGAAACTCAGAGACACACAGTCGGGTAATAAGACGAGAGGCAATGGCACAAAATATCTTCAACTCATATGGGAATGAAGTTTTTCACATTCAACTTTTCATTTTTTCAGAAATGAACCTAGGATTAAAACAAATAATCTTCCTCCTTTAGCATATTAACTCAACTGTCTACGTTTTCTTTTCTGTAACTCATTAATTACCTTCTGTAAATTTTAAATATATTATCCAAGTATCATCGTAGCCCTAAAAAGTTTTATTCTCTGACATTTCTAAAGATACAATAAAGTAGGTTAACCCTGGTATTTTGTCAATTACCCCAAAAGGTCCTAAGCCAATTTTTTTAATATATATTTCAGGACTCAAATAATCTTCCCCTTCCTCTTATAGTTTGCTTCTTTCCACATTTCTGTGAGTGTCAGTAAAAAAAGTTCTTCAATATAAAACAAAACAACCCACACCAAACTCAGACAAAAAGAGGTCAGCATTGTGGTTACCAGAGGTAATTGAAGGAAGGTGAACAAATGGTACAAACTCATGGTTGTAAGATAAATAAGTACTGGGAGTACAACAATAAGTACAACAGGATGACTATGGCTAACACTTCTGTAACTGTATGACATATACAAACTTATTGTATGACACATGAGTTCCGATCACAAATAGAATTTTTCTCTTTATTATATCTCCATGATATGATGGATGTTGACTAAACCTATTGCGGTTATCAGTTCCCAATTATATATGAATCAAACCATCATACTGTACACCTTAAACTTATCCAGTGACATATGTCAGGTCTTTCTCAACAAAACTGGAAAGGCAAAAATTTCTTCAGAATATCCACCTTTTGCTTCTGGGTGGAGGACGTATAACTTCTATCTTCCTCTGAAGTCACAACCGAAGTTGTAGCTAAAACCACAATTCTGCAATATGGGACTAAAAAAGATTTTCAGAACTGTAAAAATTGCAATGATGCTTCTTAAAGCGATTTAAAAGGAAATGCACACCTCTTTGTGGTCTTTTTCAGCCTAATATGAATGACAAAAATGCATTAGAATTTTTTGGAATGTTTATATAGGCAGTATCTGTGGTCTCCATATAGGAATGCACAAGATGCGGAGGGCCGGTATTATTACCTTACCACTGACAGATGAGGAAATAGAAATCCTAAACATTCAGTGAATTTCAACAAGTTTCAAATGAACTATTGGTAAGGCCGGGACCTCCTTTTCCTGGCCTGGTACCCATTGTCTTCCACCCCTGAAATTGGGCTGTCTGTAGTCTAGGATTTCTAAATTATTGAGTCCTGTGAGGGCAGGGGTCACATCTTCCAGTTTAATGGCTTAAAACAATGTGATCCACATGTGATCCACATGGAATGCCCCAAATAGATATTCATTTATAATCACTTAAAATATTTCTAATAGAGACAAAATATGTAAAAGGGTCTTTGAACAAGAAATAATCCTTAAAACTCCCATCAGTTTTGAGAGAGAATGGACTTTGATTTTATAAATCAGAAATATACCCAAGATCAGTCTCTCTTATGTTTGATCTGATGCTTTCTTTTTAAAGACTAAGAAAGCAATCTTTCAATTTTTTTCAATTGCAATTCTAGCATAGCATACAGTGGTATATTAGTTTCAGGGGTACAAATTACTGATTCAACAACTCCACAAATCACCCAGTGCTCATCAAAACTGCACTCCTTACTCCCCATCCCCTATTTCACCCTCTGCCACCTTCCTCCCCTCTGGTGACCATCAGTTTGTTCTCTATGGTTAAGAGTGTTTCTTGGCTTCTCTCTCTCTCTCCTTTCCCTCTCTCCTTCTCTTTTTTCCTTTGCTTGTTTTTTTTTTTTTCTTAAATCTCTTATATCAATGAAATTGTATGGTACTTGTCTTTCTCTGACTGACTTACTTCACTTCGCATTATACTCTAGCTCCATCCATGTCATTGCAAGCTATCTTTCATCATCTTGAAATAGAACAAGGCTTTTATAATTTCTAATTCAAGTAGCATTGTGTCCCATTTGGTCTCATAATACTGCTAGGCTAATGAAGATAATCTTGAATAAAAAGTATTATTTTTTTAAGTTTTATTTAAAAATATGCATCACAGTTTATTATGACTTTATAGTGTAGAGCCCATGTCCTCTACTCTGAACAGTCTTGAAGGGTTTTTTTGGGGGGGGTTTGGCACATTTAAATATCTAGCATTTTATTTCTATGTTTATTAAATAATGGAGAAGTAGTAAGATTTCTATCAGTGGTTCCTTTTAAGCATTTGTGAATTGAAGCACAAGGCCTTCCTTACTCCTGTTCCTTCACATTTAACTCAGGACTGAGATTTCTAGCTGAACTGTGATCAAGATTACCTTTATTTCTAGCTAACAGTGGCATGGGAGCTTAGGAATCTTATAATTATTCCCTGTGGACCAACTCCAGAACCAGCTTCCAAGGAGGCAGTTGGAGAGTCATTTCCATGACAGACTAAGTTTCGGACAGTGGGAGCTAACGCTCCCTGTTACAATAGGTGAATCTTTTCATTGCTGTTGAAGGGTGATTGGCAGGTGCCACCAACTGATTTCTAGTCTCCAGATTCTGATACTTATTGCTGAGATACCAGCATTTCAAACTATATTTCCAAAAGCTGAAAGCACTCATCTGGTAAAATTCAAAATTATGTTCATTTTAAATTTAGTCTGTGTATCTTTCTAGGCAATGTTTCTCACCCTGTCCTCATCGGATGAAGATTGTTTTCCCTTCCTCACCAAGGTCACCTTTAAAGCCCCTGTGAAAATTTTTGAATGTGTTTTGGGTTTGGGCTGTCAAAGCATATTCCTCAGATCACAAATCATTCCTTTTTCCTTTTCCTGCACAACTCCTAGAGCTCAGAACAAGCTGCATGGTGAGCTAAGAATTCTTGAATTAACATTGATTTTCAATATGGGCTTAGTGTCCTGATAACCGAGAACAAATTCATTTGTGAGGGTTATCAGCAACCTCTGACAACATTGTTTCTTAGAAACGGCTGATGAGAGCATATTTAGATGTGAATCTGATTCATAAAATTCTGAACTTCTTGCCATGTGTATATTTGCTTTACTTGAACATTAATATACTCCTGGCTTGACAGAAACGAAATCTAAGGAGCACATCTTTGATAACTTAACAAGAGCTCTTGTTTAATTGTAGGCACACAAGAGAGATCAATAAATGAATGAGCAAATAATTACATAATTAAGCGAGTCACTTAACCCCACCACCCTGTAAGTCTATAATGCGTTATGATAAGCATTTATATAATAGTATTGTTGAATTTTAAGATGCCATTGAAGATAGTATTTATGGTGGACATTGGTCATCTCTGTTCGGTATCCACTTCTCCTTCTGCCTAATTTTCCTATGAACACCTCATATTTCAGGCACTGTATGATCCAAATTCCCTCTCTCCCTCCCCATCATCGCCAAGAGATGGACATAGGACTGACTTCTCAGACTTCAAATACTGTCATGAATAAAATTATTTTGAAAGGATTCAATATTATCTCTAAAGCAGAAGCCTATGAGCCAGATCATTCTCAATGTGACCATTATGGCTATTGTTGCTGAGGGTGGAAGTAGGAAGAAAGAAAGAAAGAAAGAAAGAAAGAAAGAAAGAAAGAAAGAAAGAAAGAAAGAAGAAAGAAAGAAAGAAAGAAAGAAAGAAAGAAAGAAAGAAAGAAAGAAAGAAAGAAAGAAAAAGAAAGAGAAAGAAAGAGAGAGAGATGGAGGGTGGAAGGAAGAAGGAAGGAAGGAGAGAAGGAAGGCCTTTCATCTACAAAATCATCTACAAAAGAATGATTATCAGACTAGTATCAAAATTCTCATCAGCAACGAAAAGATTTGGAAGATGTCTTCAATACTTTAAGAGAATCTTTTTTTCCTCATATACATGAGAGAGGTTTATTTGAAGAAATTGACACATGTAATTATAGGGTGGCAAGTCTGAAATTTGTAGGGCAGGCCATCAGGCTATAAAATCAGGCAGGAGTTGACACTTTAGTCAGAAGAATTTCTTTCTTTGCTCTTAAAACCATTCAACTGATTGGATGAAACCCATTCACATTATCAAGGGTAATCTTCCTAAAGTTAGCCAACTATAGACGTTAAGGACAACTGAATTTTGTGTGTTAATCTTATATATTGAAACTTTGTTAAATTCATTTATTAACAGTAGTAGTTTTGAAGAATTCTTTAGAATTTTCTATATTAAGTTCATGTCATCTGTGAATAGATAGTTTTACTTCTTCCTTTGCCATCTGGATGCTTTTCATTTCATCATCTTGTCTAATCCCTCTAGCTAAAATTTCCAGTACAAAGTTAAATAGAAGTGGTGAAAACAGGCAACCTTGTCTTATTCCCAGTCTCAGGGAGAAAGCTTTCACCATTGAGTGGGATATTAACTGTGGGTTTTTCACAAATTCCTTTGTGAAAGGTATTGAAGAAGTTCTAAGAGAATGGTTTTTGCAACCCAAAATTCTACACTCAGTCAAGCTCTCCATCAGAGGTAAGGGCAGATAAAAGACATTTGCAAACTGGTAAAGTCTCAGAATATTTGCATCTCATTCAGCTTTTCATAGGCAATTGCTTGAAAATGTACTAGAGAAAAACAAAGTGCAAAGTAATCAAAAGGAATATATAGGATCCAAAAACACAGTAAATCCAACCAAGAAAGGGGCACAAGTAAAGGAAGCTCTGCTATGACATCAGGTCTAGAAAGCAACCCCTCTAAATTTTGATACTATTAAGATGAAAGGACCCGGAGGAAAAAATCCATAGTAAGAGTTGAGAGTGAGGGTTAGTGTAAAGCAAATGAAGAAACTCGTCAAATTAAAACAGAAAATCAGGAACCATAAGGAAGAATGAGATGGTTTTCAGGTAATAAAGAGTCAGAAAGGGACTACTTAGTGGGGAAGGCACCATGACAAAATTATTTGAACTAGTTGTAATGAAACTAACCTGTGGAATGATTTTAATAAATAGGGGAGATAAAAAAACAAAACAAAAAACACCTTCCCTTGAATTTAACACAAGCAACTATCTTTGGGATAGCACCAAAATCATGAAATTGTACCATCCAGAAGCTTCTCGGTGACCAGATTTACACACTTGTGAGAATGTTAAAGCTACTTATTGGTTGTCAGTGTTCTTAAAAGGAAATCAGAGGAAGGTTTAATTGCGGTCGTAGAACAGAATAAAGATATAACCAAGAGTCTAATGAAAAAACAAATGCTTGGGATCATCCCTTGTTCAAGAATTTTTCCCAACTTAGTCAGGCTGGGATTTTTTGTGGTAATGGTCTCTACCAACAGGCCCTTCCAGATCTATGGATGGGAAGCAATGACAAGTTTACAAGGCGATGTGAAGATCGGTGGTGGGAAGTCCTAAAAAGGATACGATAGGAAACCTTTTCAAAAGCGTTGGTTTAAAAAGGTGGATATTCCATCATCCTTTAGGGAAAGAGGATAGGATTGATCATAACTAATATATTTGAGGTAGAAGGAAAGAAAGTTCCAGGGGAATTTGCCAGATTATTCTGAAAGTTCCATCACTATTTAACTAGTTTCTAACTTTTGCCTGAAAACCGAGAATGATATATCATATCCAATTCATTTTAAGCATAAATTTGAATCCATGAATAAAGTTTTTCATTTCTGCAGACACCACACCCTTTTCCCGTCCTCTAGTTCTTTTCAATTTTGTTCCATCAGACAATTGTGCCATTATGCTCCATGGAAACCATTCCATGCATTCTTGGCGTTCATTTTTGGTCCTCTTGGTATCTATAACTCCTTCAAACTGAATGGACATGACATCAGTATCAAAGGGTCATTTAGCGTGGCATACATGAGATATGCTCATAATGAATTATTTTCTGCACATGTAATATATATAATTCAAGGCTTACTCAGAATATAAATAGTTCTTGAATGTATTCTGTCCTTTTTGAAAAGCAATGCTGTATTTATATGCATAAATCCCATGATTCCTTCTAGCCATTTTGGAGATATTATATGTGACTTCACCAGAAAAGGAAAATGGAAAGTTAAGCAATTATCCAATGAATGTATTTAATGGAGACAGTCAGTCTGGACCACATAGGCAGTAAAACATTTTCTCAGAATCACTTTTTGAAATTTGAATTATCAATACAGGCTCCTCAACCCCTCAGTTATTTGTGTATGTGGGGCAAACTACTTGGAAGAGGGATATTAAATGGCAATCCTTTGCCTATTTCACAAAGAAGAAGTTGACCCTGTTTAAACAAACCTTAAAATCTTTTTGAGGTCGACATTGGCAAGTTCAGTTTTTTTCAGTGCAGTAAATGACATCTCATAAGCTTTAGCTGAGTTATAAAAGCTGTTTCTCTTCCTATGGACAACTTCAAATACAGCTTTACCTAGCAGCACACTAGGAGTGGAAGAGGAAAGAGAATGGATTTCCCCTACAGACTTCCGAGACTTGCCTTAAATGGTCTTTCACATGCTTGTGTGCTTGTAGGTAAGAACCCTGGAGCTCAGAGTGCAAATGTGTCAAATACATAAATTAGCACAATAAGTCAAAAGCCAATGTATGTTTTTTAACCAGCTCTGAAATATGAATAAACTCTCCCTCCCTCGCACACTTCTACCCCCTTAGAGTGGCTCCACAGGAAACAAAAGGGGAAAGTACTTTGTTTTCCACTCTCTCCAGCCCTCCAATTCTGTCCCAGGCAAAGGCGGCTCACTGGAGTTAGCCAGAGCAGGCCTGTGACCTTGGAGAGTGAGGAGGAAGCCACTGAGACTTGGACCTTGATAGCTTCTCTTTTCTGGAGCAGGACTTGGGTGTGTGATGAGTACTGAGATGACATCAATTATAAAGGATAATAGAGAGACTCATTTAGTATTGAGTACAAGACAAGGCCAAGCAAACACTCAGCTGGACACAGATCTACTACCTGTTATTAGAACTGAATGGCAAAATAAGGTAGTTGAGAAATCTCTACACTAGCTTCCTGATCTCCAAAGTACTCTTCCCTGTTTCATAGGGACTTCATTGTTCCTCAGCGTGCATGAGCACCCTTCACATACCACCAGAAGCGTTACCCTTCCTACTATTGACCCTGCAGTCTCTTAACCAATGAATTTGCTATTTCTCCCATCTCCACTCTAGCTCTGACACTCGTGAGACTGTGTACCTCAACATCCAAAGCTTTCTACCTTGAAAATCTCCTCTCTAAAATTCCCCATGACAGAAGAGCCCCCCATTGACATCTCTCCACCCCTCAATTCAATTCCATCTGCAGCTGGTTATCACTAAATCTGAAATACATGAGCCACCACATTTTCAGGGTTTTTTTTTCCATCTCACACTATCTGGTCCATCTGGGAAGCCATTTAAGATTTGTTACTTATAAAAATTATCCTTTCTTTTTTTCTACTTACAGAAATAAAATACACTCATCCAGACCTCATTTTTTAGCTGCACACTGTTCAATAGTATAGATATATCTATAAGACACTTGACCATTTCAACAATGTGTTCATCTGGAAGCCCTTAAATATTTGCTATTTTATCAACCACTATCTCCTCTCAGTAGCTTGTGTTCTGTTTTCTCTTTCCTGCTTCCACACTGATGAAATATTGTTAGGGCAAGTCACAAGAACTGTTGATGAAATCCATTTCTAATTCACATTCTCCTGAGTTCACCTGGATCCTTCTTGGTTTTTGGCAATCTTCTAATGTTTTGTTTATTAGTTTTTTGAATTTTTTGCCAAATCACTATTTGAATCTTAACAACTACTCTTTCCTCACCTTCTTTGTTTTCTGTAATTCCCAACTGTGCCCTTGATTTGCCTTTTTCTAGGAAGATGGCTTAACATCAGACTTTACTGAAAAAATAAACATCATCTGACTTGATGTGTCCCTCAGAATTCCTTGTGACCTTTTCTCCTTTAGTTAATGCAAATCTGAACTTTTTTTTCCCAAGCTCCTCCTCATAACTTCCCTTGGGAACCTTGCCCTCCTCACTTAAGTGCTCTTCCACCGAGAGATTAAATAGCGTACCCATGTTCACATGGCTTGTAAGCAGCAAGCTGGGCTTCAGACCCGAGCATCTGGCTACAGACTTGTGTCCTTAACCACTGTGTTGTGCTGTTTCTCCCTGATGCTACTGCCTTCTTTTTTCTTCTTTCATCTCTTAATTTTCAAAAAAAGAATAAGTAAATAATCTTTGTCCTTGGTTAAATTCTTACCAGTTACATTTTGATCCTGTGTCATTTCGTTTATGACTCCACTAGTCTCCTGAATAATATTTTTTTCTGAGATGCATTCATCAAAAGACTTTTCTTGTTTGCATCATTCTCAACTTTTCTACAGGATTTGAATCTACTAATGGGGTAAAGGACATGGGAAGAGAACCCACATCGATTAAGTGGTTATTAAGTATCAGAAGCTTTGCCTATTATCTCATCTAATTTAATTCTTACTACAACTCTGTGGTAATATTTTTTTTCAAAGCTGAAAAAATACCTTAGAAAACACACTAAAGAATTTGTCTAAATCAGATCAAACCTGATTTTAAAGCAAAAAGAACCTCTTAGGACTCAATGGTGAGACAAAAAAAAATTAATGAGCTCAAGATTTAAACAGACACTTCACCAAAGAGTGCCAAATGAATAACAAAAAGATAGTTAACATTATTAATCATCAGGAAACTGTAAATTAAAAAGATACCACCTACACACACTTGAACAGCCAAAATTAAGACAACTGACAATATTAAGCATTCACAAAGATGTGAAATAATAGCATACATGGCTGGTGGGAATGTAAAGTGGTACTTTTGAAACAGTTTGCCAGTTTCCTATAAAGTTAAACATGTATCTACCATACAATCCACCAATCCCACTACGACGTATTTACCCAAGGAAAATGAAGACATATGTTCACGCGGAGACTTGTACTCCTATGTTCTTAACGATTGTTAAGAATTGTTAACAATAATTGCCCAAAGCTGAAAACAATTCAGATGTCCATTCTAAGTGGTAAACAGATAATAAATTGTGGTATATTTTAAAAAATGGATAATGACTCAATAATAAACAGGGATGAGCTATGATACCTGCAACAACATGGATGAATCTGGAATGCACGATGCTAAGTGAAAGAAGCCAGGCACAAAAGACCATATACGTGAAATCCTAGAAAACTCTAGAAAAGCCACAATTATATCGATAAGAAGCAGGTTGGTTGCTGTTGGAGGCCAGCAATGGGAGAAAGAGACTGAGTGTAAAAGGGCATGTGGAAATTCTGGGTGGTGATGAAAATGTTCTGTATAGTGATTGTGGTGGTTATTTCACAGCTAGTAACATTTATCAAAAATCATCAACAATTCACATTAAACAGGTGAATTTAGGGCAGCCCCGGTGGCGCAGCGATTTAGTGCCGCCTGCAGCCTAGGGCGTGATCCTGGAGACCCTGGATCGAGTCCCACGTCGGGCTCCCTGCATGGAGCCTGCTTCTCCCTCTACCTGTGTCTCTGCCTCTCTCTCTCTCTCTCTCTCTGTGTCTCTATGAATAAATAAATAAATAATCTTTAAAAAAAATAAAAAATAAACAGGTGAATTTATAATACATACATTATAATAAAAACATATATTACATTAACATGTTATAATATAGTAAAAATATAATAAAACAGGCAAAAATAAAATAATAAAACTTTAAAATATATTTAAGTTACACCTCAAAAAAATAAACAAATAATATAAAAGCAAGGGTGAGAAAGTTTGAAAATAATTTGCAATTGGGAAAGCTACATTGCCCTTAACTATGTACCTTCTTCTCCCCTTCATTATTTCTTTCTTTTTCATCTCTATATTCTTCTATAGTCTTTTCCCCATTTCTCAAATTTCTATTTCCACAATAAGTAATTAGTTGAACAAATTATCTAGTAATTTTTAAGCATAGAAAGTGACTGTTACATGAACGGGAGAAGGAGATAGCTTTTATGGAATCATGTGTTGCAGAATTCCTCATAGCCAAATAAGCAAAACTCTGCTAGAGTGGGAGGTGGCCATAGCTGTGTTATCATAATGGTGGCTGCCAGAAATGTGATGCTCAATCACAACATCCCATTAGCCCTTAAGATTGATGTATTTGCTTTTTCCTCCTTTTCATTATCTTGACTTTTTAATTTCAATTTCATCATCTTTACAAAGTAATGAGCCACCTAAATTCTTTTTGAGAAAAGAAAAGGAATATAAATAAGAGGAGTCAAATTACAGTATGATGATGATGCTTATGATAATGGGATTATTTCTATAGATGGAAAAGACTGTGGTGGTTTGTACTCTGTTTATAGTTCTTTTCCCAAAACACAGAGGTAATTAGTATTTCCCAGTATCGGTGTGTAATGGTCTGAAATTACAGGAAAAAAAGTGAAATATGCTCTCTTTGGTTGTTTTACATATAGAAAAAGTGAAATGTACTGCTGCATTTGTGGAAGTACCTGCATTTGAACCCTCTAACTTGAGAACTTTTCTGTTTTGAGAGGGCTCAAAAATGGTAATGTCTACATGTTTTCTGTTTGCCCCTCCAGGCTCACTCCCCACATTTCTCTTTCAGGAACTACATCATTGGGCATCTTTTTCTCTGACAACCATTTAGCTTTTGCCAATAGGAGGGTGGGAAGAGAATAAATTTGGGTATTTATTCCCCCAGCCTTCTTTACACATTAAGTAAAATTTCCTTTCAAGAGCCACAGGGCTGTCAGATGCCTCCTTCTCACCCTACAGTTACAGCTACTGGCTCTGGACTTCATTGAGTGCTTTCTCCGCTTTCTCCTGCAGCCTTCGTAAAGAAAAATCCTATAGGGCTTCACTGTCCCTTGTTGGTTTCTCCTAATCTTGCTGTAGTGGGTTGAATTATGGCAGCCAAAAAGTTAATGGCCCGTTTTAATCCTTTACTTGGAAAAATAATCCTTGCAGAATATAATTAAGCTGAGGATCTTGATATGAGGAGATGGTCCTAGACTATTTGAGTGGGTTCTAAATCCAATGACAAGTATCCCTATGAAAGAAAAGCAAAACAGACAAGAAGATGGAAATGTGATGTGAAGAAGAGGAGAAGGTGATATAAGGGAAGGCAGAGATTGGAGTGATGTGGACACCAAAGAAACCAAGGAATGCCAACAGCTACCAGAAGCTGAAAGAGGTAAGGAGGGATACTCCCCTAGAGCCTCCAGGAGGAGTGCAACCCTGTGAATGCCTTGATTTTGGATTTCTGCCCTCTAAAACGGTGAGAGGATAAATTTCTGTTGTGTTAAGCCACCAAGTTTATGGGAATTTGTTATGGAAGCCCCAGGAAACCCAATACACCTGTCCATATCTTTGCAAACAGACCCTCTTAAAACCCTTGTCAATTACCCAGTTTGTGTGTACTCCCTATCTTCTGCCAAGATTGGCTAGATACACCTGGCAAAGAATTTGGGCCTCATTATTATAACTTTGAACTCTAGGACTGTTCTGGTGACATAAATACAACATTGGCACTTAGCCTTATTCAATAGTATTTAAATTTGTGTACACTGGTAACTTTCTATTCAGCATGAGGTAGGTCTAGATACATAAGGTACATTACAAAGTCCCCAAATGACCTTATTGTGGGGTTGTTTCTCCTGTAAGCTAGTTCCACAGAAAGGATTACAGTGTTTAAAATGTTCTATGAAACATCCTGAGCAGTGGGAGTTGATAGCTGGAAGAGACTATAACTTAGTTTTATGAATAAGAATTTTCATATCTATTTCCAAAACTGTGATCAAACCAAGAATAGAGTCACCAGGTGGCCTACTAAAAAATAACCCTGGGGCGCCTGGGTGGCTCAGTCAGTCAAGCATCTGCCTTCCGCTCAGGTCAGGATCCTGGGGTCCTGGGATGGAGCCCTGAATGGAGCTGTCTGCTCAGCAGGGAGTGTGCTTCTCCCTCTGGCCCTCACCCTGCTCAGGTGCTCTCTCTGTCTCTCACTTTCTCTCTCTCCCAAATAAATAAGTAAAATGTTGAAAAAGAAAAAAAGAAAAAGAAAAAAAACCCAACCCCAGTGGGAGAAACCAGGCCAACAGAGAATTGTGTGAACATTGTTTATTGAGAGGTAAAGCCATGACACAGTGCAGGGAAAATTAGTGAGAGAAGAACCCAGAGCAGCTCTTTGGGGAGCACTTATATTTAAGGTGCAAAAGGTTGGAGAGGCAGAAGGGTAGTTAGGAACACAGAAGACCAGGAGAGCAAGGAGTGTCAGGCACCTGAATACATGCAATGTTTCTAAATCTGAACCTCAAAGGTTCAGAGGAATGAGCACTAATCAAAGGCCATTAATTTGGGGAGTTGGAAGAGAGTGCCTGGGACAAAAGCCAGATCACAAGAGAAGGGTCTGCTGATCACTGATAAGGGTCTATTCTGCTGGGGCCACGTTTAAATACACAAACAGCAAGGATTTCAGAGCTGTGGCTCTCAACATTAGCTATGCATTCTAATCCCTGGGGAGCTTTTAAACAATATCAGCACTGGGGGGCCTCCCCAAACAACCAAATCAGAATTTGGAGGAGGGAAGTCCAGACAATACCATCATTCAGAAACTCCTGGGTTCTTCTAATGAGCGTCCAAGATTGAAAATCGCTGCCATGGAGGAATCCACAAACTATTGTCCAGGCCCAAATCCAACATGCTGACTGTTTTTATAAATAAAGTTTATTGGAAAACGGCTATGCCCATAGTCAGCTGAGATATTGTTAGTGGCTGCTCTCATGCCACAATGGCAGAGTTGAATGGTTGGGATAGAGACCACTTGGCCCACAAAGGAGAAAATATGAACTTTTTGGTCCTTATAGAAAAGGTTTGCAGACCCTCAGTACAGGTTTCTCAGCCTTGGTACTGTTGACATTTTTAATGGGGTAATTCTTTGTTGTTGGGGGAGGGGGTTGGGTTGTTCTATGCATTTAGGAGATTTAACAACATCCTTGGCCTTTAGCCACTAGATGCCAGTAGCATCCCTTCCCAACCCCCACCCTCTACCCAATCATGACCATCAAAATGCCTCCACACATTACACATTTGTCTCATGGGGTGCAAAATCATGATGGTTGAGAACCACTGCTGCAGAGTACCAGACAGTATACTGTTTGCTCTTGTTATCCATAATAGGTAGGTTCTATAAAGTCACTGGAAACACTGAACTGGTGAATACTGAGCCATTGCTTCTAGGGGAAATACAGGGTTAGGTTCCTATAAGCTTCTGGTCACAATAAGATCAATACAAAATCTCATTTTTTGTATGCTTCTGTTTAAAGGCAGAATATTTAAAATACATTTCTCAAATAATTATATGCAGTATTTCTTCATAGTAAAACAGTAGTCAAGAGGGTTTTAACATTTTCCTGATCCTGAGTAATATGACTACAAATTTCTTTGGTTTTCAGCCTTCCAACCACTTGCCATCTCATGAATCCTCCAATTCAGCCACTTTTTCATCTTTTTTCATAGCTTCATCATGCACTAAGGGTAATAAGGTAGAACTTTCTGGAGCAGTCTCATACACTGATTGAATTCCTTCTTCCTTTTTCTGGATGTACAATATTGTTGATTTATTAACACTGAGCTCACAGCCAACAGCACTACAACTCATGCCCAAACAAAGCTTATCTAATGCAGAAGGCACAATACAGTTTTGTGCTTAGGAACACTAGACAGCATTTCAACACTACACCTGAAGACATTTTAAACAGCAGAATTACCAACAAAAAGCCCAAAAATGCAAAAAATGTGGCAACAAGTAGACCACAAAAAGGACACTGTTTACTGTATGAGAGCCAAAACAAGAAGGCAGAGAGCATTGCCTTGTTCTGTCTCAAACAGAAGTGTGTGACGGGGGACTCAAACTCTCTGCCTCTCTGCACATGTCAAGAAATGACCACAAAAGCACCATGAGTATTGATTATGAAATTACAAATTTTAGTGAGCAGACTAAATAATAATGAGGATCAACTATATAAGAGATCAACACTAAACTACCAGACTGTAAATCCAAGATGGACAAGGACCATGGTTTATTTATCCTTATGTGTCAAGTGCTTAACACATGCTAATGTTCAATACATATTCATCTACTGAATTAATGAAGACTAGAGACAAAAAACATTCTAATCTGCTTGTAGGGTTGTTTTTGTTTTTGTTTTGTTTTTGTTTTTTTAGTTAAGCAATTCTTACATATGACATGTGAGTAGGGAAAATTTACAAATGATCCAGTAATTTTTTCTGACTGTTCCAATGTCATCTGAAGAAGTTTGAAACGTGACAACCAGTTACTGAAATGAAGAGGACGAAGATGAAACTTGAAGAAAGCACCATGGGGTAAGTAGAGAGGTTGGCAAATATAAAGTTAAGGTGGTTTGCAAGTCCCTTTAAACTAAAGGAAGTTTGGAACATGGATCCTATCTATAGTAATTTCTGGTCTTTTTTTTTTAAGTAGTCTCCATGTCCAACGTGGGGCTTGAACTCAGCACCCTGAGATCAAGACCTGAGCTAAGATCAAGAGGCAGACGCTTAACTGACTGAGCTATCCAGAGGTGCCCGCATCCTGACTTCTGCTGACTGGATCAGGTCATGCCAGTTCTGGACATCTCGAGGAAGTCATAGTTGCCTCTGTGACTCTTCATGATAGTTAACTGAACTTTAAGATTTGTTCAGTAAAGAGTACATTGTTTTCCTTATGTTTGCATGGAGTTCCTGTGTTGTCTGGAATTTCTATGAAGAATTTCCATTCTCTTGGCAATCATTTCTGAACACCTCAATTTTTACTGATGTCCAAGATCAGTATAATAATCCCAGCAATGAGATCTTAGATTTTAAAATTAGCATAAGAGCTCACATATATAGTGCTTATTATTTATCAGATATACTTCTCAGTGGTACATACATATTTATATGAATATCACAATGCTTATAACTCAGATCATATACTGTGAACAAATATATACTGATTCACAATAAGTTTAAGTCACAATAAGTTATGATTAAGAACACTTTTTACCAGGGGATCCCTGGGTGGCTCAGCAGTTTAGTGCCTGCCTTTGGTCCAGGGCATGATCCTGGAGTCCCAGGATCAAGTCCCATGTCGAGCTCCCTGCATGGAGCCTGCTTCTCCCTCTGACTGTGTCTCTGCCTCTCTCTCTCTCTCTCTCTCTCTCTCTCTTTCTCTCTCTCTCTGGGTTTCTCATGAATAAATAAATAAAATATTTTAAAAAATAAAGGAACAATTATTACCTTCTCCACTTTATAAGGAGGAACCAGAAGTACACAGAGGTTAAGTAGCTTGCCCAGGGTCAAACAGCAATTAAGTGAGAGAGCAAAGTTTCAAATCTAAGTTCATCTTCTGACTCCCACCCACCAAGCCATCTGCAGATATAGAGACTGCACTATAGTTTGATGTGATCTATGACTACATTTTCTGAGTTTGCAGACCTATTAATCAGTAATATTTGTCGAACATGCATCTATTGAACAGTAGTAAAATACAAAATTTCATGGCACTTGAGTTTGCAAATTTTCACTGGAGCTTGATAAGAAAGATATCTTGTCTTCTTTGTTTTTGTTTTCTTTCATTCTCCGATTCAGACTGTTGTCTTGCTTTTCTCCTTTTCACTAATGTAACTTGCCTCAAAATTAGTCATGATATAAAAAAATCATGTCTTTGTCATGGGGATTTTGTGATTCATGAAGGAAGATCAAACAACCTGTCAAAGTGATGTCAATCATTTTCATAGGTGTAAAAATATGATCCTAGAAAGTCCAGGAGATACCGTAGCATGAATGGAAGAAAATAATTGTTTCAACTAAGACATGCTTCTGTTTTACTACACATAAACCAAGATGATTTAAAGGCAAGAATAGCTTTGGACAGTGACTGCCCGAGCAACCTTGAAAACATACTGTTTTGCTCATGACAAAATTAATCATGTGCAGAATGGCTGAATCTGATCAGGAATTCTTATCTAGCACTTGTGGCCTCTGAACCAAAAAGACAGAAAGAACACTCCATCAGGGAGGAGTAGGCCTTACTGTTTACATTCTTCAATAGAGAAATCCTCTCAGAATAAAGTGAGGGAACCAGGCCTGTCAGAACAGTGGTATCAGAGGAGGAAAACAAGTTATTAGAATAAACTTATTAAATAAACCGATTCAAACTACAGCAATAAGGCATGATGCTTTAGGAAGCCATGTCCTTTACCTCAGAAAGATTCCCATGTGATGCCAAACAAGCAGCTTGGGCTATGTGAAAACATAAAATCAGAGAGGTTGTGGGATGCAACTTAAAGTAGTCACTTTTATCCTTGATTAATCTTTGTCCTTTCAAGTCTCCTCAAAATTTCCAGCTTCCTAATATTTAAAAGAACTAAATTAAAGCCAATGGGAGGCAATTAGCAAAACATCAGCACAATGGTAAATGGAGATTTTTTTTTTCCCCAAAGCACTCTAACCTATTGAACAAAAATAAAACCATAGTTTGTGAGTGGAAGGAAGTAGAGTGGTTTTCATTATTATGTATCTAAAATATAACCTTGCTCATATATAATCTCATTTAAATATAATCTAATCTTACAAGATTAGATCTTGTAAAAATGAAATCTTTTTTTGAGGGTGAGTGAAAGGTGTATCATTATCCTCTCTCTTAAATACAGATATTCCCAATCAAATGTCTTAAGATATTTAAGTTATGTAATTACTCTTATAGAGTAAAATTTAGGATTTTTAGGAGATAATATTTGTTATTACATATCCTAATGTTATCACATTATGTGACATTCTACTAGTATATCTGAAGTCACCAACAACCTAAAATACATTTTGTTTTCTAGTTGATCCATATTTATTAGTTTCTTAATTTTAAATTCATGAAAAATGTTTCATATTAGATCTAAAGATGTAAGAAGTACATGGAGGTTCTCTGTTAAATGTGTGAAAGTTAAACTCAAAGTATGGATAGGATTTGAAATGGAGTTATTGAGGAAATGAGGAATGCTCCCTCTCCCTGGGTCTTGTTAAAAATAGGACAGAGTCTCATCTGTCTGGGCTAGTTGGGTGTGGTGCCGACTGGAGGCAGGAAGATGGACTAGAATAGATGACCGCACACTGTCCCTGACATCCTGGGGACTCAACGATCCTAGAAATGCTTGGACTCGGCACCGTAAGACTAAATGAGTAAAAAACTCTCCTGAGTTTTTATTGAACCACGAAGGCCTGAGAAGTAAACACATCCTTCATTCCTGTAGGTTTCTGTAACTGAAAAACACCTAGGATATATGGGTAGCCTCCCTTTACTCAACTGATATATTAGACATGGTGGTGCTAGAAAGGATTCCAGAAATTAGCCAGCCTTAGACAGACCTTCACAAAAGTGTATGACTCTTAATTTTAAGAAACTGAATCCCCTGAGAATCCAGGGAAGTATACTATTTAAAGGAATTCTATATTGAATCCTTTCATTAAGAAAATATTCACCCTCAGTTTTGCTTTTTTTGTTTGTCTACAATTTTGGTTTTCCTACAGTGAGATGTACTAGTAGAGTACTGTCTTAAATTTCACCACTGCATTAAGAATTTTTTTAAATGGATATTTATTGATTGTACTGTTGTGTAACTACTAAAATGATAACTATAAAAACTATGCAACTGGGAAAGTAGAAATGAAATATTATATGAGAAAGGTAGAACTTGAGATTGTGTGTTTGCAGGTTACAAATATATAAAAATCTTAATTATACCAGAATTAAAATCAGAAGCAGCTTTTACAAGATAAGGATACAGAAACTTTACATAAATGTGCCTACTCATTTCCAAATTAATTTAAATTTCATTAACTAAACCATACCTGTGTTCCATTGGCTCTTTGCTTGAAGTGAAAAATAATGAGGCATACTTCACTGAGTATGGACTCAGTTCAAATCCTGATTCCTTCACTCTGAAGCCTTGGCCAGGATGTAACCTCACATAGCCTTTGTCTTCTCACCTGAAAATGCAAAGATGGTAACCTACAAAGCAGGGTAATTGAGAAGATTAAATGAGATAACATGTAGTAAGTGGCATTGTGCAAGAGGTATCAAGTGTGAAAGATTCATGGAAGTCAAATGTAAGCATGACCTCCAGCAAGCCAATTCAAAAATGAATGTTTAGCAGGCTGGATCCCGGTGGGGATAGAGGTGCCCTGACCCAGCTTACTTTGCCCATTCCCCACCAACACCAATTACCCACTACGGCATCTAATCTCCCTGCACAGAATTCATTAAGGGGTGTTAACTCCATCCTTTGAGCACATAAGAGACCCATCTTTCAAAGAGTTGGAATATCCTGAGGATTCCACAGCAGTAAACACCACTGCCCTATAATCACATTATCCAAGAGTCTAACTTCCTTCTAGACATCAGGGAGCAGGTACTGGTCTTCTGAATGTTAGATTAGATTTCCTCCTCCCATAAGGCCAGACATCCCCCGAACACAAGGAAATCCATCTAAAGCATCTTGACAGTGCAGGATTACTCGCATTTCATTATCGTTGCTGTGTCAATCACAATATATACCAAACACAGGAAGTCCTGACAAAGATTGGACAGCTTACAATCACTGCATTCTGCATTGCTCATACAGAAAATGGAAATGACTGAGTCTCATGTGAGCTGGAAACTAGTCCACCAGACAGATTTACAGTCTTTCTTATGCTCCAATACCCATTCAAGTGGGAAGGTTACAAACATAAGAAGGTTCATGCAATTCTAGAAGCATAATTTGATGGAGAGTAATGTCCCCCCAAAGTGTAGGTGAACAACTTAGTGTCAATCTGATTGAAAGCTACCACCCTGGGGCGAATTTTAGGATCCTGATGTTATTCAATATTCCTTATCAGTGATGAAATGGAATTGGGAAAATTCTGAATTCTGGTATGATGTCAAATATGACAAGATTATTAACACTTAAAAAAGTACAAGAAGAAAATTGAAAGTGTTCTTATATAAATTAGAGACATGTGTAAACAAAGAATTTTGATAGAAAAGTGAAAAGGCAACATTAACACGTGCCCTGAAATTAAAACACTATCTGCTAATGCAATAGGAGAAATTATTATCTAGACATAAACATCAATAAACGGGTTCAAGATTACAATGGCACACATGTTAAAGATACTGATAAAACAATAGTGGATTTGTCTTGTTCCTTTTTTAATAATAGAGCATGATACTATTTTAAAAGAAGGGTAGACTATAAGAGCTTGGTAGAGCACATACTTTATTGCACATGAGAGAGTGCTTTATTAGACCATCTAATTGAATCATGATGCAGTAAATTATGGGAGACCTAGAAAATACATCTAAATATTAGAAAATATTTAAAGAGAAATTGAAAGGCCTGAGATTATTTAGTCAATAGAAAATATGCCTTAGTTATCACAGAACACTGACTAAACATTATCCGTCTTCCACAGGGCAGGATATGATTTCTTAATGTCAAATATTGGAATTTAAGTACCTAAAGGGAAGTGATTTCTTGATAATAAAAAAGAATTTTTGAATAAGTTATCAAAGGAAGTCAAATGACCCTACAAAATCTACAGGTCAGTAACAAATAAGATGTTCTGCCTAATGTGAGCCTGTTGATGCTTATGAGATTCAAGGTATTAGACCAGAGCACATCTAGAGGTCTTAGCCAAGTCTTATACATCACTAACAGTTTGACTTACTTCCTACTTTCAGTCGGTTGCTCTCTTTTCTGCATATGCTCACCTTAGGTGATCTCATCCCCTCCCTTGGTTTTGACTACCAGTCATATAGAATGCTGACCCCAAGCTTACCTCATTTCTGACCTCTCCTCTTAACTTCATATCCATGGATATAAATACTTGCTGGGCACATTCATTCACATATTCACTGGCACCTCCACCAACAAATACAAATTTTATTTGTATTTTACACAAATGTTTATAACAGCACTATTCAAGATAGCCATAAGGTGGAAACAACCCAAGTATCCATCAATGGATGAGTGGATAAACAAATTGTGGTATAAACATCCCAATGGAATATTACTCAGCCATGAGAAAGAATGAAGTACTGATACACGCATGCCTACAATGTGCTCAAAGACATGCTTAGTGAAAGAAGCCAAACCAAAAAAAAAAAAAAAAAGAGCCATATGTTGTATGATTCCATTTATATGGAATGTACACAGGTGGCAAATCCACAGAAAGAGACAACAGATAATTAGTTGCCAGAGGCTGGGAAGAGAATGGAGAATAGGAGTGATTCCTTAATGGGTAATTTTCTGAATTAACTTCCATGTAGCTTAGAATGTTTATCATAGCTTAGAAGTGGAGTAAGTAAAACAGTAAATAATAAGAATGTCTTCATTTACACTTCCTATATACATCATGGTATATAATCTATATGGTGTGTGGTAGTCAGAGTCCAAGGTGGCCTCCAACAGTCTCCATTCCTGGGATCACATTCTCTTACAGTCAGTCCTTTGCCACATTGTAATGAATAAAATACAGCAGGATTAATAGTATGTCACTTCTGAGAGTAGGCTATAAAAGACACTGTAGCTTCTGTCTTGGTTGAGGTCTGTCTCTGGCTCCAGCTCTTTCTCTCTCTCTACTATAGAGAAGCTCACATGGAGAGAAACTGAGGGTGCAGCCAATAGCCACATGAGTGAGTTTAGAAGCCCCAGTCAAACCTTCAGGTGACTACAGTTCTACTTGATAGCTAAATCTTACGGCAGACCCTGAGCCAGAATCATCCAGCTAAGCCATTCCAAAATTCTTGACCCTCAGAAACCATGTGAAGTAATGAATGTTTATTATTTAAGTTGCAAATTTTGCAGTAATTTGTCAGGCAGCAATGAATAACTAATACAGTTATTAAAACTCAACAGAAACCACGACAATTATTTGGAACTCAGATGAACAAATGATTTTTTCAGGGAGGGGTGTTTTATCACTAATGTCGTTTAGTGATAAAAAGGGTGCATAGTGATAATATAAAACATACTGCCTTTAGTTAGCTTTCTTTTTGCTTTGAAATTCTCCAAAGATAATGCGCCCCCTTATTGTCCGTACTCAGAATGAAATGCTCCCACTGCTCTCATACATCCTGGCTCAGTTTGGCCATTGTCATCCCTTCCGTGGAATTTCTGATTTTAGTCTCGCCCATCCACATTGAATGTGTCTTCCACAGTGATAGCAATGTAATCTTTCTAATCATTAATCTGACTTTGTAGCTCAGATTGCAATTCAGATTGTATAAAACCCCTTAATAACTCCCTTGTGACTACAGAATAAAGCTCAGGTGATTTACAAAACTCTTCATTTCTGCCTATGCAGAAAAAATTTCACTTATTACACAGTAGTATTTTAATAAGGTTATCATGATCTGGCCCCTACTTAAGCCTTTCCCACCTCAATCCCTACTCACCTCTGCATCTACTTGTCCTTATAAGCCATAAGGGGAGATTTGTAGTGCACTAACTACACACATACTCTTTTGCATATACTGGTCTTTTGTTGGAATTCTCCAATTTCTCTTTACCCCTACTCCATTCTAATTGTATCTCTATTTACTCAGTAAATTCATTTCTTCCATCCATAAACGATAGTTAAAAATGTCTTTTCTTAGAGAGGCCTCATTGGACGTCGTCAGCCCAAATAAAGTACTTCCTCCTTATCCAGCCCACCATACTCTATAGCAATCATGCATTTACATGTCTGTTTTCTCTACTAGACTGCGAACCACGCCAGGACAGGCACAATATTTAATTTATCCTTAGTGCTCCGTTGATTAACAGTGTCAGCCCACCTGGTATACATGTGCTAAACAATAGAATGAATAAATCTTGAAAATTAAAGCAAAAACAGCAACAAAAACTATCCACTATCACAACATCCTAGCTCACAAACTTACAAATTTTATGCAAGCATTTCCATGTTTTTATATAAATTATCAATTTCCATTCATAGTATTCACATGGTTTAGCATTCTGAATTTGTTTTCTTTTTCAGATAGCTTTTACTGCTATCTGTTCAAGTTCACTAATCTTTTCTTCTACAGTGTCTAAGTTGCTATTAATCCTTTCAAGTTACACCTTTCATCTCAGGCAGTCTTTTCACGAATAAGTAGAGATTATAACTCCAAGTTAAATATACCTTATAGTAAGATCGTCAGCTAGAATGTGCCCCTTCATGCTGTAATACATAAATGATCTTTCCTCTCTTTCTTCCATCCTACCTTGTTTCTTTCCATCCTTCTTTCTTCTTCATCATCCCATTAAAAAGAAATTTATCAATTAAAATTTTACGTTTGTGGCAATTTAGTTCATCATGCCGGTGTTTCTGGTGGTAACGTTGGGGGCAACAGTGGTGGAAGAGGTGATGAGGGTGATGGCAGGCTAGGAGGAGGAAAAGGGAGAGGAGAAAAGGAGGAAGAGGAAGAAAAAGATGAGGAAAGGAAGTGATGAAATGGAGAAAGAAGAGAAAGAGGAAAGACATCCGAAAGGAAATTCAATCGAGATGGGAGGGTAGTACTGAACAATATGAAGCAATAGGACCTTCAGCATCAGAAGTCCTAAGGTTTTGCCCTAGATTTTTTTTTTTTTAAGATTTTATTTATTTATTCTTGAGAGACACACAGAGAGGCAGAGACACAAGCAGGCTCCATGCAGGGAGCCTGATGTGGGACTCGATCCCGGGTCTCCAGGATCAGGCCCTGGGCTGAAGGCGGTGCTAAACCGTTGAGCCACCCGGGCTGCCCTGCCCTAGATTTTTAACTTACCATAACCAACCTTAGTGAGGCCAATCACTGAATCGCTGAACCTTGGTCTTTTTCCATACATAAAATCACTAATAATAATTAATACTTCTGTAGTTTTTAACCTGTGCCAGGCGCTACTCTAAGTGCCACTTGTATATGAACTCATTTAATCTCTCAACAACCTCATTTTACCCTTTCCCAGCTAGAGAGTGGAACAGCCAGTTTTAAACCTAGGCAGTCTGACTCCAGAGTCTGTGCCCTTAGTAAAAATATCTACCTGGAAGGATTTCAGGGAAGATCAAAGGAGGTAACTTATGGATTGCAAACTAAAAAGTAATTATGATGTTAAAATAATTTCAAGATAATGGTAAGGGCAATGATGGTAATAAAGTCCAGGTAAGACTACAGGAAGTCCTAGAACAAAAACAAAGTATTGCTGAGAATTCAACTACAATTTAGATTTGGGAAATGTACAAGTATTAAGGAAGCTGAAGATGATATTTCTTTTATGTGGTCTTTCCTTCTTCCCTAGCTTTCTAATTCCACAGCAGCACCTAGTAAATAGAACCACCAATGCCTTCCGCCTTGACCTAGCTAATTAATCTACAATGCCAGAGAACCCATACCTTAAAAGATAAAAATTGATAGAATTTCTAGTCCTGGGTTTTTGTTTTTATTGAATTATTCTATGTGATCTTGAAATATTTTATAACTTTTCATTTCAGCACTGCATTGAAGAGTATGTTTGTGCGTATATAGATATATACATATGTACATATGCATGCATGCAGACTGGTTAAATCTCAGCTTTTAAGACATTCTTTGTTCTATCTCATTTTTAAACACTTAAATCTCTAGCACCTAAGAATTGAAATTACTAAATAGTTACCTTTAATCTGGGGGAGGGGGTGATTAAATTTTCTTTTTTTAAAGAAAAAAATGCGGAAAGGCAAAAATTCTCTTCTATCTCTTCGGATACTTCTGTAGAAGTTCTGTTATTGGAGAGCACAGTGGTGACATCCTCATTAAAAGAGCCTTAAAATATTTGGAGCACAAGCACCTTTTCTTGACCTCTTCTATGAAATCATGAAATCACAGCCTACCTCATACAGGCATCTAAACATGTGGCTGAACAGGGCAGGCTATTTTAAAAAGTGAAATTGCAGTTGAAAGAAATACCCCTCCGTGGACACGTATTTAATAACATGATTTTGTTGGTCCTCTTAAAACATTTTTTAAAAGGTCATGCCATTAAATGATTTTTATCAAAAGCATTCTAAAAACCTGGAAAGGAGCAAAATTTTAAATCTATCTCTAGGAAACATTGACCTCCACAAAATCCAAATTTCTAACAAAAAAGTGGCTCAAGGACTGCTGGCCTATAAAAAAGAAATCAGACAATAAGGTGAGAGAAATTTTTTCCCTTCCCATTCCATTGGCTTACTCCCTTGACTCCTGAAAATATTAAATTATTTTGGGTTTTGATGTCATCAAAGATTATGATAATATTTATCAGCAACCTGTTTACAAATGGATTCTTTTTTTTTTTTCTTAAAGAGGAAATGCAGTTTTTTTATTTATATTTTTTCCAGTGTATGCAATATATCAGGCTGGTGTTCTTCAGACAAGAAAAATGGGAAGGAGCTTTACATGAGAATAAGTCTTATTATTATACACTTCAGTTTTAATTATCATTATAACTTCAAGAATGTATTCCTTTTTATAGAATCCTTATTTTTCAAAAGATACTCTTTTTAGGCTCCTCAACATATCCAGAGTTTAAAAGGGGGAATCTTTTTTAAATGTTTTCTTTTTTTTTAAATTTAAATTCAATTAATTAGCATATGATTCTTAAATCCCACATATGAGTGAGATCATATGATAATTGTCTTTCTCTGATTGATTTATTTCACTTAGCATGATATCCTCTAGTTCCATCCAGGTTGTTGCAAATGGCAAAATTTCATTCTTTTTTGATGGCTGAGTAGTATTCCATCGTATATATGTACCACATCTTCTTCATCCATTCATCTGTCGATGGACATCTGGTCTCTTTCCAAAGTTTGGCTATTGTGGACACTGCTCCTATAGACATTGGAGTGCAGGCGCCCCCTCAGGTCACTACATTCGTATCTTTGGGGTAAATATCCAGTAGTGCAATTGCTGGGTTGTAGAGTAGCTCTATTTTCAACTTTTTGAGGAACTTCCATACTGTTTTCTAGAGTGGTTGCACCAGCTTGCACTCCACCAACAGTGTACAAGGATTCACCTTTCTCTGCATCCTCGCCAACATGAAGAAAGATCCCTGACTTGTTAGTTTTAGCCATTCTGACTGGTTGCAAATAGAGTCTTAAGATGAGCTAATGACTGCAAATAATAGAACCATGGTTCCTTGAGTACAGGGTCCATATCTTGCCTTTAGAGCCCATCAACAAATAGTTCCTTGCATACTGATGGTGCTTACTGCATGCTCACTGGATGAGCTAATTAGTTACTAAATTATTTTGTTTGTCCCTCGGTGGACATGATCATCTGGGTTAGGTCAGTTACAGTGATAAAGAGGTGAAATCTTATTTATGCAGCTGTTTGGGGGAATGTACGTCTTTGCTAGTAAACTGAATCCTTAGTTCCAGCACATTCTTAGATAGCAGCGCCCAACTCCATGCATTACTTGCTATATTTAGGAGATAGTAGTCCATCATCAACATTAATAAATACTCACTATAGTGGAGTTCCCTCAACTGTGCCCAAATCTAGCTCACACTAAATTTATCAAAAACAAATTTTAACTCATGTATACTTTTTGTCTATTTCACTTATTGGGGGAATTTTTTTTTTCTGTAGTTAATACTTACTGTTTGAAACACTTGTGGACTTTTTTTATTGGTCTAAAATACACTGGGCCAAGGAGGGGATGAGTGGGGGGTTGTTACACAGTCATTCCTGCAAGTAACAAAATTGCTGAGTGTCTGAATTAGAAGGGGCCTTTGAGCACTCAAAAAAGCATTTCCTGCTGCAAATTCTGGAGGGTTCCTAATCTTGACACACTTCTCCATGTGCCTCCAATGAACTTGCACATTAATTAGATAAATGGGTAATTGATGTTTGGAGAGAGGCTCAGATTGGAGGGGCATTCAACCCGAGCTGGTTGGAGGAAATTGTGATGGACCTGAGTCACAAGGTAAGAGTAGAGTGCACCAGGTAAAGAAAGGTGAAATGGATCAGAAAAAGCCAAAGCTGGTTGTTGGAGTTGTATGACAATACAGTGGAGGTTGAAAGGAGCAGGCACAGAGGGGAGGGAAAGAACTACAAGCCAAGAGGTCACATGGAAGGGGATAAATCTGGAAAAATGGGGAGGATGTGGTCAAGAATGGGGCCACGAGCTGTGATAGAAAGTGTGAACTGAACAGTGCGGTGGGGGATATGGGACATATTCTGAGAATTTTTAAATTTGTGTTTTATTTTGATGAAAAAACATTCTTAGGGGCAACTAGGGGGCTCAGTGGTTGTTTACCTTTGGCTCAGGTCATGATCCCAGGGTCCTGGGACCAAGTTCGACATCAGGCTCCCTGCAGGGAGCCTGCATCTCCCTCTGCTTATGTTTCTGCCTCTCCCTGTGTGTCTCTCATGAATAAATAAATAAAATCTTAAAAAAAAAAAATAACAACTCCACAAGGACATTTTAAAAAAATGTTACTTACAAATGTAATACGATTTTAGTTTCTCAAGGCAGGGGTCTACAAAATAGGACCTAAAGATAAATAGCTAAGAGATATCAAGCTAGAGGATTTATACAGAACTTTTTCAAAGGAACTCCTGGGTGGCTCAGTGGTTGGGCATCTGCCTTTGGCTCAGGGCGTGATCCCGGAGTCCCAGGATCAAGTCCCATGTCGGGTTCCCTGCGGGGAGCCTGCTTCTCTCTCTGCCTGTGTCTCTCATGAATAAATAAATAAAATATTTATTTAAGAAAAGAACCTTCTTGACTTCTTGAAGACTGTAAAATGATCCTGTTCATGATGAAACTTCATTGTGGAGTGTAACTACTGGTTCCCTTTTGTCTATCTTCTTATTTATTTAACCCTCTCAGTCATCGTCGTCATCTTCTTCTTCTTCTCCTTCTCCGTCTTCATCAAGATTTTATCCACTTATTCACGACAGTCACAGAGATATAGGGAGAGAGGGAGAAGTAGGCTCCCTGCAGGGATCACGATGGGGGACTGGATTCCAGGACCCTGGGATCATGATCTGAGCTCACCCACTAAGGCACCCAGGTGTCCCAACCCTTTCAGACTTCTAATATTTATGTCAGTCCCACTTTCACCTTGCAAAACCTGGCCTTTCTGTTTTAAGTGTCAGTAAATGTATTACGGACATCACCTCGTTACCTAGTGTGGAAGCAAGAGTATTCACAGTCAGTAATTCTCCAAGTTCTGCGTGCAGTCTTTCTAATAAATCTAAATCCCATTTCCAACTCACTAATGCTCTAGTACAGGGGGTTTTGTAGCAAAATTTCTAATTTTATCCTTCAATTATGTCAATACTCTTTGGCAGATGGCATTAGAACAAAGGCATTAATCAATGCTAATTGGCTTGGTCCGCTTCTGATTACCTATAATAATAAAAAAAATGTTTTCCTTTGGTTATAAGTGAAACCAGATTGGAGATCTCAGATGGGACAATTTGTGCTTCAACGGCTTTAACTTGCTGCTGCTTCTGCACTGACACAGCTCCCCACCTTTCACTTCACACAAGCTTCTTAGGGCTGACCTATTCTCTTCCAGCATGTCTCCTCAAAGAGGTTTGCCCTCACAACTCTACTTAAAATTTCTAACGCAACACTCACAAAGTTGCTCTCTTCCCATTATACTGTTGCTTTCTTCATAGAGTTTGCCTCGACTTAATGTTTTATTTCTGTCTCTCTTACTAGATGGAAAGCTCCATGCAGGCCAACACCAAGTGAGCTGCATCCCCAGTGATATCTATGAGTGTCTTGCATATAGAAGATACTGCTTAAACGTTGGTGAAGGTGTAAAAGTACAGCTTCTCTTGGGGGAACATCATTCAGAGGCTCATGATCTCCTAGGGGTTATCTTGGCACACATTTCATTAAGAATCTTTCAGTAGCTCCTTTTCCCAAACACGCTAAGTATGAAGAACACCTTTTGAAGAATTTGCTATTATTTAAAAAAAAAATTTTTAAGAGCAAGCCAACGTGGGTTTATTAGAGAAATAGCTGATTCAGGTTTGGGCACGAACTGTACAAAAACCTGGGATAACTTTATCAAGCTAGAAAGCAAAAGATCTATCAGACTATTAGGATCTGGTTTAAAAAAAATAAAAAAAGACACAGGAGCCATGTCAAAGAGTCTCCCATTGGCCAAAGATGAGACAATCTGAATACCAGTAAGAATAGACAGTCATAAAAAAAAGAAGAAGAAGTATGACTGCCATGGCTTGAAACAAATAAAATATATAAAAAACCTGTAAGTTCAGAAGATTATTTAAAACTGGTTAGCTTTGGAGTTTCTTATGGCATCAACTCACTATTCTAGAAATTAGTAAATAGGGAGAAATTTATCCTGCTTTTCCTGTGTTAATTGTATTTCAAGTTAACAAAAGGGTTTGAGGAAAATTCTTCTCCATAGACAATTTCCAACTAATAAGTGCGGAAGAAATGATAACATTATAAAACCATAATTTTGTAACACCAACTGAAAAAGAGGTTGAGGTAACACTTGTGAATGACTATTAAAACCATGGAACTTTTTAGTTGGTAAATCAGACTGATAATACCAGAACATCCGATCAATCTTAGTATCACTAAAAATGAGATAATCAGGCATTGTGTGTCTCCCGATATGATATGATGCACATCACCTGTATGTTCGACACCATCTATGAAGTATTCTTTGCCAAAAAAAAAGTGGACCTGAATGTAATTAAACCTCTAGAACTAACCACCACTTTAAATGACACCAGGAGGTTGAAATCAGCCATGTGGGACATTTTATAGAACAAACACCCTGATTTCTTTAACAAATGAATATCAAATTAAAAAGTGAGTGGGGGTGAACTTTTATATATTAAAAGAGGCTTACTCAGTACACCAACCAAATTCAATATGTGGATGTTGTTTCAGTCTGATTTAAATGAACTGCAAACATGATTTTTAGGTAATCAGAGACAAATGAACAAGAACTGGATGAACTAATCTTAATTAATTATGAATTTTGTTAGATGTGATCATGATATTGTCTTAAAAAAGTTATTCTATGAGGTAGATGCTAAAATAGGTGTAGGTGAAATGACATGATGTTTGGGGTTTGCTTTAAAATACTACAGAAAAATAAAAGCATGTTTGTGTGTGTGTCAGTGTGTGGGTGGGAATGGGTGTGAGTACGGGTATAACAAGACTGACAAATGTTGATACGTGTGGAAACTGGTTCATTATTCTCTCTCCTTTATATTTGTTTAAAAATGTTCAGGATTAAAATTAAAAGCTGAGTTTAGTTTTTAAAATGTTCTAGTGTAAAATATAGCAAATATACAAAAAAGTCTATGAACTACTTAAAGAAAACATTGAAATATATTCCCAGGTATCCACAACCCAATGCAAAATGTGAAATGTTACCATCTCTACCAGCCCCCTTTGGTCCCTCCCTGAATATCTCACTCTTCTCCGTCAGAGATGACCACCATTCTGAATTTTGTGTTATCTCGTTATTTTTCTTCATAGAATTTTTTGTTTTGTTGTTCATGTTGTTCATGTTGTGAAAGGTTCCCATTCTTACACAATATGCTGTTTGGTTAATTTTTCCTGTTTTTGAACTTGATACAAATGGAATGATGCTTTATGTTGACTTGCTTCTTCAACATCAATTATGAAAAGATATATATTGATGTATTTAACTGTAGTTTATTAATTTTCACTACTGCGAAGTGTTCCATTGTGTTCATGTACTATAGCCTCTTTATCCATAAAATGGTTCATAGACATCTGAATTTTTAGTATATTGTGAACATTTCCGTATGGAAATGGTGCATATATGGAATATTTTCTTTGAGGTATGTACCCACAAGTAGAATTACTGTGTCATAGGATACATGCAAATGAAGTTGGGCAATGCCAAACTGTTTTCTAAAATGGTGGTTGTAACAATTCACTCTTTCTCTGGAAAGCAGTTTTCAAGATTTTCCCCTCTCCCCATCTTCACTTAACACTTAATATTTTCAGTCTTATTTGTCGATCAGGTAAGTGTGAACTGGTGTCTCATTATTATTTTAACTTGCATTTCCTTTATTATAAATGAGTGTGAGCATATTTTCACAAGTTATAGGACCATTTGTGCTTCCTCCTCTGTGAAATATGCATCTGTCTTTTGCTCATGTTCTAACAAGTTGTTTCCCTATTTCTTGTTGATTCCAAGGAGTTCTTTGTATATTCTGTATATTAACTTTTTATACTTTTATGGATTACAAATAGCTATTCTGTGGCTTGGTCTTTCACTCTTTACAGAATCCTTTCATGAACCAGTATTCTCAATTTTAATATGGTCAAACTGATCAATCTTGTACTCTCGGTCACCTTTATAAAGGAATCTCTCCCTACCTCAAGGCTGTAAAAGTATTTCCCTACATCATCTTCTAACAGCTTCATCATTTTGTTTTTTAATTTAGGTCTTTAATTCACTTGAACTTTTTTGTTTCCCTTTTGTGAGGCAGGGCTCCAATTTCATTTTTTCCATATGGATAGCCAATTGACCTAGAATCATTTATTGTAAAGCTCACTCTTTCTCCACTGCTCTGCGATACTGATTCAGTCATAAATCAAGTGTCTACATAATTGTGTGTGTGCTTCTGGGTTCTTTAACACAGGCTGAATTGTCATCATCCAAGGAAAAAAAGTAGAACAGTCTAAGTTTGGTGATTTCCCTTAGCACCTCAAGCCTTTGAAAACAAGTTCCTAAAACACAAGTTAGTTCATGACAGTTCCCTGCTCACAAGCATTAAAGGATCCCACACTGAAACAATGTAAGGAACTTTAAAGCTCCTTTAGCTAGACAGGGAACCATCTGACCTTCAGATTTACCTTAACCTCAACAATGCCCACCACATAGCAGAGGCTCAGCAAATACTAGTTTCCATATAGGATTTTACATAGGCTAACTGTTAATATTTTTAAAGAGAACATGATTTGTCTTCTGTGGCATATCCCAAATGTTCTCATATGAACTTACATTTATTTTGTTATGTCAAAATGTCTAAGCTTAACATTTGTCTCAATCATGTAAGATTATAGGGGTTTCACGTCACTGTTTCTTTGTCTTAAAGTATCTTACTAAACCTGCTTTGAATAGTAACCCTATAAAAATGTAACTGTTGAACAAAATCACGCATTCCATTTCAGTTCGATTCACCTTTGTGCTGTTAGGAAAGTATAGACTCCTGGAAAACCAGCATGACAAAACAAAGTAACCAAGGTCTATTTAATCACAAATGAATTTTTTTTATTACGTTTTATTCGATGTGCAAGAGCTCCGGTTTGGAGGTGATTTCTTCCTTATTCTATGGTACATTTTGGTGTTATCTCTTTTTTGAGCTGGAATATAAAAGTCTTCTACGGGCAGCTTCAGGGACCAATTAACTCCATTAAATTATATCCAGTTACGCAGTGAACTGAGCCACCGCGTCTGGGGCTGTCTAGAACTGTGACAATTAGGAGATGGGGCGAGGCGGAGAGAGAGATTGATTTTATATGTCGCCGAAGCACACTGCAACAATATGCCTGCGTGACTTTCAAAATGGCCTTAAAATATTCCAAACTCAGGGAGTTTCCTTG
This sequence comes from Vulpes lagopus, assembly GCF_018345385.1. Classification (NCBI taxonomy): domain Eukaryota; kingdom Metazoa; phylum Chordata; class Mammalia; order Carnivora; family Canidae; genus Vulpes; species Vulpes lagopus. The sequence goes on along the minus strand of NC_054834.1, from coordinate 85,528,562 downwards.
CTCCTGAGTGGGAGTTGACAGACTGTCTGGCAGCATTAGAAAGAGGCAGAGAAAAGCTGATGTCTATATTGTGTCCTCTGATAATAACATTCCGCCTCTCTGCGGCGTCTCCCCCTGGAAGGATCGTCTATTTGTTGTGGGATGCGCGCGCGTGTTTCCCAGGGCTCGGCTCCCCTGTGCAGAGGGCAGGGTTTCACCTCGCACATCTGGGAAACCCAAGCCGAAGGACACTAACCCTCCCAAGGTCACCTAGAAAATTAGTGCCGTGGCCTGGGGGGGGGGGGGGGGCAACAGAGCCCAGGTGTCCCGACTCCAGCTTTGGGGTCGGATGCTAAATCATTTTCGAGCTCTTGTTAAAGAAAAAAAAAAAAAAAATCCCCGGGCGGGGGTAAAGTGAGAAATTGATCCGATCTCCTCCGCTTTTCCCTGACTTCCCCTCCCCCTTACGAAGATTAAAAACTCAGGAGAGGAACCGAGGTGTCCGCTCTGCAGTTGTCAGGCCGGTGCCCCGAGCCCCCCCGCCCCCCCGCCCCGCGGCCCGACACAAAGCGGTCGCGGTCCCGGGGGCGGCGGGGGTGAGCGGGGTGAGCGGGGTGAGCGGGGGTCGCGCGGCGCCTCACCTCCCGCGGCCCCGGCCCCGCGCGCCCAGGCCCCGCCCCGCCCCTCCCCCGCCGGCCCCTCCCCCGCCGGCCGGGCGCACCCACCCCAGATGCCGCCGGGCCCCGGGCGCAGCCGCCGCCGCCGCCGCCGCCGCCGCCGCCGAGCTGCCCACTCGCGCTGAGCGCCCGCGAGCCCCGCGCCCGTGCCCGGAGCCGGAGCCCGAGCCGGAGCCCGAGCCGGAGCCCGAGCCCGAGCCCGAGCCGGAGCCCGCGCAGCCTCGCAGCGGTCGGGCTCCGGGAGCGAGTCCCGGGGAGCGCCCTGCCCGGGGTGCCCTCTGCGCCCCGCGGCGCCTTGCCCTCTGCCTGGGAGGAGGAGGAGGAGGAGGAGGAGGAGGAGGAGGAGGAGGAGGAGGAGAAGAAAGAGGAGGAGGAGGAGGACGGCGACGACGTCTGGTCCGGGCTGGGAGGTGGAGCAGCGGCGGCCGCCGCCGCCGGAAAGGGAGAGGCGGGAGGGACGGAGACTTGGAAGCCCCGAAGTGCCCGCGACCCTGCACGGCAGGCTCCCGGCAGGCTGCCTCCCAGCTTCATGGGCAAAGTGTGGAAACAGCAGATGTACCCGCAGTACGCCACCTACTACTACCCCCAGTATCTTCACGCGAAGGTAGGGGCGCGGGGCAGGGCGCGGGGGGCGCGGGGCAGGGCGCGGGGCAGGGCGCGGGGCAGGGCGCGGGGCAGGGCGCGGGGCAGGGCGCGGGGCAGGGCGCGGGGCACGGCCGCTAACTATAGCGCCGGCCTGGGCGGCGCGGGGCGGCGGCTGCCGGGAGCGGAGCGCGGGGATCGGGTTACAGCCCCGGGGGGGGGGGGAACCAGACAGGAAAGAGCCGCCGGCCCCTTCCTGGCCCGGGAGGCGGGGGAGGGGGCGCGGGCCCGAGCGGCGCCCCTGGCCCGGTGCTGGCGGCCGCGCGCGCCTGCCCACCCCCCCCCCCCCCCCCGGCCTCGACCCCGGCCTCGCCCCCGCCCCGCCCCGGGAGCCCCGGGAGCCCCGGCCCCGGCCCCGGCCTCCCCCCGGGGGTGCGCAGCTCCGGCCCCCGGGACGCGGTCCTGCCCGCCTCCGGCCCTGCGCGCCCGCCCCTCGCCTTGATCTTTGTGCGTGTGGCACTTCACCTGGTTACTGATTCCTACTTCTACGCTGGTGTTTTGGGTGGAAAAGTGGCCAAAGTTCACTCACCGTTCATTGATGTCCCTCTTAATCTTCCCTGCAGCTTTTGCAGGGGAGGGACAATGGGCAGGATTTCAGTGCCGAGAACGAAGTGACTTTAGAAGAATGGGGCCCTGTGTGCGGAGCGCCGGCCCCTCTCCAGGGGGCTTTCTCCGAAGGGGCCTGGCAAACGCTTAGGTAACGAGGCCGCTGACATGTAGCCACACAGATCGCGAATGACTAGCTAGGGACCCTGCGTACCCTCGTGAGTGGGCCTACGCTATCCTTACTGTAGGATTTGAGGCATCCCAAACTCCTTGAAAATAAGTTATTTATTTATGGGGCATGAAGAGCGAGGCTCCGTCTGGCTGCTTTGGAAGCTTCTTGCACAATTTGAGAGGGTTGGAGTTGGGCGCACCAGCCTTCTTCAGTGATTAGCATCTTGTATCCTACCCCGGGTGCCCTTGTAGGTCACCAAAAATCAAGTACGGATGCGGCGTCTGAACTTTATTTGGTAGGCTGTGATCGTGTCCTCCTTGCTGGCAGAGGCCATTCCTGGCCGGGTGCACAGAATCTCTGATTCAATCTTGATAAGCCTCCCTTTCCTACAGTGTGTGTGGTCCATGCTGTGTACCTACAACGTAGCTCCGTATTTGCTCACGTAGAAAAGGACACTTGTCAGCACTGAGACCAGAGATTGTCTAGCCATCCGGGGCCTCCTTTTTTACTCCCCCCAATTTTCATCTTACTTTGGGTGGCCAGAAAGCAGCAAGATGGTAGGAGCGAGGATACCCGTTATTCATTTCTGTGTGGTCCCCACACATTTGTTTTTAGGGGTGCAAGGTAGGTGCTCATTTTTTTTTTTTTGCGAGCGACATCGTAAATACAAGTTGTTCAAAGAAATTTTGAGGCATAATCAATGCACTACCTTTTAGATATCATGTATGTTTAATGCACTTGTTTAAATTATGCAGCATTGGGTGCCTAAAGGACATCCTATTCGACACTTAACTGTATGAATAATGAATACATACACTCAGGTGAAGAAGAAAAGGGGCCATGTTTCTACAGGCACATTCACCTTAGTAATTTTTATGTACCATTAGTAAGTTAGAAACCAAGTACATAGCATTTAATATAGCTAATGCAATGCCATTTGGCTCTTTTTGCCCCGTAAATAATTGAAGAGAGAGACAAACGGCAAGAGCCTGCTCCAGTAATTAGGGTCGGAGCCCAGAAAGCTTTAGGGCCCATTTTCTGAAAGTGTGCTTCCTGCATAAAGCATTTAATATTGATTTGTGTTACAGTAAATGACATTCTCAAAACGTATCTTGCTGTTTCTACTATGAAATCTGAAATCCTATTACTCTTTGAATTTCTTTGTTTCAGGAGAAAGACACACATACTGACTTGACCTATATAACATGGTATTCGAGTTCAACAATTAAACCTAAATTCCCTATTGTAAAGTATCTTCATTATCTCAGAAAGGAGCATCTCCTAAAATGTAAAGTGACTAGATGCAGATTTTAGGTAAGCACAGTTTGAAACACCTAGCTCTGTTTTTTAATCCCTGACATATTTTGTTGCTAACAGGCTAGCATGAGTCATTTAAAAAAAAAGGGGGGGGTTAGACTTAGTTTGGTTTGTCGTGAGTTTAAAAACTTACCCTTAAGTCGTTGCCTAATCTACCTAAAGAGTGAATAGTCAGTCACACTTAGAATCTGTTGTCTATAGTGATGATCCTCGCCTGTGTGCGTGTGTCTTTTAACCTTTCTGAAACGTGGGATAGAAAAAAAAAACATCAGCCTGTTTAAAGTACAGTGATGTGTTTGCTAGTCAGAGTTGTTTTGAAACTTCTGTTTGGAAGCCATATCAAAAACTGAGGAATGGCATCGTTGTTTACAAAGTGATATCTGACTTAAATTTGCAGTTCAGAGATGGATGTGATGGTTTTGAGTCAAGACAGAATAAATGGATTGGGTTTCCTTTCATCAGAAGGGATACATACCAATGAAAATGGCACTTGAAATGAGTTTTTTGTAGAGTATGTTATCATACTCTACAAAATTAACATATGTCAAATAATTCATCTGGAGGTAATCATCCCATCAGAGTCTGTTTTGGCAATTTTATTTAGTACTTTTTACCCATAAAAACAATGTTAGTTATTTCTACACTTACTAGCAACAACAACAACAACAAAAATCTGTGGAGCTCTGCTGCAGCGTGTGACCATCTCAGTATGTTTTGTACTTTGACAGGAATAGAAAATCATTAGAAAAATTGTATGGCTCCATTAAATGTAAAGTAAGTCTGAGGCTGCTATGGACGGGGGCAGGCCACTGGGGGGAAGTGAAGGAGATTGTGAAATTTTCATAATATCTTAGTGTGGAGTAAGACAGATTGCAAGTAACCCGATTTTACATGCTTGTTGGGTGTTTTTGTGTTTCTCTGTCAGGGTGGTCTTATCACAGCAGGCTCTCTTTATCACCTGACACATTCATTCTAGGAGGTGGTTTGATGTAGCTTCCTAAATATAAGCACATATTGTTCTAAAGGATTTTCTGAATTATAAATGACCTGTGCTATATTATGGACAATTAAATTTGGTATCCACTTTCCAGCTACATAGAAAAAAAATCTAATAATTTAACGTATTTTAACCTAAAGATTTGTATGTGCATATTTTCAAACATTGGCAGTATTAATTTCACTTAGTACAAAGGCACCCCTTATGGTCTGTTTATTTCAAAGATACTACAGCATACATGACTGCCAATGCATGTATGCAAATATATATGGGAATTGAAATATTGTCTTTCTTCTGAAGAATACAAGATGTTCTTTACATGCTTAGCTAATATTTTGTAGCAACTAAATGCAATTTGACACACTTGTGATGTTTGTTCCCAGTTATCAGAAGATATTTCTATAGGACATACCTTATTGAAAGCTTGCTTTAATAATTTTTATGCATCAACAGCATTGTTGTCTATACTAAAGAAATGTTCTAAAACAAAAGTTTCTCTTAAAGCTGTTTTTAAATAAGTGTTTGCTAAAGAACATATTTGAACCTAAGTTTCAAAATGTGAAAAAATAATGAGTGGTATTATTAGGGATTTGTATTAATAAAGACTGCTAGAACAGAGTAGTTTTTCAGAATTTAATTTTTTAAAAGATTTTATTATTCATGAGAGACACAGAAAGAGAGGCAGAGACTTAGGCAGAGGGAGAAACAGGCTCCCTGTGGGAAGCCCGATGCGAGACTCCATCCCAGGACCCTGGGATCATAACCTGACCCAAAGGCAGATGCTCAACTACTGAGCCACCCAGGTGCCCCTGAATTGAATTTTTGTGTGCATTAACACTTTGTTGAATTCCTTAACTTTTACATAGTAGCCATAAGAATATTTTGTCCATCTGTTTCTAAAAGAATTAGGGATTTTACATAGAGCTACTGAGTATTTTAAGGTGGTTTAGCCATAGAGAAGCATGATATTAAGACTGAGGGTGCTTTGTGTCCTAACAAGTAGCCACATTAATACAGTGAATGACGTTTGGTTAAATATATCAATACAGCCATGCAATATTTTATATATTTATGAATATGCCCTAGTTCCTTAGGTGAATGGGATAATGTGACTATCTAAAAGTGGTGGTGGAAGACTCAAGGTCATGGGATGGTTAAAATGAAGATGCATTATAATGCAATATTGTAGCATTTCCCCCCTCAGATAGCTATTTCTTTTGGATTTCCCATAGCATATATTATATTTTTATATGTTGGGAGCCAAATCTCAAGCTACTAGAAAGGAAAAGGAAAAGATCTGTGAAGAGAAGTAGGAGAGCTTTCAATGATTTAGTATTAGTATAACTAGATATACCTTATGTGGTTGGCAATCTTGGTTTTGAATTTAAATTCAAGTATGGACAATTTCCATGTAATACATTTGGAAGAAATTTTTTTTTTTAAACTTTACTGATATATTGCTCAGACTTTGTATTTTGCTTAATGGTTTATTGGAACTTTAAAATTACCCCAGCTTAATGAGTACTGAAATTTTAAGTTATGGGTCTTAGGTAAAGACAAAAGGGTCTTTCTTCCTTTTCTTTTTTACTAAGTAGAGAGTTTTCAGAAAATAAAATATTTTTCCCCATGTGTGCTTAACCAGTAAAAATCATGTGAGGGACATATTGAATGGAAGGATAAGTGCTTAGTAAAAGTCATATTAACACTTAAATATTGTTCATTCTTTATAAGGAAGAGGAATTTTTTGTCTAGTTTTTTTTTTTTTTTAAAGATTGTATTTATTTATTCATGAGAGACAGAGAGAGAGAGAGGCAGAGACACAGGCAGAGGGAAAAGCAGGCTTCATGTAGGAAACCTGATATGGGACTCGATCCCAGGACTCCAGGATCATGCCCTGGGCCGAAGACAGGCGCTAAACCGCTGAGCCACCTGGGTGTCCCTGTCTAGTTTGTTTTTTATTGGATGCTCAGTTCATTAAGGCTTACTCTCCCCAAGCCTGGTCTCCTATCCCACTGTAAGTCTCTCTGCAAGGAATATCAACACCTCTCTAGTTTCTTGCTTGAACCACAGAACAGTAGGTGCTAAATAAATGCTTCTTAGTAGCTATTATTATTCAGAATAAGCACATGCAAAATCCTTTTAGATCAGGAAAAAAAATTATAGACTAAAATCTACAAGTGTAATCAGTCTAATTCTCCATAGAAATGTGTAGTTTGATTTATGTTTTGATTTATTTTGTCCGTACCATAACAAGAGCCCTAAGGGGAATCACATATTAATTTGTCATTGCTTAATTCATGGAATAAAAAGTGCCCGTTTCGTACACGCTTCCTTAAAGCATATGGTGCCTGAAAAAAATCTCATAGTATTATACTGGCGGGGAGTGGGGGGGGGGTGGGGGGGGGGTAGGGATGTTACCTGTGATGAACTGGTGACTCAGCCTGGTCTTTGCTTCCTGTCAGTGGTCCCCACCAACACAATTGAAACTTTTTTCTGCTCAATTTTCAAGAAAATCGCCTTTTTATCAAGGCGATTGATAAAAACATTCATTTAATGGAGAACAACTAAAATATACATTAGCATCGAGGTGTTCAAAGTTACTTACCTCGCAATTACTGACTTGCCTAACCCTAAACATGACATTCAGCCACCTAGCTTGTTATCCCCTTTACTGGGATTAGAGGAATAAGCAGAAGCATATCAAGTTGCTCTTAAGTGGAAGTGCTGGATTCAATGTTACATGGCTTTATTAAAGAAAATCTAGTAATGGTACGTGAGTGATTTAAATGCAATACCATAAAATTTGCTGTAAAATCAAATCATATATTCAAAATTGAACATCAGACTTGGAGATTTTATGTGGAATGATTTTAAATGTTCTACTTTCTCTGTTCTGTTATTTTAATGGATAAATAGTAAAACCTGATGGAAGTTGTCTATGCCTCAGGAGAGGCAGCACTTGGATGATACGACTTTTACCAGTGGGAGCTTAGCCAGATGATACATGGCAGAATGTCTCCTTAGAATCAGGTGTGTGAAACATATATGCAAATCTGAGCACACACACACATTTGATAATATAAATATTTCTTTCTTTTTAACAAATATTTATTTTAGACAGAGAGAGAGAATGAATGAGCACATGAGCAGGGGGAGGGGCAGAGGGAGAGGGAGAAAGGGGCAGAGAAACAGACTCCCAGCTGAGTGCAGAGCCCCATGAGGGGCTCCATCCCAGGATTCTCAGATCAGGAGCTGGAGGTGTAACCGACTGAGCCACCCAAGCACCCCTAAACATTTCTTAACATGAAGGGAAAGCGTAAAGGAGATGGTGATGGCTAAGCCAAAAATAAACTGAACATGTATTTCGCAGAGCTGAATTCCTTACTTTTTCTTAGTGTATTTTTGTCTCTTTAACATAATTATATGAGTATTTTAATTTTTCAAATAGGCACGGGAAAAGAAGTGTGTCAGTGATGGTGAGAGAGAAGAGAGACAAAAAGGAGGGGGGCAAAAATCAACACTCAGACTTCCTGGGGAAGAAAACTTACAGAACTGAACACTGTCTTTCTCCATACATATTCTTTTAGCTTATTCTTAAATGGATGTGTTTGTCATTATAGAGGATGGAGAACAGTTTCCTGGAGGACAAATATGAAAACCTAAATCCTAAAAGAGAGATGAGATGCTAGTATGAACAGTTGACTTGCTTACAACTCTGGTACCATAAACACAATGTCTGGTGGGTGATTTCCAATGTTGGCTGTAACATCTGTATTCTGGGATTAGGTTACGTTTTAAGCTGGTAGCTTGTTGAAAAGTTTCTGAGGTTCATTAAGGACTGAAATTCTAACTAATCAGCTGTATTTCCCGAGTGATCCCAGAGCATCGTTCTCTGCACTTGTCATTGGAAAAGGTTCGGGAGTGTGTCCTTGCTCTCTAGCATCTCACCAGCTACCAGGAAAGACAAAAATAAGTGAGGAAAAATATTTATGAAGTAGTACACCCAGGAAAGCAGCATACCAAGGGTCTGAGTGACAGAGAAATCACTAAGATATACATCTGTGGGTTTAAAAACTCTGCTATGTGTTTTGTGAGAAGACGTCAAGGGCACATAAAGGCCACAAAAAACCTGAGAATTTTTGGAAGAAATTAGGGCTTTAGATTAAATAAAATGTCTCGAATTTATAATCAGCATTGTTTTGTATTTTTTGCCCTTTTTAATTTTCTTAGGAGTATTAGAATTTTATAGGATAACACTTTTTTTGTACTTTAACTCCTTCTCCTCAGATTTTCATATCCCATTACCTTATTTTACATTATTATTTTTCAAGTTTTATGCTTATAGATGTGCTACTAAGCCAACCTATTCAGGTTTTGACAGGCTGAGCATATCATGCTTAAATGATGACATAATGGTTATGCGGAATTGTTACTCTTATTGTTTTAAACCATTTGAAATGATGTTTATTTCTCCTAATTTATTAGGCTTGCTTGCGGCAAAAGGAGAAAATGTCTAGAGTTTTGTTGTGCTGCTAATTACATCATCGTGTGCCTGCAATCTACATGTTGATAATGTATCTAATTCTAGCTGTTATTTCTTCAGAAAATAACAGATTTTTTTTTATTATTCATGATCTTTCATAGATACAAGTATTTATTCTCTTTATTTGGTCAGCTTCTAGCTTTGATTCTAAAATAAGCTTTCTTCACCTCTGCAAATGAAACTAAGTCAAAACCAGGGAAAGGTTTTGTGTAACAAAGCTAAGTCATTTTGTAGATACCACAAATAATCTTTACCCATCTTATAAGAAAAGTACGTTGTTTTCTGAGCTCTGCCTGTGTGTGGACCCATTTTAGGTGATACTAGTTTTTTTTTTTTTTTTTTAATCAGTTGAGAAATTTACTAATTAAAATGGGCAGCATTGGATGCATACATGATGGAATACTGTGCTCCTAAGTTTCTTGGTGGGTGGAGGGAGATCAAATTTGCCAAAAATGAATTTTAGATTTTAAATTTATATATTTATTATACTTAAGCTCTTCAAATAACATTATGCTATTTCTCCTGTTTAACACTTTTTAAACATGGTTGTTTTGAGAGTTGCAATTAGTAGTATACTTGTACTGTAGAACTTCTAAACCCTTCCTTACCTGTAGAGTAACAATAACAGCTTATACATCTTTTTTTAAAGATTTTTAAAAATTTATTTGAGAGAGAGAGAGAGAGAGCACACGTGCACATGTACATGCACATGTACATGCTGGTGGGGGGTGGTTGGCAAAGGAAGAGGAAAGGGGAGAGGAGCACATTTTACCAGCTGTGTGATCCTGATGTGGGGACTGATCCCGAGACCCTAAAATCATGACCTGAGTTGAAATCAAGAGTTAGTCGCTTAACTGACTGAGCCATCCAAGGTGCTCCAACAATTACAGCTTATAAAATAAAGTCTCAGATAAAATAATTGATTGTAAGCAAAAGTACATTTTATTAGAAATTTGTAATACCATCAACTTTACCTTTGTCTTCTCAACAGCATTTGGATTCATCACTAAACAAGCTTTCGACAAATACAAACATTAATAAAAAAAATTTGCCAGTTTTTATTTTTAGGTCATTAACTGATTGATGTATTCCCAAAACCTTCTTTCCCTTCTACAAAGCAAAACTTTGATTAATTTCATTGTTCAAAGATGGAAGCCTTACAAAAAAAGTTCCTAATCTCACCCTCTTCTTAGGTTTCACTCCACATGATTATTTGCACACTTTCATTTAAACAACACTTAAAGAATTGGCCACCGGAAAATCTTCGATAGAAAAGTTCTGTAGCTGGCAGATGATATTTTTCTCCAGCTCTATATGATTTGTTCAGTGATTGGGTATAACTGAACTTACAAGTGAATCATTTGCAAGTTTGTTCTAAACAGTTCACTTATCAGTTATTTAGAACCTGAAACTCATCTAATATATTTCATACATAAATTGTTATCTTTAATGATAGGGTCCCCAGCCAACCTTGAAGAGCCTGTAAAAGTAGCCTACTTGATAAGTCACAGGTTCCATACTAATCTCATCATAGACCTGAAGCACTGTGCTGGGCAATATTTGGGTGGAGGGAGGGCATGAGCATTCATAGTTGGAATTCCGGGTTCCAGGAACCCATCTCTGCCCCCTTCAGGGGAGGGGGTAGATTTCCTAACTCACCTCAGGGGTGATGGGAAGACAGCCTTTCCCTTCAGTAGAGCTTTAAGCTTCTAGGACTGGAGGATTAGGTTTCCAGAAGAGATGGGAGGTGTGGCTTGTGAAGTCCTGTGAGGTGTGGACTCTGGAGCTTCCCACTGCGCTGCGGCCCTCGGAGCCCTCCTTATTCCTCACTCCCTGGGAGACTGGCTTCCTACTCACCTGTTTTCCTGTGCTGGCCTCGGAGAGAATCTCTTGCTTCTCCCCCCTCCTCCCACTGCTAAAAATCACAGTCCATTAAAAAAAATGCAGTCCAAAGCTTTCTAGTAGTGCTTTTCATCCTTTGCTCATCACTGGCTCGATTATTACAGCCTTTCAGCTCTCCTTGCTCTCCTTGAGCATCATATCAAGCAGACAGCTTCTGAGTCTGGAAACAAGAATGAAAGAAAATGAAAGAACAAACCGTCCAGTTCCAGTGCTTCTCTTATTTTCGTCTAGTCCTGGTCCAACGATGGCTCCTAACTCATAGGGGAACTCCAAACCTTGGGAAGCTGCTGATGGCACATTCCCCTTCACCTCAGATTTTTCCCAAGATGGCCTGTGGAGCCCACGTTAAGAACCCTACCCTGGGAGGAAGTCAAAGCGGAACCAATCAGTGCTTAAGAGGAGGATTCAGACCATGGACCCCTTGCTGTTTTGTTTCTGGATTGTGGCTTGGCTCTGGGGTAAAGAGAGACCCAAGACCCAACGGCCTGCAAAATGAAAAATGGTTGAGGATAAAGTATATGAATTTGGGCAATCTCCGTGCATATTTCCATTCTCTCTTCTCCTTTTCCCCTGCTCGCTCCTTCTTTTCCCTTCTCCCCTGCACCTACCCCAACTTTTCTCCCTGCACTGGAAGTCACTCTGGACTTAACTTCTGACCAGCCACAGGTGTATGTATGTGCTGCACTATTGGTCCATCTACCAGGGTGATTGTTGCATACAAGCGGTTCCCACTGCAATTGGCCCCAGTCAGGGACCGAGTATGTCTGACTTAATTTGGATTAAAAAAAAAAATCTTTACTACCTCTTAATGCTACAGATTATGATTAAGAATTTGCTAACTACAATTGCCTCTTTGAATCAGATTTTCTTTCTGATTTTTTATCCTATTTTATATGGAAATTTAAAATAAAATTTTATTTGGCAATGTATAAATGTAGTTATAGAAGCACAGACATGATGTAATACTTTGAACAAAAGAGAACATAATTAGCATAATAGAAAGTATTTTGATGACAAATGTGTACTCCTAATGCGATTAGAATTTAAATATGAGGTAGTGAAATGGTAAGCCGTTTACATTTTTCTTCACCCAGACTAGTATTTAAAATCACATATAACCATCTCTTTCTTCTTCTTGAATATTTCACAAAATGATTATCTAAAAATAATCACAGGAGTATTGTGTGTTTTTTAATTTGCTAAAGGCTAAAAAAATGCTATGTTTCTTCTTTGGTTATAGTTTCTCAGATTTTCATTTTAATGGAAATCTTAAATGTTGATTTTGATGGCTTTCTTAAAGAATAGATTATCTCTTAATACATAAATAGGATTTAAAATGACAGTGGGTGATCTGTGGTGTTCTTGTCTACCCCTCTGTCTGTGTCACAAAATTCAAATTCATGTTTCAGCAGTACAGGATGTTCTTCAGTGCACATCCTTTGAGCCTTCAAAATTTGATTTGACTGTGTGGTCTGACGATAGCGTGTTCAGATAAGTACATTGTGATAGTAATCTGTGTGTCTGGGCCCTAATGAACATCTGCTTGCTAGGGCGCCACATGGCAGCACCTTTCTTTGTTTTTCTTCTTTTGCCTTTTTGATTTGAATCTTGTTAAACCCTGAAATTGGGGCTGGTTTTCAATATGCAAATGTTCCTATCTCCCTCATTTTTTGGGGAAAAAAGCCAGATATTTTAAATATGAATGCATTGGGAATTTAAAAGGAGTCTGCAGAAAGCGCACAGCTATAATTCTACTATTGACAGCTCAGACATATTGTACCAAAATCATCTCGTTAAGATCCCATAGTTGGAACTACCTGGCAAATTTAATTAAATTCAACAAACACTGAGCAGGCATTGTATCAGGCCCTGGAAGGTGCAAATATGTAAATAAGACATGATTTGTGCCATCGTGGAGCACAATGGGATAATTCTGTTTACTTGTGTGTTTATTTAAAATTTTTATTGAGGTAGAACATACGTATAGTACACAAATTATAAATATAGAGATTAAGGTACGCATACACATGTGATGGCCCCCCGGGTCACTACATACATTCCAGCACCTGGAAAGCACACTCATGGCCCTTCCCAGTTTGCACTCCCCAAGATAACCACTAGTCTCACATCTGTCTTTTTTTTTTTTTTTTTTTTTTTTAAGATTTTATTTATTCATGAGAGGCAGAGGAAGAAGCAGGCTCCCTGTGGGGAGCCTCATGCTGGATTTGATCCCAGGACCCCAGGATCGTGACCTGAGCCAAAGGCAGATGCCCAACCACTGAGCCAGCCAGGCGTCCCACTTCTGTCTTTTTGTGTTTGGTGTGCACAGTATCAAGATTTGTTTTTCAGCCCCTCCCCCCCATATGAATATCTGGTTGATTCAGCACCATTTATTGTGAACATATTTTCATTTTCCCCTTTGAATTTCAGTGTGGCCTTTATTGTAAATCAGGTGACCACATTTATATATATCTTTTTCCGAAACTTTCTGTGTGATTCCATGTGTATCCTTGTGTTCATACTACAGAGTCATAAATTACTATAGCAGTATATTAAGTGTGTGTGTTTTTCCAAGTGGTCTCAACTATTCTAGATCTTTTGTATTTCTTTATAAATTTTACAATCAGCTTGTCAATTTCCATAAAAAAGAAATACAAGATTTTTATTGGAATGGACATTAAATCTATATATCAATTTTGGGGAGAATTTGATATTTTCCAAACTGTAAATGTAGCTCTTCTTATTTATTGATGAACTTATGACTTTGAAATAACTAATAATAGAACACAATGGAAAATATTAATGTTTCAAAGGCTTGTTTCTTAAATACAGCCAATGATTTTTTTCAAGATCTGTAGTGTGATAGCTGGTATAGACCTTTTTAAGACAATACTTTTTTTGAAGAGGGAGAGGGAAATATTTATTATCAGGGATCCAAATTAATTTTGAAAAGCAGCCGACTAAAACACACTGTTTAAGAACAAATGACATTCTTTTTTATTTTTCTTGAATGCATTTCGAAGTATCACTCTATTTCCCCTTAATACTTTTTATTCTCCTCTCTGAGACTTTATTTGATGTGACATCCCATCATCCTGTCTTATAAATTTATAAGCATAATGAGAAATTGAAAATTAGTTTTGTTTGGAGAAATTTCTGACACCGTTTGTGATTTTTCAAAATGCTCTGGAGATTGCAAACAGAGATTGGGAAGTGCTGCTTAGGTATGAACTTCTAAGCAGCAGAACATGCTGTTCTACGAGCGCTGGCTCCTTCAAACTTTTTCTTAGATGTTTTAAAGATCTTATACACATATTTTTTTCATGCTTTATAGTTAAGGTTTTTAAGCTTTGATTATGACTGTATTCATCCAGCCAGAAACAACTACATAGAACTTTCAGAGCTTATTAGTTCTGGCTAGGTTAGCTTAGTTTGAGCAGGAGGTTGAATAGACAACTTCCGAAGTTCCTTTCAACTCTAAATTTTATGATTCTGGGAATTTGTAATATCCAGGGATCGCAGAATGTTAGTAGACCTGGGAGGAACTTTTAGGATAATGTGGTCCAAGACACTCATTGTGCCTGTGAGGAAAGCTGCCCAAAGAGGAGAGACAGAAGCTGCGCTGGCTTGGAGGGACAGCGTGGGAGGGGGAGGCTCGGGCCTGATCTCACGTGGACACTGAGGTCAGTGCCAAGGCCTGCAGAGGAGGAACAGACAAGAGGGGCCACACACAGTTCTAGCAATCATTCCAGGACACTTATCACAGAGGTCGACGGGTGTCAATGGGCCAGTGTCACCAGCTGGTATCAGATCAGAAACCAGTAGTGGTCACTGTGTCTGAGGTCACCCCCCCCCACCCCCCCATAGGCAGGGCTGACGAGACTCCCTTCCATCATCCTGGTTGCTTCTCCTGGTTGGCCGAGACAGCATCTGGAGCTGATTCGGCTTTGTTCTCATGTTTCTAACCTTGCAAATGAGCTGGGAAGCCCTTAAATCGGGCTCTGCTCATCCTGCATGGCTTTTGGCCTGTACGTGGGCTTGTTCGGCTTCTGGATTCTTCCATTACCACGTTCCTGAGGGTCTTTGTTTATGTGGCCTTGGGTCTGGAACCAAACCTTCTCACTTTTTTAACACGCCTGGAGCTTTCTCATACTAGGAGGATGAGAGTCCAAACTACTTCATTCTTGCTAACCTTTTTCTGTCCTGCCATCACTACCTGCCATAATGTGGTTGGTCACCACGGAAAAAAACGCAGAGGGACTGATTAAACACCTTCTTTGTTTGTTGAAGCCAACCACTCTGTTGGGAACCACCTTCTTCCTAATGCCAAGCACATCACACTAGTCTCTGGCATCTCTTATTTTTTTCATGAGATACTTGAACATAGTTGGAAGACTTCAGCACTCATCATATGATCAGGCTTTAGGAACTCTGTTTTAGTCAATTATGTGGGGAACTTTAGAAAAACAAAATGCACAGTAGGTGGCATCAACAAGCCCATTATACGCCTTGGACACAGCTTTTCCCTCATGCTGTTTTATCATATACTCATTAAGTACACTAGCTGAAAATATCGTACCTGGCTTTATGCCATGCATTAGGGAAATCAAATACAGGATAAATTAGGATATATTAAACAAATAAGGGAGAATTATTTTTTTCCACGCTTTACAAAAGATTCACCATTAAAAATGTATCCTTCGTTCATTTACATACTTCAAGGGTTATTGTAGATCACTAAGTCTTTGACAGAAAGTATAATTTAAAGCCATCAGGAATGGTGGCCTATAAAGATTAACTAGATATTAAGAAAAATACTTTATGAAATAATTTAAGTCATTTGGAAGGGTTGAAGATATTTTGTTGTGTTTGATTTACACCCAACATCTTAGGAATTTATGGTTGAGTGAAGCAAGGTACAACCACAGCTACTTTTATTTTCGCACTGTCTCAAGAATCCTCTGCACTGATTGGTTTAAACCTTTTTGTTTTTCTTCCTGTAAGTGGACATAACCATAACTGGTAAATTTTGGAAACCACGGGATGCACAAAAGGAAATGGCAGAAAGGGCTGAGAGCAATGTATTATCTGTAAGAAAACGGAGATGTTTGTGGATCTTTGTTAGTTGACAGATGTCCCAGTCAGGGAGGTTTCCAGGGCAGTGGTATGTTTAAAGGTTGGGGAGAGATAAGCCTTTTTAGACATTTTAGGTATTTTGTTTTTGTTTTTACAGAGCAGTTGACTCCTTGGGCTAGGAAGTTCTCTCAGATCTTCAGAGCAAATTAAAAACATGTTGATCTAGCACATTTTGCTGGTAATAATGTTTGTGCATTAATTGCTCTGAATATCTACCCAAATACAGAAGTAGCCTGTATTTGGATTTCCTTTACATATTTAATAGTCAGCCATGGAAGATGGATGGGCATGCTTGACACTTCAGAAGTCCTGGGTATTATCTCACTAAGTTAGAACATACATGTTCAATGAGAGTGACTTAGAGTCTGAAGAAAGTTAGAGTACCAATAAGCATATGAGTAATTATTATCCATCAGTATACAGGGAGTTCCCTGCCTTGTCCAAGTTTAATTCCTAAACTAAAAATTTCTGCTCTGAGTAGTTTTTATCTCACTTCCTCAAAATATGATGAAGCTTTCAAGCAGTTTTTTTTTTTTTAGCTCACATTGTTAAGAATATACAGGCAAATTGAGGCAGACATACCAAATTCTGTGTTGGTTATGTACTCACTCTTATGTACTCACTCTTAGCCAGCTTATAAAATCTCTTTTTTAGGATATTTGAAATGAGATGTGAGAGTTTACTAATTCAGTTTTTCCTCTTCTTATTATATTTTAACTCATACCAAATAGAATTTCATTTAGATTATAATGCATAATAAATTTACATTATAATGTATTTTACATGTTGGGGAAAAGACTGAGAAAGACGATATCAGGGAAGAAAAAGTATAGCATAAAATTATATATATTTTTAAGTATGTATGTATATATGTATGCATATTTAGTAACAGTTTAAAATAATATTTTGTTAACAGTAATTTGTATACCTGTGGTCTTTTTTATAAGAATGTAAGATTCTGGGATGCCTGGATGGGTCAGCGGTTGAGCATCTGCCTTCGGCTTAGGTCTTGGGATCAAGTCCTGTATCAGGCTCCCCACAGGGAGATTGCTCTTCCTTCTGTTCATGTCTCTGCCTCTATCTCTGTGTCTCTTGTGAATAAATAAATAAAATCTTAAAAAAAGAAGTAAGATTCTAAGACAAATATATCTTGTTCATAATTGTGCCTATTAAATGCTTTGCACATAGTACTTAATACATGTTGATTAAATTGAATCCGTAGCTTTTGTTTACTAACATGATAAAGAGAAATATGAAGCACAGAAAGAATTCTTTTAGGATGAAGTGTTTCTGCTTAAAATACATACATGATCAGGCTAAAAATGGCCTGTTAGTCTAAATTATCTAAATAATTTTCTGAATCTCTAGCTTTTCTGCTGGACTCTGTGTTCATGTCTAGATCCCATCACTACTATCAAGCTAGTTTGTCATTGTCATATAAGCACCTCATGAAGTACAGAAACAAAATATTCAATGACTCCTTTAAGTTAAATACAGTAAATATGGGCAGCCCGGGTGGCTCAGCGGTTTAGCGCCACCTTCAGCCCAGGGTGTGATCCTGGAGACCCGGCATCGAGTTCCATGTCAGGCTCCCTGCGTGGAGCCTCCTTCTCCCTCTGCCTTGTATCTCTGCCTCTCTTTCTCTCTGTGTGTGTGTGTGTTTCTCTCATGAATAAATAAATAAAATATTAAAAAAAATAAATACAGTAAATATCATGAGTATAGACATGGGAAGCCCATTAAAATACAATCGCTCCTTGATCAGTGTAATTTTTAAAATAACGTATGGTTGGGGCATTAATAGTGAAAAGCACTTAAAAAGGGCTACATTTCTAAGAAATATATTTTCTTAGGATTAGCTAGAGGTCTCTTAAGGGGCTAGAACTGTGTGTGGAAGGATGTGTGATTCTGTTTGTCACAGGAAACATACGGTATGTACCTAACATAAACTTGGTATTTAAGGGATGTTTGATAAACAAGAATACTTACAAATGTGTTGGCAGAAATTAGGGAAACCAGAAGGACATAATGACATATTCATTAGTGAAAGGCCAGTGAAAGATGGGCACCTACCTCTGTGGAGCAGGGTCTGAAGCGCTAGGTTGGCAGCTGTTACTGGGCCTTAGAGCAGTAGGCCTGCGAAGAGGGCTGCCAGAGAGGAGCCGTGACCTTCAGCGGAGGACCAGGGCCAGCCCATGTTAGGCCGACATGCCTCACGGTCTTCCCACAGTGGGTTCTCCTTCTGGTGCCTTCTTTTGGAACCAGTAGGAACCTGGAGGGAGGAGGATTCTTTTGATACAGGGCCTTGGGGGGTCAGCCTCCCAGGGCATTGAATAGGGTGGAAAGACAGGGTGGTTTGGAGTTCCTTAAATACGTGTTGGATAAATGAATGGCTGCTTACTACTTTTCTTAATGGATAGTTTTGTTTGTTTGTTTCTTTTTTTTTTTTTTTAAAGATTTATTTGTTTATTTTTAGAGAGTGTGTGTGTGAGTGTGAGAGCAGAGGGGAAGGGCAGAGGGAGAAGGAAAGGGAGAGGATCTCTTAAGCAGACTTCCTGCTGAGCACGGAGCCCTAAGTGCTTGATCTCAGGACGCTGAGACCATGGCCTGAGCCCAGATGGAGGGTCAGTTGTGGCACTGACTGAGCCACCCAGGCGCTTCAGTTTTGTCTCTTTTAATATCAGTGCTACTTACTGCCTTCTTAAAAATCTGCATTATTACTCAAATAAGATAAGCATGACTCAGTAGAGTGCCTACTATGTGGAAAGCATTTTGCCAGGCCTGCTGCTATTGATAGTGGATAACTTTCTAAGACATTAGCTCCTAGTACTGTTGTCCCTTGCTTTAACATAATAGATCGGTACTGAAAGCAGTGAAACAAATGTTGATATTCAGCAGTTTGAGGGGGCATTATAAAGTAATCCAGACTACCTCATTTCGAGTACATTTGGGAAGGTTGGTTTTTAGAGCAATCCTATAGAGTGCATCCCTACCCAGCACAACTTTCAGTGATAGAAATATTTAGTATCTACACTGTGATACACTGGTTACTGGCCCCATAGGGGACTATCAGGCACTTGAAATTTGACTAGTGCCATGGAAGAACTGAATTTAACATTTTTTAGCTACATGTGGCTAGTGGCTCTCACATTGGACACCATGCTTGTAGCAAATTGTTAAATAAACATGCACTACCCGACGTAATTCTTGTATGAAATCCATTTTGAAGAAGTTGGATATAGCATTTTCAGATTTTCAGATTACCAAGCCTCCATATATAGGAATCTTATAAATATTGGTCACCGGAATGTAAAGGGAAGAAATTGGAAGCAACCAAGGTAGAGCAGGTCCTAAAGCTTTGGATAATAAAAGCAAAGCAAAAAATACAAGAATTCTTTATGTTATATAGTATATGCTTTACAAATGCAGGATGTATTTATTTAGACTGATTTCTATTTTAAAATGACCAGTGTTTCCAGGTTTCTTATCTTTAAGATGTCTACTTCAATTAAAAAAACAATACTTTTATTTCTATGATGTAGTTATTCTAGATATTTGATCTGTAATTACCATATTAGTTGCTTCCATGTGAAGGGAATTGGTTACAAAGAAGATATTCAATGAATGAAAATAGGGAATTAATATGTACACAGCTAGAAGAACATCTGACTGATAATATATTAAAGGCATATGTATCTTCACGATTTGGATGTATTTGTAGCTTCATTCTTTTTTTTTTAAATTTTGTTGTGTATGTGTATGTATTGTGTGTGTATGTGTATTCAGCTTTATGATAAAATGTCTGAATCTGATCTGAGAGTTGTCTTGGAGTTTTTCTGAAAAAAAGATCACTTGAAGCTCTAAATTATTTTGTAATAAAAAGCAGATTATCACGTTATAATATAGCATATTACCTGTAATATAGCTAAAGGTACTTCTCAGGGCATTAAGTTCATGGATATTTGTTTTCTTATTATTCTCATTCTGCTCAAGCCTACCTTTTGCCTACCTTTTTCCACATTATACTTCATTCGACCTGTCTTTATTAAGACATAAGGATTATATGTGAGACTGTACCTTTTAAAAGGAACAAATTCTAAGTTCAATGTGACAGATTTTGAAAATGGCTCTTGCTGTACATACTCAAGAATGTTTTTGTTTTGTTTATTGCGGTGACATACCCATAACATGACAATTACTATTTTAACTAATTAAGCGTACAGTTCCATGGCATTAGGTACATTCACCTTGTTGTACAACCATCAGCACTCAAGAACATTTTTTTAATCCTTTGTATTGGGAGGTGATGTTTCCAGTTTCATGGAGATTTGTGTCTTTTCCAGAAAGCAACAACAAAGTCACCCACAAATTCCCCTTCGTGTCTGTAAAGAAACATCTGCTAAAATCTTATCTAATGGCATTTTATTTTTATTTTTTTTTAAGATTTTATTTATTTATTCATGATAGTCACACAGAGAGAGACAGAGAGGCAGAGACACAGGCAGAGGGAGAAGCAGGCTCCATGCACCGGGAGCCCGATGTGGGATTCGATCCCGGGTCTCCAGGATCGCGCCCTGGGCCAAAGGCAGGCGCCAAACCGCTGCGCCACCCAGGGATCCCTCTAATGGCATTTTAGAGTGGTATTAAATTAGCAAAGCTCTTGTAGGCTTGTTTGTTAACACACAAAAAGAACTTGTTGAAATAATTTTTAAAATGAAAATGTTACTTTAAATAGGAAGAAACAGGGACACTTGGGTGGCTCAGTGGTTGAGCATCTGCCTTTGGCTCAAGGCATAATCCCAGGACTCTGGGATCCAGTCCCACATCAGGCTTCCTGCATGAAGCCTGCTTCTCCCTCTGCCTATGTCTCTGTCTCTGTCTCTCATGAATAAATAAATAAAGTCTTTTAAAAAAAATAAATAGGAATAAACAGTTATTTTGCTCCTTTCCATATCATTTTTGAAGGAATTTTGTCAGAAGCCCAACTAACATACTCTGGAACAGTGACACAGTGTCCTAGAGAAAGGTTATGATTGTCATGTTTGAGGTGTACCACATTTTGTGACTCTCGTTCCTTTATTTCTTAAATTTGTAGAATAATATTCAGACTTAAGCTTCCTTTCTTCTGTTCATTTAATTGATTTTGTGAGATGATACTAATGCAGCAATGACATTTTAGCTGTTTTTTATGTGTGAGAAAACACATAACTAACTTACAACATTCTTTGAAAATATGAAAGTTAAAACCAACCTTTCTTCCACAACAGGGTTCATCCTACTTTCCTGTTGGCATAGTAACCAGGTAAACACTCATAAAACTAAATGGGCATCAAAGTTTCCCATATAATTTGTGCTGAAAATTCTTCATAGGACCTTTAAAAAATATGTTAGCCGGGCAGGGAAAGGAAAGGTTCAAGTAAGTAGTGCAAGAGAGGGAGGTAAACTTTATTTGAATACAGAAAGAGAGTTGAAGAAGTAGAAATCTGTGTTGCTGAGAAAAGAGTTTTCAGAGCAGACTGTTCTGGTATTTTATACCAATTATGTGCAGCTATTGCTTTGAATAAATTTTGCTGCCCTGCTGAGATTTCCTTTTTACAAATCCTGGAGCAATTATAAGATGGAAGTCTGGAATGTATAAACAATGTCCTTTGAACAGTAAATGAGCCTCATTCTTATAAAACGAAAGGGTAGGAATGTACTACCTTTTATCCTATGGTTCTCTGCCTTTTTTTTCTTCCTTAATCATTGCACTAGTGGTTAGAAACTAGTGACTACTTCAGGAGTGTACAAAACCATGAATTTTTGCCTAGAAATACTTTTAAAGTATAATTTCCATCAAATTAAAATTTCTCTGTTGCTGTAACATAATAAGGGGGATACTTCGTACCTGCTCAATATAGCTACTGATTATATATTTCCATTATACTGTGTTGTATAACTAACCTTAACATAACTGTACATCGGTTCATAATAGATTACCTTTTTCTATAGACATGGAAACAAAACACTGCACCAAGTCAAGGTTCATGGGGAAAAGAAATGACACCCTTAGAGCATAACATTAGTCTGAGTTTCCAAATGTCAGCTTGTTTTATGTGACAAAGCAATCTGCACTAATCATGGCAAACAATATATAAAATCCTAAGGAGAAGTCAACTGTCACTTGGAGTTAACTGTAAAAAGCCTGAACTCCATTACTTTGCTGAGCTTACAGGCCTTATACAATGTTTACAATAAGGTTTGGAGAGTTGCCTAGCGTTGGAATATATGCAATTAAACAACACTGTTCAACGGCCCTTTTATGTCAGTCCTGCTAAAAGACCGCCATTATACTCACATGATGGTCCTTCTTGGAACTTGTAACCTAAACAGGAATGGGGAACATTCATTTGTAATTCTATCTAAGTGCATGTGGGGTTTTATTTTATTTTGTTCACACAAACCCCCATGGAAACTAAAGATAGCAATAATAAAGGGATCACTGAATGAGAATTATTTCTTTGACTGTCAAAGAATTTAATACTTTTATTTTCTTTGCAACTGAGCCTAAACATTCAGCTCTTTGGACTTTTATGTAAGCTTATATAAACAAGGAAGATCGTGTTTAAATTTATTACAAAGTGAATTTTATTTGTTTGGAAATAACTTTACACTAGAAATTAGTACAAAATACACTTCCTGGTTCCTTCTTTCAGACATTTACTAAAAATAGCAAATGCAAAGAAGCAACGAAGTATCATAGATTAAAATGAAACCAAACACAAAGTGTTAAATCCACATCGTGTTTATTAAAGGTCGATTAAGCTGATTTAATTGTTATAGGTAATACCTGCAGGGTTGATTCTTAGCATTGACGGCAACAAGAGGCACAACTGGAGCAATTTCTTTTTTTTTGAAAGGAGAAATATTGAAGAGATTTATAGTTCTGTGCTTTTATAATATAGCTATATATATTTAATGCACATACTGGGTTTTCTCTGTAATATTTTTTCCTGCCATTTTCCCAGGGATGTTTGGCTTTATAATGATGAAAATTAGTTTACATCGACATGAAAATAAAGCATATCCAGATCACATAACTTACCGAGAGGAAGGTTTGAATTCAGTTTAGGTCAGTGGTTCTAGCTGATTTGCCTCCTTTCTCTAATGTGTTGTCTAAAATTTGAGAATTTGTCAAGCACAATCCTAGAAAGGCTTAAACCGCTTGACAGAAAGTTGACCTATTATATGGCCAAAAATTTTTTTTCAGAAAAAGACTATCAACCTAATCTATAAAAGGTTTGTTGCATCATGATATGTGAATGGCCGAACGTTAGAGCACCTCAGAAAATTACAAGGTTATCTGAAGTATGATTTTCCAATAAGAAATTAAATGGTTGCCTCCTCTTAACCCAAGCCTAAAGCTAAATGGAGTTTGGAGCCCTCAATACAGAAGATTTTTCTTTATACTTTCTCTTATTGTATAAATTCGTCTACCCACTTCTCAAAATACTTGGTGAGCTTCCATTTATAATTAGAATATATGAAAGGTTATGTTGCATTAGACCAAGGATTTCCCAAACATGATTTTGACCCTACTTTTGAAAATAATGGAGGAATTTTTTTGGAGCATTAGTTGACAGTTGGACAAGGTCAACCAAATGCCTCAGATATCCCTTAAATAACCAACGGATCTACCTGTCTGTGACTGTGGCTAGACCATTCTTGCACCTGTTTATGTGTTTGGGACACTGAAAGCCATGTGATCCACACATATTTGTGAAGTACTTTTTTTCCCCATGAAAATACACATTTCAAATGTTTCCTCCTGATTTTCTATGATTCGAGACATAAGTTTTGTTATGATTTTATGAACTTAAAAAATATCCTTTAAATTAATATTTTTCCAGACTAAAGTATCCTAATTTTGAAATTATACTTGCATGGAAATATCTCCATTCTTCGAATCATTTTAGTTGTTTTTCATTTTGTTGGAAGGGCAATAATTATAGCTTCCTGTAGCATCCCAGATGCGCTTGAGTTTTGTACATACTAACATTAGGTTTTTTGATTTTATTTCCAATAAATAATTCTCCATGCCCAGCGTTACTTGCTGTTTTGAGTTATGGTTCGTGTTGGGCAGCTACTTTGCGGGTAGTCCAAAATGACTTCAAACGTTCTTCTAGTTGTAATTGAGAGTTTAGTGGGATGTCTACTTTACTTGCATCTCATTCTTACAGCTACTGAAAATCATCGTCGCCTCTTTGACCCACTTTCCACAGCTTATCTTCATCAGCTCAGTATGTCAGTGTGATGGAAGAGTAGAGTTATATGTAGATGTGAGTGTTTCGTTAAGTTAGGCTAGACATTAGTCTGAGAGACACCATTCTTAGAACTTAAAGTAATTAAGGAACTTATGTCATGATTTTTATGTTGGTTTCTTATTACATATCCTTCCATAATAATGTCCTTGGCACAAATATTCTTAACTAGACATTTGGAGGATTCAAAGGTCGGACATATCCCCACTCTTGGAGAGAGTGCAGCATAGCTAGAGGAAGAGCTACATAAGTAATAGCCATTAACAACCTAAGATGAGAGCCATGGATGGTATGAGGATGGTCTATGGAAAACTGGAGAAATAGACCTCACTTCTCTCTAGGGGAGATCAAAAAAGTTCCGTGGATGGGGCGACATTTGTGCTCAGCCTTGAAAGAAGTAATTGTTAGGACGAATGGTGTCGGTGGCAGAGAAGCCTTGTTATGTTTGAGGTGACAGGAGGTGCAGTGTGGATTCAGTGTGGCAAACCATGTAGAAGATGAGACAAATGAAAAGTTCTTATTTTTATCCTTTGGGCAATGGGAACCATTAAATTTTTTAAGCTGAAGAATGACAACACTTCAGGGAGATTAATTTAGCATGACGAATGAGTTGAAGGTAAGGATAACTCTAAAAATAATAAGGCTTTGTAAGTATTTTAAAATTGATTCTCTGGGAATCTTGTCAGAGATTTCTCGAAGACCCCTAGCTGAGGTACTTTGTATATTCTTCAAAGAAAGTTAGTGTTGAACAGCTCTTTTCACTACTGATCACAAAATTGTTTAAGTGTAAAATGTACCTGCAATGTGTGCAAAAGATATCTAGCCAAAGTGAGTCTACATTTTTCCATTAATTCTTTGAATTTGGAATCCACTTTATAGATAGTGGATTTATATTCTGTAAATCCATTCTGCACAGTGTAGGAATTTCCTGGCAAGTATAAGCTACAATTAATTAGAATTCATTATAGTAAGATAAATTGTTTTTAACAACAATAACAAAAATAATAATGATAATGAGTACAGCTAACATTTATTGAATATTTGCTGTGTGCCAGGCACTGTTCCAAGGAGTTTATATGTATATGTATGCAAAACACTATTGTTAAAATATAATATTTAGTAGTTATGTGTGAATATATCTTATGTTAGAGTAAACAATTAACAAAAGGGAAGAGAACCACAAATTGATGTGGTTGTTAAATAGAGCAAGTTTAATGTGTGAATATTGTCCTTTTTCGTGTAATCAAGAAAATACCTACGTACAGGTCACCATAGGAAATAATGACACTGCTTTATATTGACAATTGAAAAAAATCTATAATGTAGTTAATATATGGTAAAAAGTAAAAGTAAATTGGGTGTACAGAATAATATTTGGGGAGTGTGATGTGGTGCTATTCCAAGCAGAACACCAGCTTGGATTTGTTTTTCCTTTACATCTACACCTGCCCAACAGCCTCATGGATTTAAAAATATATCTGCAGTTTTACCATCTTGGCTCAAGACCACCACACTCAATGACAATCATAGTTCTCTGCATTAGGCTTCAGATGCTGCCAATGCAGGTCGAGCATCTTCTATTAAGAATCTTTTTCATTCCTCCTTTCAGGAATGTACAACCCCACCCAAATCCCTACTTTTCATTGTTTTATCTGTTCACAGAGGTCAGCTTTTTGTTGCCTTAACTTACTTACTTACTTTATCTATCTATCTATCTATCTATCTATCTATCTATCTATTTATTTATTTTTATTGGAGTTCAGTTTGCCAACATATAGCATAACACCCAGTGCTCATCCCATCAATTGCCCCCCTCAGTGCCTGTCACCCAGTCACCGCCCCCCCCCCCCCCCGCCGACCTCCCCTTCCACCACCCCTAGTTCGTTTCCCAGAGTTAGGGGTCTCTCATGTTCTGTCTCCCTTTCTGATATTTCCCACTCATTTTTTCTCCTTTCCCCTTTATTCCCTTTCACTATTTTTTTATATTCCCCAAATGAATGAGAACATATAATGTTTGTCCTTCTCTGATTGACTTACTTCACTCAGCATAATACCCTCCAGTTCCATCCACGTCGAAACAAATGGTGGGTATTTGTCGTTTCTGATGGCTGAGGAATATTCCATTGTATACATAGACCACATCTTCTTTCCATTCGTCTTTCGATGGACACCGAGGCTCCTTCCACAGTTTGGCTATTGTGGACATTGCTGCTAGAAACATCGGGGTTCAGGTGTCCCGGTGTTTCACTGTATCTGTATCTTTGGGGTAAATCCCCAGCAGTGCAATTGCTGGGTTGTAGGGCAGCTCTATTTTTAACTCTGAGGAACCTCCACACAGTTTTCCAGAGTGGCTGCACCAGGTCACATTCCCACCAACAGTGCAGGAGAGTTCCCTTTCTCCGCATCCTCGCCAACATTTGTTGTTTCCTGCCTTGTTAATTTTCCCCATTCTCACTGGTGTGAGGTGGTATCTCATTGTGGTTTTGATTTGTATTTCCCTGATGGCCAGTGATGCGGAGCATTTTCTCATGTGCGTGTTGGCCATGTCTAGGTCTTCCTCTATGAGATTTCTGTTCATGTCTTTTGCCCATTTCATGATTGAATTGTTTGTTTCTTTGCTGTTGAGTTTAATAAGTTCTTTAAAGATCTTGGAAACTAGCCCTTTATCTGATACGTCATTTGCAAATATCTGTAGGTTGTCTTTGAGTTTTGTTGATGGTATCTTTTGCTGTGCAAAAGCTTTTTATCTTGATGAAGTCCCAATAGTTCATTTTTGCTTTTGTTTCTCTTGCCTTCATGGATGAATCTTGCAAGAAGTTACTGTGGCCAAGTTCAAAAAGGGTGTTGCCTGTGTTCTCCTCTAGGATTTTTATGGAATCTTGTCTCACATTAAGATCTTTCATCCATTTTGAGTTTATCTTTGTGTATGGTGAAAGAGAGTGGTCCAGTTTCATTCTTCTGCATGTGGATGTCCAATTTTCCCAGCACCATTCATTGAAGAGACTTTTTTCCAGTGGATAGTCTTTCCTCCCTTGTCAAATATTAGTTGACCATAAAGTTGAGGGCCCACTTCTGGATTCTCTATTCTGTTCCATTGATCTATGTGTCTGTTTTTGTGCCAGTACCACACTGTCTTAATGACCACAGCTTTGTAGTACTTCAGAGAGTTGGAACAAATTATTTTAAGATTTGTGTAGAATCAGAAAAGACCCTGAATAGCCAGGGGAATTTTGGAAAAGAAAACCATAGCTGGGGGCATCACAATGCCACATTTCAGGTTGTACTATTTATTTATTTTTAAAATTTTATTTATTTATTCATGACACACACACACATACACACACACACAGAGATAGAGATAGAGAGAGAGAGAGAGAAGATGAGCAGGCTCCCTGCAAGGAGCCTGATGCAGGACCCGATCCTGGACCCTGGGATCATGCCCTGAGCTGAGGGCAGATGCTCAACCGCTGAGCCACCCAGGCGTCCCCCTTAACTTTATTTTTTGACATCTCTCTCTTTTTTTTTTTACTCACAAAGTTGCATTCTGGAATGTGTATATCTTATAATTATGTATATTGTCTTGTGATGACTTTCTCAGTGCTTACCCAGAATGATTTTCAAGTTGTTTGCATAAATCTGTGGTTTGAGAGAGAGTTATAGGGATACCAGTATGGCCTGAGAGAAAACAGAAGGTCAGGATTTAAATGCTGAGATTACTGACTCCCTGAAGAAAAATGGTTTCTGGGGGAGTAGGACCAAGGTGGACAACTAGAAACCTTTGGGTAGAGATTCTGGCAGAGGGTTGTCCAACTGTGAAGAAGCTAGAGCCTACTCATGAAATGACAAGTGTAGAAAAGACTTGAGGCCTTCAAAGCCTGCAGCCCTGAGTTGCCATCAGGGGCCATGTAACTTGTTTGGGCAGAGTCCACGAAGACTTAGTAGTCAGGGCTGTGGTGGCAGCAAGGACCCAGGGGATGAGGACCAGACCAGCAAGACCTCTTGGGTCCTTTGCGTCTGAGGAGGCAGACAGGGGAGCTGGTTCCAGCTAAGGTTGAGAGTGGGGGGTGCACTTGGAGAAGAGCCCTGAAAGAATGATCTAGTGTGAGCTAGCCCACTTGCAGTGTGAGAGTACGTATCCAGAATGTGTATAGTTTGTATACAGTTTATTCTGGAGAGTCTTCACATTTGCTTGTGAACAGTTACCAAGACAGGCATTTCATCCCTTTTAAATGATTTTCTGAACATGCAGTGCTGAGGACTCAGAGTGGGGATTGAGGGCATTGTAAGAAAAGTGCCAAAGCATGAAACCACATCTTTGGAGGAGAAACCTATATTCCTTCGGATGGTGATAACAAAACATTTCCCAAGAAGTGGTGTCAAACAGAAGCTTTTTGTGCTAGGGTCCCCTGGGGCTGGGTTTTGGCCTGTGTACATGTAATAGCCCCAGCACTGGCAAATACTAATTCTGTCATGGGTAAGGACAGAAGTAATGCTAACAGTTTCTCAATGAGTTGTTACTAGGCTAGCCCTGCTATCTCTTTTTATGCAAGAGTTCGGATCTCTCTTGACCTTTAAATTAGATGTTCCCTTTGCAAAGCTGGATTAATGTATGAAAGTTGCTCTGATGATTTCTAATATTACAGTTTTTTAAAAAAGCTTTAGGGATCAAGAAGTTCCTTCAAACTTTCCTGCCCAATATAGAAGTATAATCATATTTACTTATGCTATAAATTGTAACCAAATGATCAGCATTGCATATCCCACATGCTGTGCGTAATACTGTTATTTCGACTGAAAGCTAACCAAAGTAATCATAAAGTTCTTTGCTGTTTATTGAATTTTGTTGAAATTGGAGGAATGAAAATAAGTTTACTTCTATTAGAACTGATTTTATATAGACACCTTTTCAATGTTAGACCATAAAAAAAGCAGACCCAAGATGAGGGGTGTGGTGCATTTACCCTTATAACCATTTTGTGACAGCACTATAATCACAACAATCCAAAAGTAAATCAGATAGAAGCATGCATCTCTGTTCCCAGGAGATTGTTAGTAAGCTGCTTGTGAGCAAGGGTCATGCCTTCAATTGCTTTGAAATCGCTGTTATGCACAGAGTGGATACATACTAATAAATACCTGATGAGTGACCCAGATCCATACATAACATCATCTTATTCTTTTTAAGAAAAGAAAATAGATACTGCCTTTTAAAAACCAGATGCACACATTTCCCTCCCCCTTATCCCCTCAGTACTTTAACTGTCCCGAAATTAGAGCGCGTTATACAGTTGATGGCATGTTTGAGTGGTTGTCAGCCTGGATTCAAGTCCAGTTCTTCTGGAAGGGATTTGTGGATTTGTGTTTACTTGTGATGGCCACCTGGGGATGCCATCAATCTGAAAGCACTTGAATTTAAATTCTCTGCTTGACTTCTCTTGTGCCACACTGGTTGTGTGGGTGTAGTAGCAGCTGATAGTTCAAATTCTCAGCAGAGATTTCTTTTTCTTGTCTTCACCCAGTCACAGGCTTGAGACATGCACATCTCTGTGCTCTCTCAGCATGGTAGGTTGATTTCTTGTTTGCTCTTCCCTAGAGAATGTGACCTTATGGTGTCCCTGTTGCCTGTACTTCTCTTCTATCAGGTTCCCAACTTTACAGCATCTTTTATTTCTAAGTGGTACATAACATAATGGTATATACTGTTGTTGGTGGCATCTTGGATTTGATGAAAGACAGTGCTTTCGGGATGCAGTTATCCAGCTGACTGGTGACATTTGAAAGCCCAGACAGCGGTTCTGCGGATTGGGCTGCCCAAGGGCCCAGAAAGCTTATTGTGTATAGAAGATGCTTATGATGCCTTTGTGGATCTGAAGGCGGGAGTCAATCTGGATGACAATTAATGTCTTAGCAGTGTTAATTCTGCTAAGCCTGTTTGGGGTTTGGGAAACAAGAGGTCCCACTAGTTCCTTCCTCATGGTTTCTTGCTATGCCTAAGGTTCACTGTGAGATAGCTACTCAGTGATACAATCAGGAGTCCAAGTGGCATTTCATCTGATGTCCCAATTCTTTTCATTAGTTCACACTAAGTACCCTGTCTTTTCCTTAATAGCTACACTTCTCTACAAACCTGCTGGTCAATGGCATCCCTTTGCATTTCTCACAGCAATTAGTCCTGGCCTGTGCCTTTGCTCTCACACATGCGTACAAGAATGCCCTCCTGAAATACAGCTCCACTTGTTAACAGACTATTTATTTCTCTCCTTCATGAGCGTTGTCAGCATTCTTACTGCTCCTGTTCCCAGGTGATTCTCTGCTTTGGGGAAAGAGACAGGAGGAAGAGAATTAACATTTATTTATTGCCTACTACTGAAAGGTATACTTCATGAAATTATTTAATTCTCGCAGCAACCTGTGGCAGACAATTATTATTATCGTATTTTACATAAGAGGAGACTGAGGTTCACAGAGGTCAAGCAGCCTGCCCAAGGCCATAAAGCAGGTAAGGCGTTGAACTAGGATTTGAAACCCGTGTCCGACTGCAAAGTCAGACTATTTGGTTCTATCTCGTGCTGCATCCGAGGTCTGAGCTCCCAACAGAGTTTTTGTGTGCTTGTTTGTTTTAGCTTCTCGTAGGCTCTCTTAAGTGATTGATCTACAATACAGAATCAGCACACATACAGAATTGAGGTAAAACAGATGCTGCATCTGACTGCATCATAGGTACAGTCAAATGAAATTTGGGCTTTCATTTTGAGGAGTGTGTGTGTGTGTGTGTGTGTGTGTGTTGTATACTAGTTGGTTTTGGTTTCTGTGTTAACATTTGAGAAATGGATAGTCTTACCTTAGTTAAAAACAAAAGCTGAGATGTTGCTGATCCAATTCTCAAACTTAAAAATCTCAAAATTAGCCTGATATATGCTTTGGTGTCTCATTTTTACATGGATGAATACTTTAGACGTTTTTTTCCTTTTTAGAATTTGGTAAAGCATCACTTGAAAGCAAACACTGTTTTGTATGTACATTTAGCTACATGCTCAGAATCTCTGGAACTTAGGATGTAATTTATTGAGTAAATTTAATGTCATAAAAGAAAATTATTTTAGAAACCTTTGCTTTTACAGATATGATTGACAGACATCTAAATCACTTGGGATGGCGATTCTTGCAGTAAAATGATAATAAAACACTTTGAGGGGATCCCTGGGTGGCTCAGCGGTTTAGTGCCTGCCTTTGGCCCAGGGCGTGATCCTAGAGATCCAGGATCTAATCCCACGTTGGGCTCTCTGCATGGAGTCTGCTTCTCCCTCTGCCTGTGTCTCTGCCTCTCTCTCTCTCTCTCTTTCTCTCTGTCTCTCATGAATAAATAAATCTTAAAAAAAATAAAACACTTTGAGCATATATATACCATATGATAATAACACACGAGTACACGTTAAGCTTAAAAAAGAAACTTTTTGGATCAGTGTTAGAATTACCCAGAAAGGGAGGCTTAGTGGAAGCTAGGTAACATTCATAATTAGTAGATAAAGATAGAAATTCAGAAGTGTAAGTGTGTGTGTGTGTGTGTGTGTGTGTGTGCGCGCACGCGCGTGCGTGAACACATAGCTGTAGCCCTACTAAGGCCTGACTTATTTGCCTGGCCTCTTGGTCTCCACTGGTTGATTAGACCTAGCCATAATAAGGTTGGGTCATCAGAACCAGCCTCCTAATCTTATAGGCTGTACCATGAACTTGAGTGATTGATAACTACTCTCAGAAGAAGGCACTAGAGAGAGGAGAGAATTCTGTCCCATGGTCCTCACTCCCGGTTTCTGAGCCAAGCTGTTTTAATGATTCCACGTTGGGATTCCTTATTCCTGATATGGCCATGATCTGGTTAGTGTCTGGCTTTTTCACACCCCTAGACCTGGCCTCTCTTTGAAAGTAAATAGTAGTCAGGGTAACCTGCCTGCAGGCCTGGGGCCTGACAGGTGATGACCGAGAATGGTGCCTTTCTCATCTTTATCGAATAAAAAAGTTCAGTGAAAAATGAAGGATTGAGTTTGTCAGTTACAGTAACATTGGGAGTTAGCAACAATATTGAGGCCTGGTCTTTTTAGTAGAGGTGGCAACGTAGATTTGTTGTGCAAGAACTACATACAGCCACCTCAGAGAAAAAGTCTTTTAGTCTTCAGTTCCTACAGAACAGAGCCATGAGATACTGGAAGTACTATCGTAGTGTTGTAGCAACTATGCCAAGTTCAAGTTTCACTCTATCACCTACAGTTGCCATTAGTAGTGACAGGTTGGCCAATTAATCTGTCTCCTTGGAAAACTTTCAAAGAAAGATTAACTTATTTGACTTTTTGTCATTATAATCGTCTGTTTGATAATAACTCACTTTGGAACATCTGCAAAACTCATTTGCTTTACTGACCTTTCAAAAACTCTTGGCAAGAAGATAGTTAAAGGTAAATATTGACAATTATATTTTTGGAACTTTAGTAGTATGCTGTCCTGTAAATAAGCTCAGTGCAGTTACTCTTGGGCAATTTCAAACCTAACAGAAATCCTTCCTTACTGTATATAGAAAACTGCATTGCAGAATGTGACAAGATTCCTAAATAGGAATTAGTCCATTCATGTTAGGCCTTACAAGGGCAAGGATTTTTCTTCATATCCCAGGGTTAATGACACATTCAGCAAATATTTGTTGAATGCATTGAGTAAATGGGCAATGGAATGAATTTAAGAAAATATATGACTTTTAAATAAATGGTAATCAGAGGTAAACTATTTTAAAAAATCAATGTAATGTCCAGAAACCTGCAGGGAAATAACATAAGAACCCATATATCTGCCTTAAAGTATTAATAGCCATTAACATTTGCCACATATGCTTTGCTTCCTTCTTTTCTTTTTCATAAAAGACATAAAATATTGTCTACCCTACTTCCTCACAGCTCCCTCTCATTGTGAATCTTGAGACTTCATGTCCTGACAGTTTTTCCTGCATTTATGTGAATTAATAATATGCAGTACTAGATTATTTGGTGTTCTTTTTTTTTTTTTAAGATTTATTTTTATTTATTCATGATAGAGAGAGAGAGAGACAGGCAGAGGGAGAAGCAGGCTCCATGTCAGGAGCCCGACGCGGGACTCGATCCCGGGACTCCAGGATCGCGCCCTGGGCCAAAGGCAGGCGCGGAACCGCTGAGCCACCCAGGGATCCCCGTATTCGGTGTTCTTTTTTTTTTTCGTATTCGGTGTTCTTAAGTTTACGTTTATGGTATCATACTCTATGATAGAGTGTTATTCTGCAGTTTTGTTCATTCAGACATGATTTTGAGGAATGTCCATGTTGTTTACATATTGTATATATGTTTTATTTGTTTTATTGCTTAATAATTTTCTCTTATGCAAGTTTATTCAATTTTTGATACATAATTAAATTGTTGCATATTTTTTCACTGTTATGGAAATGTGGTTCTGAATATCCCCATCTGGATCTCTTTGTGCATATGTACAGAAACTTCTCTTGAGGAGGATTCTGGAAGAGAATGGAACGACTTGGTCTGTTGTGCGCTCTCTGAAAGGGCTGTCTTTATTCATCCTTCCACCAGTATGCAGGAGAGGACCTCTCTTCTATATTTTTTCAAAGGGTCTTTAGTATTTAGTGAAATCTACAAAGTGAGTGTTTTTTTTCTCTTTAAGTTCATGGTAGATGGCCTAACTGCTATTTAATTTCACAAAATTCAGTTTCTTTTCCGTGACCATAAAATTTTCAGGAAGACAACGTAATACATAAAACACTTGTGAATGAAAAAAAGGGGATAGCCATGGAATGAAATAGAAGGTATTAGGTTATTTGAAAACCCTTTTGTTGCCCTCCATCGGGGTTGCTTTGAACTGCACTGAAGTGCATCTCATTCAGAAAGGGCGATGGCTAAACCTCCCAATGACGTTCCTGGCTGACAAGACAAGATGACATAATAATCATTTTTCAGCCCGCTATACCCAGTTTTGTAGCAGCCTGAACTGATGCTTTATGAGAGATATATTAGGAAATGAAAATTGATATCTAATGAAAGATGCTGGATTAAATAGCTTAGTGGGTGAAAATCAGCTTTCACAGTCATTGGATTAACCATCCTGACCACTCTGAACATTTTCCTGAGCGTCTTTTTTCTAGAAAAGATATCTCTTTTATATGGAAGCTACTATTAGCAGAAATGAAACCCTAGTTTTGTCAGAAGGAAAAAAAAAGCATTATGACTAATTTTATGGATCATGTTTCTTTTTTGTTTTTGTTTTTTTCTCTCCTCTCCTGACAGTGGACTGTTTTCCTCAGTTCTGCAGGAAAAGCCCATTTCCTTGCCATGCTTTTCCTTTAATGTATAAATAGCAAGTGTTAGGCTGCCTTTTTTTTTTTTTTTTTTTTTTTAGGCTGCCTTTTTAACCTCAGATCTCTTCCATTCTTCTCAGTTACTCATTCTTTAACTGAAATGTCTAACTCCAAGGAGCAAATGACCATGGCTTCTATGTTCCCTACCTTTTGTTTAAATTCTCTATTTTCCTTGCCAAATATTTTTATTGTTGAGGGTATCATTTCTATATACTCAGTACTAGAATCTCAACTATCCCATGGTTGTCCAGTTCCTCCTGGGTCTACTCACTGCCCTTGGAGTCAGCTGGTTCCTCTGTGATCAGCCTTTCCTTTCCTGCCCTAATCTGACCAGTGTGATATGTAAATTGTAGGTCAAGATAAGGTCTCCTCAGGGCTGCTACCTTGAAACCCCCAGGGGCGAAAGGGACCTGTGGGAACAAAGGGCAGGGATCACGTCCTTGTTATTTCCAAGTAGTCCGTAGTCCGTAGCACATCTGTGAACTCAGTAAATACTAAGCACAAACTCTTGAGTGTTCACTTGCCAGTTATTTGTGATAAGTGGCACAAAACAGACCACTTTTCCTCAAAACACAGTATGTGTTCAGGCCGCTTGACTACCTTCTCCCAGTTGGATTTGGTGCCCATTCAAGTTTGGGGTCCCCCCCAGGCTAAGCAGAAGAGAGCTTGGGAAGGAAATGGGGGAGCAGAGCATATAAAACGACAGTAGCTAAAATATAACAATAAGTCGTGTTATCTGTTGCTCTGTGTCATTGGCTCTGCTTCTTGCCTTCCATTGTCATAAAACACAGAATATTCAGAGAAATTATAAATCGAGGTGACAATGGTGATGCCATTCAGCTGTCTCTTAGCCCCAGGAATTCTCTTAGATAAGCAGAAGGCCACATGGCTAATGCCTAAAAGAAGCAGCAGGTCCATCAGAAGCTCAACTCTCTCTCCTTTCTGTCTCCCTTTCTACTGGAAATTTGTATTTGTGAAGAATTTCTGGGTCATTTGC
This sequence comes from Vulpes lagopus, assembly GCF_018345385.1. Taxonomy (NCBI): domain Eukaryota; kingdom Metazoa; phylum Chordata; class Mammalia; order Carnivora; family Canidae; genus Vulpes; species Vulpes lagopus. Next base: position 85,492,970 of record NC_054834.1, on the reverse strand, counting down.
AGTAAACCCTCATGGGCCTAATGGAGTATAGAGAGCAGTGGAAAGGGAGGTGCTAACTCAGGGAGGAAGGCGGCGAGGGGCCGCGGTGGCCTGGGCTGGGGGGGAGCGTGGCTTCCTCAGTCTCCGTCGCCCCGTGTGCTCGCCACAGCCCGGAGCCCTGAGAGCCGGAGCTGCGCCAGGGGCCTCCTTCCAGAGGTGATGCTGCTGCAGGCTCTGGCCTCGGTGGGATCAGAGTTACCCCCTGCCCCTCCACTTAACTTGAGCTGGATTAAGTTCTAGAACCGCAGACAAGGCCATAGCCGCCTCTGAAGTTTGTAATGCCATCATTTTTACTTTGTTGCTTTCACCAGAACCTTGTCCCTTTTTTTCTCAAAGCACAGTTGCTAAGAGGATGACATGACGCCTCCCTGTGCACTTAGCTCCCACTGCGGTAGCCCGGACCTCGGAGCAGATCCCCAGAAAGGGAGGTTGGCGGAAGGTCATTCCTCCGGGAGCTTAGGGACTGGAGAGAAAACGCACCTCCTTGCTCCCCACCTGTCAGGTCTGCCCAGCGCGGTAGTTACGTTAGTGAAACTAGAATAAACTGAGTCCACACCAGGATTTTGGCAAAACAGCGAAAGAGAAAAATACGAAAAAAAATAACGGGGGGTCTGGGATTGAAAAGAGTGAGTACTGTTGCAGCAGCAGCTTCTGGAACTTCCCTCTCCTGGTGGCTGCCAGCTGTCTGACCCGTGGCCAGACCCCAGCGGTTAACGGTGCGGTGACCTTAACCGAGACTCAGCTTCTCAACTGCAGTGTCTGTATCAACAGGCTGTGGGTTGTGAGGCTCCAGATTGTTGAGCCCCTTACCCGCGGGGACCCACTGAGTGATGCAGGTGCCCAGAAGTGGTCGCCACCTCCTTCCCTTCTGCTCCTCTCACCTGCGGCCTTTCAGAGTCATTAAGTAGCCTCGATTTCCTATTCCCCACAGAAGGCAGATGCATCCCGAAATTTATGACCGGAAGCAGGACATTCACCTTGCTTGCCCTGCGTCAGGTTAAGATGAAACAGTTGGGGGCGGGGTGGGTGCATCACCGATTTCAGGGAGACTCTACTTTCTGCGGGCCTTCTTGTTTTAACTTCTCTGCAAGGTTAATGGATTTAATTATGCATTAGATTGTAATTAAGGATTCTTCCCAATTAATGACGCTGGTGCAGGAAAAGCCATAAATTCTCCCTGTCTCCGTAAGCTTAAACTTGAAATAAAGCAGTGTTTGGAGGAAGTTCCTCTCTCCTAATATATACTTGTGTGCACACCGGGTTCAATCAGTATTGACGAACCGATCTTTTAGAAAGAAGATAAGTGCATTAAACCTTATCTCATCTGTCCAGTAAGTCAGGTGCTGTGCTTCAAGTGTTGATGTCGGGCACTGGTCGGAAACTTTATTTTCCAAGTAATGGAAAAGTGGGATAAATTATTTACTGAGAACTTTGCTCATAAAATGCTTCTTGATCACCTGAGGCAGTAAGATTAACCATATAGGGTGAAATAATATACAATTTGGTCAACAGTTAATAATGATTAATGAGCGGAAGAAAGAGGAAATGTTTATGTCAGCTTGTGTTTCTGTTGAAAATTTTAAAGATCAGCCTATGTATCATTTTCAGTTTTTTGAAATATGCCATCAAGAATTATGGCTTTAAAGTTTCCCCAACATGCATTTAATCTTTTAAGCATTTGTGCTATTAAAAAGATCATGGAGGATCAAGTAAAAGCATTTTAAATGTAAATCTTATAAGCAGGAAGAATGGCAGCACTCTGAGCGGTGTCCTGCTTATTTCTCTAAGATGAAACTAAATGTCATGTACTTAGGAAACCTACTAGAGTTTTCTGGACGGGAGGCAACAACTTAGTAACCCTAAAAAAGGATGAATATTTATAGGAAATAGAAACAAATATGCCAGTGTTAGGAAAGAGGCCAAGAAAACTCTTGAATCTACATGAATGAAAATTTCCTACCTGAAGTGTCATAGGTAGTCTGTTGGTAGGATTGTTTGGAACAAAAATGCAGGCCAGGTGGAGGCCAATTTCAAAATGTAATTGCATCACAAGAACAATTAGACCACATGGTGGGCATTAGGTCTTGTCTCCAGCAGTGCCATAAAGGTGCTGCTTGAATTTCTAAGGAGCTATTTATGCTGTTACCATGTTTGCCAGGGTGCCTCTGATTTGTGGTTTGATGTGCTGTCAAAGCAGCAAATAAAGGCTGTGTGAGTCTAAAAGTAAGTGAAACATAGAGACCTGGGCCATCCAAGTAGCCATTCTCCACACTTGCATGTATGTAATATATATTATTGGTCTTTGTGTTTAAAAGTTTCTCTGGAGATTTCTTTCTGAGATCCAGAACCCCAAGGCATAACCCACAGCGCTTGCAGTAGGTTCAGGGAACTTCTTAGGGTGTGGTTGCTGTGTAAGGACTTCTCTCTGCTCCAAGTAAAGACTTCAGTAACTTTAAATATTAGTAAGGTGGGAAGAAAACTTGTTAAAGTGTAATTTCATGTATGAAAGAACTTTTTAAAGAAGATTGTATATATGTATGCAGGTATGTATGTATGTGTTTATTTATTTATTATTTGAGAGAGCGCCCATGCACCAGCAAGAGGGAGGCGTGGAGGAAGAAGCAGGCTCCCTGGTGAGCAGAGAGCTCGAGATCCTGGGCTCCTGGACTCCATCCGAGGACCCTGGGATCTTGACCTGAGCTGAAGGCAGACTCTTAACCAACTGAGCCACCCAGGTGCACCCTGAAACAGCTTCTATAGCAAGTTTCTTGATTCATTTTTAAATTACTGACAATTTAAGGATTACTCAGAATAAGCGAAGGTGCATGTTAATCCAGTTACAATCACTGTACCTAAGTAAATAGCCACAGGTAAACACCATAGAAAGAGTTAACCTCTGGGGCACCTGAGTGGCTCAGTGATCGAGTCCCGGGGTCCTGGGATCCAGTCCCATATCAGGCTCCCCATGGGGAGCCTGTTTCTCCCTCTACCTATGTCTCTGCCTCTCTCTCTGTGTCTCTCATGAGTAAATAAAAATAACATCTTAAAAAAAAAAGTTAACCTCTGTCTGCCACCTCACTTAGTATGCAGCACAGAGTATCTGTAGCCAAGTATCTACTTAATAAATATCAGTTAAATAAATAAATGAATTTGGACAACCAGGCTGTAATAGAATTAGGTCTAAATAGGAGAGGTAAATGGGCTTCTGAATAAGGTGATCAGTAAAGCTCAAGTGTGATGATATGCAAAAACTGATGCCAGCAGTATTTTTACTCTAAACGATATTGAATATGTACCAGAGAAATCTTTGTATCTTTGCATAGTTGTTTTACTCTTATGCAATAATCTGTCTCCAGAATGATGGGTTGCACCCAACAGTGCCAGGAAATCACTGAGGAAGTCACATGATATGTGAAAGTGTGACATTCAGCCTGGCACTGATTCATGCACAACTCAAATATTATATGTTGCCTATTTAGCAAATCTCTGGTCTGCGCTTTGAATCCTGTTTTCTCGTTTCATGTTGGATTTGTGATATTTCAATACTTAGCCTACATTAAAGACGTAAAGCAAATTGTGGCTATTTTTTGAGGTCATTAGTATTGTGAGAAATTGTGTTGCACCCCCCCCAAACCCCCATTTTGTGGCAGTGAAGCTTAGGAATCAGACCATGTTCAAATGCAAGCTCTGCTACTTAATAGTTGTGAAAGCTTAACAGAGTTGCTTAACCTTTCTGAGCCTCAGTTTACCTGTCTGGAAAATGAGGACCCTACAACTAATTCACAGGATTGTTAGTCTTCTCAACCTCTTACTTAACTATTCTTGTCAACCTTAAGCTACACAAAGTCCCTCAGAACTAGCTAGCTGAGGTTTGCTGGAAAGAAAGCACGCGTTTTCTTGGTTTGGCACAGTGTCTCTACTATTACTGTTGATGAAATAGCCCACAGAGAACAAATACAGGGCAGAGTAGACTTTATGAAATGTGTCGAATTGAACTGGTTGGAATTCAGAAGACAGTGGATGCTGCAAGAGGAGGTTGGAGAAGCAAGAAGAAGCCTAATTGGGGGGGGGGGGGGCGGAGGGACACACAGGCAGATGGCTACTAGAGCTCCCTGCCCAACGGCAGCTGGTAGTTAGAGCTGATGACCTGGCAGTGAAGGGCCAGACTGCACAGTCAGAATATGAAGAACAGGAACAACTCAAAGAGCTTTGGCTCCCATTTGGCATAGGAGCAAATGGCCCTGCATATCTTAGTATCTCTTGAGGTTGCTATTAGTAATAGGCCGAACATAATAGCAAATGTTTAAATTGTGCTCAGCATATTGTGAATCATTAGGAAACCTTGAAATTATGCCCGGGGATATTGTGTTTAAGACAGAAGGAAAATTGGGGTGCCTGGGTGGCTCAATCAGTGATCTCAGGGTCCTGGGATGGAGCCCCACCTCGGGCTCCCCGATCAGCGCGGAGCCTGCTTCTCCCTCTCCCTCTGCCTGCTGCACCCCTGCTTGTGTGTGCTCTTTCTTTCTCTACCAAATAAATAAATCTTTTTTTTTAAAGAAGGAAAATCTAAACTATGACACAGAAAGTTTATCATGAAAAGAACTGAGGTAGAAATCTGTATTGTATTTTATCTTAGCCTTAATTATCCAGATTAAAACCAACACCAGAATATAACGTGGAGTTCATTTGCAAAAGCCAAGTTAGACAGAGCTGACCTGGCATTCACATTTTGGTTTTGGGATATTACAGTTAGCAACAGTTTCCTCATCTTTCAAAAGGAAATAAAATTACTATCCATGACAGAGCTAGTAGGAGGTTAAAAATAATCCCTGGAAAGCGTTAGCAGTCCCTAATAGTACATCCTAAATAGTACATCCTAAGGTTAGCTTTCATTACAGGTGTATTTACTATGAATGTTACAACTACTGTCTTACCTTTTCCGCATTATTTTTCTGAAACCTTTTATATTACCTGGAGGTCCTTGTTCTGTACTCCTTTGTTTGGTCTAGGTTTCCTTTTCTTTCATTCATTTTCCAAATACTGTTTTTACATTGGTTAAGTTGTGGCACATTAAAAGCTTGAGAAAGGGGTTTATATTACATTTTGTGTGCGCTCTTTCTTTTCTTTCTTGGCTGGGTGTAAGATGTGTCCCCACCATGTGTGTTCACAGTTTTCCTTCCCAGGCTCTAAGTAGTGCTCGTGCACCGCTGCTGCTTTCCAGCCAAAGTCCATATGCCGAAGTGTGCAAGTATGTTCTTGTTAGTCTTTGTTCAATCTGTAACCGTGTCTCTCTTCTTTCCTCTCCCGCTTTCGCTTTCGGGTTATGCTATTTCTTTTGGTTTAACAAATTGTCACAAAAACATTCTTAAAATGATACTGCGCTTCATCTCCTTTTTGTGACATAACTGTGACTGAAGTGAATTTGTTCTCAACAGAGGGAAAGATTGTGACATTTCTACACAAACAAAAATAACAGCTTTTGCTGTTTCTTATATGCCATTCATGAAGTGTCAGCTCAGGTAGGAAAGGCCAAGTCTTCAACTGAAGTTAAAATGAAAAATTTGAGTTTCAATCAACGTCAGATACTAGTCTTTATCTTGACAAGAGGATTTGCACTCTTTGGAAGGATAGCTCTGATTAAACATCTGTTGGCACGTACCATGTGGCATTTTAGGAACTGGGAGCTATCTGTACTGTAACTTTGTACACCAATACTGTTCAGAGAAACAAGAGCTACAGGGGTGGTTCAGGTTTAACTTTTGAGAATGATCAAAGACAAATATTTGACTGATGAATATAATATTTGACTGATGGATGTTCAAATAACTATTATCCTAAATGTACTGAAAAATCAAATAAACGGAGAAGTTTTCCATCTCACTGGTAATTCTACCTAAAAGGAATTTTAATTCCTCACTTCAGAGTGATATTTTAAAAATGCAAATCTGATCCTATTGTCACCCTCACCCCCAAACAGACAATGCTGCCTAAAATCAGTGGCTTATGGGTACGCTGAGAAGAAAGTGCAGTCTCTTTCATAGAACCAGGATTGCTTTTAGGACCTGGCCCATCACACCTCTTCACCAACTTCCTGGCACACTGGCCATCCTTCACTTACTTCCTCATGCTCTATGTCCGCCCCGCCTTACGACCTTCTAGGACATTTCCTCTTTTTTGGAATGCTTTTTCTCCCATTCTGTACATGGTTAATTCCTCCTCAGCTTTTACTTCTCATTGTCACAGTTACTTTCTGAGAGGGCTTCTTTCTTTCCCTATTTAATTTGGAGCCTCAAAGTTGCCATTTTTCATGGTCTCTGGTTCTTTAACTGTATGGCATTTACTACAATCTGTAACTGTGTATTTATTTGTGTGTTTCTTTAGGATCGATTTCACAAGTAGATTGTAAACCCCATGAAGACAAGGATTCTGATTTATTCACAGCTATACCTAGTGCCTGGCAAATTGTGAGCACTCATAACTGTGCTGAGTTGGTAAACACTCATAAGATTGCAAGAGGTGGATAAGTAATTGAAATGGTTTGCGTATGTCTTTGCTTATTTTCTCTCTCTAGTTTAAATATTGCTACCTCTTATGTGATTTCCTCAACAAAAAAACCATGTAATATTATTTTTTTGAGTTATGAGCTGGGTGGTTCTGCACACAAAGGTACATTAGATGTAGCTTTTCTCTTAATGGAACTCATAAGCAGAGAGATAAAGAGTTAACTCTTTGGAAGGCAGAATGAGGATAGTACCCACGGGCTTATGTTTTGAGGAGAGATGGACAGGGTAGGGGAAATGTTCATAAAGGAGATGACAGTGAAGCTCATTGAGTTTAGAGGGGGAGTATAGTTTTGCTAGATGAAGAAGATTGGAAGGCTGCTCTTGGCAAAATAACTGAAATGGACTAAGGCAGAGAGCCATCAGGGTACATGCTCAGAGAAGTTCTGTGTGTTTGGGAGTGCGTGGGAAAAAGGCTAGTAATGTAAGATGGCAGGAAATGATATTGGAAGGATTGAGCTTAGGTTCTGGATCATTTGGGTGATTTTGCTAACAGGTTTGGATACTATTTTGTAGGCCACGGAGGCCATGAAATATTTTAAACATGTGAGTGAGAGAGCAGATCTGTGTTTTAGAAACATAATGCTGGCATTCTATCTGAAGACCTTTCCAAAAGAGCTGTTTCAATTGAGTGGTGGCAATGAGTTGCTGACAGAGTGGGAAGGCATAGAAGAGGGCAAGGAATAATATATTGCCCAACTTTGCAGAAGTTAGGTTGTTATGGGAAGAGAAATAATGGTGGGATCTCTTTTTAAAATCTGTATTTCTTTTAAAAAATTATGACAGTATATGTGCTGAATAGAGAGAATTTAGAAAATGCAGCAAATTATTAAAAAGGAAGTAAAATATGGTGATATGGTAATATGGTACCTGGAAGGGATAGCAAAGTCAAGAGAAAACGCTCTTAAGATGGTCAAGATGAGGAGGGAACTTTTGGAAAAGATCCACAAGGATCTTCCCTTATGGAGATCCCTTTGTTTGTTTGCAGGTCCTAATTTTCTCCATCTAGAGGGACTACAGCCTTCTTGGTCTCAGGGCTTTTACTTTTATTTTTTCCTCTGTCTCGAGTAGTTTCTCTTGTTGTTCCTCCTCTCCCCCTTTTACCTGGCTAAGTTTTACTCCTTCAGGCAAATAATAATAATAATAATTAACAAGCATCCTAATAATAACAATTATTGCAGAAACATACGCTGATCACTTGCCAGATCTTGGTCACTGTTATTTGTACTTCCATTTGTTATCTAGTTTAATCCTTACAAGATTTCTATAAGGTGGGCATGAGATCTCATTTTTTTTTAAACATTTTATTTATTTTTTTGTAAGACACAAACAGAGAGAGGCAGAGACATTGGCAGAGGGAGAAGCAGGTTCCTTGTGAGGAGCCTGATGTGGGTCTCCGTCCCAGGACCCCAGGATCATGACCTGAGCAAAGGCAAATACTCAACCACTGAGCCACCCAGGTGTCCCCTCACTTTTTTTTTTTTTTAAGATTTTACTTATTATTATTATTTTTTTTTAGAGAACACAAGTGAGGGTAGGGACAGAGGGAGAAGGAGAGAGAGAATCTCAAGCAGACTCTCCACTGAACACAGAGCCCAACACAGGGCTTAATCTCACAACCCTGAGATCATGACCTGAGCCAAAATCAAGAATCAGATGCTCAATCTACTGAGTTACCCATGTGTCCCATGATGATTTTATTCTATAGATGAAGATGCTGAGACACTGCCACATTTAGTGACTTCAGCAGGTATAAATATCACTACTTTTTTCCCTCAGGGAAGACTTCTCTAACAGCTCACATCTTGACCTAGTTAGAAACCCCTGTAATGTGTCCTCATAGCCCTTAAGCTCTCCTGGAACACTTTTCTCACACTAGAACTTATTTGATAAATGTGGATCTTCCCTGTTAGATTGTAAGCTGCATGAGGGCATGTTCTATGTCGTCTTGTTATTGGCTGTACCCACCAGTGTTTAGCTTTGTGATCACATGACATACGGTAGGGTGTTCAGTTAGCCAACCAGTCAATACTAACGACTGCCACTCTTGTAAGGTTACTATGCCTGTAATGCGCCAACTTGGTAAAAGCACCCACACTGGAACAGGGTCCTTGTTAGCTAGGTTCCATGATAGCCCTGGGGCCTCGAGATAGTGAAGGCTTTGGGATTTTCTGGGGCTTAAATGCCTCTAGATCAAATTGTGTATCTTCTTTTCCATCTCCTCTCAGTTCCCTTTATTTGTGGTGCCATCTAGTAATTGATTTGATTGTGTCGGCCTTGAACTATTCACATCCTCATGTAAGTGTAGACAACAGGGACTCTAGGCCTGCCAAGGTTGATGTTCAGATTCTCTGAGCAGCTTATTTTGAAGGTTCAAGTTTGCTTTTATTCAGGTTTTATCCATCTGATTTTCATTGAACTTTTATGGTTTTATAATTTGAAAAAAAAAAATAGGTGGAGATCATAGAAGGATGATTTTCCGAGGTACTACTGCATTAAAAATTTGATTTTTACATTTTGTCTGATAGATCAGATTTAAATATTTGAAAATTACCAGTAAAGAAATGGATTTCTGTAGTACAAAAAAACATAAATTCTTCATTTTTACAGTCTAGTTTAAATGTGGGTTGCATTGTACATTTTAGAGTAAATATGGGTGTCCCCCCTTATCTTTCTTCAGTTTCACTTTCTGCACTCTCAGTTATCCATGGTCAACGACAGTCTAGAAGCTGATGATTCTCCTTCTGATGTATTGTCAGAAGGTTAGTAGTAGCTTAACGCTACGTCACAGTGCCTCTGACATTCACCTCACCTCTTCTCATCACATAAGATGCCTATGTGACATCTCAGTCATCACAACACAGGTGAGTACAGTACAATTAGGTATCTTGAGAGAGGCTATATTCATATAACTTTTTTACAGTATATTGTTATAATTGATCTATTGTATTATAGTTATTGTTGTTAATCTCTTCCTGTGCCTGATTTATAAATTAAACTTTATCATAGGTGTGTGTATATACATATACACACATATATTTCATATGTTGCTAGGTATGTATATATTCATATATACACACACACATATTTCATATGTATATTATGTGTGTGTGTATATATATGTGTATATATATGAAAAGGCATAATATTTGGTGTGGTACTATCTGCAGTTTCAGGCTTCCACTGGGGTCTACTGTGGATAAAGGGGGACTACTGTATTTTTGGATTATTAGTTTTGCACCTGTTGCTTATTTATTCTATTTATTGAGAGATAAGAACCATGAAGGCACTGGAAGATGAACACTCATTTCAGCAGATTAATCTCAGGTATTTTGAGCACAACACCAACATCCAAAGAGCCAGCATTTAAATTTATTTTAATGTAAGCAAATACATTTAAATATCCTCACTGTTTCTTTAAGGTTAATATGATGTATCAAGAAATGAAGCACACTATGAATTTTTTTCTAGTTTAGACATTAGTTGAGTGTTTTTGTTTTTTGTTATTGTTTTTGTTTTCCCTTGAAAACTGGTCACAGTAAGTTAGGCAGTTAAGGCAGGTCAACATAAGTTTCAAAATATTGGCTTGGGAGCTACTTTAGTCTTTATCCTTGTCTTCCTGTTTATTTATAGGCTGAAAGAGGAAGACAGCCTTTCCTGCTTTTGCATTTCCTAATGATGATATCTCAGTTTGTAATGAATAAATCCAAAGGGAGAAGTCATTCTTTATACATCTGCAGAAAAAACCACCACTCTTAAAAGCTGGGGGTCAGAGTTGTTAGGTTCAAGCGGTTAAGTGTTTTTCACTATTTCACTTTATTTAAAAATTAATGCAGCTTTTTCAAAAATTTCTTAGCCTTTAAATGTGTTCAAGCTGGTATTATAAAAATATCAGAATAGACAGTATTATAAAAGGATATGAAGATAATTATTGTAAGCTATAGTAGAACTAACTCTTTTGGCATTTTCTGGTTGGTCCTGATAATTTTGTTCCCTTTGACATGAAATTAAAGTTAATAGAGCCTGTGATCTGATTACCCCTGTTTATAACAATATATTGCATTCATTCATTCAACACTTCTTAAGAGTGTTGAGTGCTAAAAATTCTTAGATGAGTAAGATCTAGCTTGTGCTTTTTGGAGAGCCTGTAGTCTAGGGAAAAAGGAGATGAATGAATCTTCTCCATAGTCATCATGGTCATCATTAAGGGCATCATCCAATCCACTATAAGAGCCACTATAGCCTCCTCTGGCCCCCAGTGCTCAAGGAGCCATGTTCTACTCTGTCTTGATCTTTAGTCTTCAGAATTTCAGCAAGTTAATTAGGATTATTAGGAAGGGTGGGCAAGCCTCCTTCATTAATTCATTCACTCATAAGAGTAAGCTGGCATTTGTGGCAGAAATGTCCTGTGCCACATACTAACAATATAAAGATGAAAGCCCCATTGATATCTTCAAGGAGAGTACAGTTCATTTGGTGAAAAAACCAAGTCAACATATGTAATTTCCCCAGCCAGAGCAGTTAAGTGCAATGAGAGCAGTACCCATAGACTTTCATGGACAATGTAGTAGAATGATCTAGAGACAGGATTATGGATTTTGCAACCCTGTTTCAGTGTCCTCAGGCAGCTGCATTTCCCAGCTTCTTTTGCAGTTAGGGTGGAGCCCTGTGACTGAGATGTGGTGAGTGGAATGTGAGCAGAAGTGATGTATACCACATCTTGGACTGGATATAAGATCCTTCACTCTCTTTATTCCCTTTCTAATATGACCTTGGACACCAGATACAGAAGATGGCAACATTATCAGATAAAAGGAACCTGGCTCCTTGAAAGATTGTGTGCAGTTCACTCACCCACAGGTAAACCCTGGCTCTCCAAACAGTATGGAATTGTGATATAAATGAGAAATAACCTTTTATTATATTAAGTCCTTAGATTTGAGGCTATTTTTTTAAAGCAGTTAATTGTGCTGATTAATGTACTCTGTCTTCACTCTAAGGATATCTGCCCATAGGAAGCATTAGTTATATGAAGAATGAAGAAGAAGAGTGTTCCAGGTGGATAACAACATAGGGGAGGGAGAAGGTTGGAAGTTTTGGGAAATAGTAAGAAGTTTGGTGTGGCCAGGTATAGTGGGAGTGGAGGGCAGTATTTAGGGATGGGACTGGAGAGTAAAGTCAAGGAGGACAGATCGTGGAAAGTTCTATGGACCAAGCTAAGAGAGAACTACTTTGCCTTGAGGGAAAAGCAGTGTAAGGGATGAAGTGTGTAATGGTGGTTCAAATGGTTAAAGAATAGGAACTAGCCCAGATTTGGTAAATGGTTTAATACTAGAACAATTTCTCAAAATTGAGATAATTTTTAGTGATGGATATACTTTTAGTGGGTTGTCCCACATACGTGGTTTTCGAAAAGTTTGTGGTCATAGACCCCCTCCATTGATGGTAACACAGACATGGACATTGATGGAACATGAGAAAAGTGAAGGAGTTAGGAATGTTCTAGTTGAAGAAGAGGGAACTTGGAAAGACTATAATCATTTTTTTAAAGATTTTATTTATTCATGAGAGACAGAGAGAGAGAGAGGCAGGAGAGAGACATAGGCAGAGGAAGAAGCAGGCTCCCTGTGGGGAGCCCGATGCAGGACTCTATCCCAGGACCCTGGGATCACGCCCCGAACAAAAGGCAGATGACATTCAACCACTGAGGTACCCAGGCATCCTGAGATTATAATTGTTATCTTCAAGTATGAATAGCAAGTGGAAGAGGAATATACTTGACTAAGTGGTCCCAAAGGGCTTTGTTAAGACAATAGGTAGAAGAGTAGGGAGACAGATTTGGGTTCAGCATAAGGAAGAACTTTCTGTCAACAATTGCCTGAATAGCAATCGTTCAGTCCTAGAGAAGATGGCAATGAGTTTTAAGAACAAGAAGTGTTGAAATAGCCTGGCACCACAACTTGAGAGATGCTGTAATGAAGGCGGTTCAGGTATTGGATGAGGCTGGGATTAGAAAACTTTTGAGGTCTTCGCTAATAATAGTCTCATATCCTTTGATAGTTATCTGAAATTTAAAATGTTATGAAAGCTGACTTTACTTACATTCACCCTGATTTCAAGGTCAAGGAAGTGTATAAGACTAAAAAACTTCCAGAGATAAAAGCTATGCTTGCACAAAAGAGTCTTTACCCCGAGCTAACCATTTGGTACTTAGCTGCATACTTTTTGTTGGGGCTGATGAATAGGCATTTAGTCTGGTTAATATGGCTAAATGACCTTGCAATGATATCACTGAATGGTATCTCCAACAGAGTGTCAAACTCCAGCAAGAAGACAGTAGGATGAATGAAAAGGCAGATACTATCTTCCTCAGAGATATTGGAGGGAGAAAATTTCTCTTAACTCCCTTATTTATCAACGCCAAATAGCCTAACTGTTCTCTAAACTGTCAGAATTTCTCTAGTCGCTCCTTCCGAACTGATGGGTGGGAATTGATTGGTCTTGCTCACCAGCGTGCATTGTAGCAAGACACAACTTTATTTAAAATACCATTAAGATGCAAACACATTATGGCTGCTCTGAAGGCTTTCTCTTACAGCATGAATTATTTAAATAGCTTCTTAATAATTGCATTGATTTCCACAGTTAAAAGCAGATCAGATTATGGTATCTGCTCAATAGCACTTAAATGTTTATAGATGTTCAAGTTGACAAAGACCTTTTAGACACTGATAATTCCTTGCACTAGATTGGAATGCTGGAGATTTAGCATTACCAGTAGTACTCTGTGATTATTTTTAATAAATCTGGAACACTATAACAGCAGCCATTTAAGGGCTTCATTCTTATTCCATTTTATTCCCAGAGTCATTGCCTGAAAATCTAGTTATGCTAAAAATCTGACCAAAAACTTTTACATTTATATTGATCAGAAGCTTTTATGTTTCTTTTGCAAAGATCAATATAGTAAACGTGTCTTAACCTGCATGTATTGATGCATATATTTTAAAAATCTATGAATATTTATAGTGATACAATCCAATAAGATTTCAGTTTCTTAGATGCTTTTAGTACCCTAGGAAAGAGGGGCAGGTTTACTAGTATGCAAAGAAATTATAGGTGAAGCAAAAGTTAGATCTTTTGTTCTCTTTGCTTCTCTCCTTATTTGGACATGTCTGGGAAAAGTGATTTCCGTAGTCTCTTATTCTGCTCAGGTTGCCATAACAAAATACCATAAACAGGCTAGCTTAAAAACCAAAAAATTTATTTTCTTCAGTTTTTAGAGGCTGCAAGAATGAGGTCAGGCTGCCAGCATGGTCAGGTTCTAATGAGTTTTTTCCTGGCTTGCAGATGACTATCTTCTCACTCTGTGCTCACATGGTCTGTCCTTGGTGCATGCACTTGGGGAGAAGTTACCAGTTCTACTGGATTAGGAACCCACCGTTAAAACCTCATTTAACGTTAATTTCCTCCTAAAAGCCCTATCTCCAGATATGGTTACATTGGAAGTTGGGGCTTCAGCATGATGAATTTTGGGGAGATACAATATGGTCCACTGCACATACTCAGTGGGTTTTGAAGTCAGACTGCTTGAGTTTGAATGTGACCTGGGGCAAGTTACTTACCCTCTCTGTTTCTTGGTATGTGTAAACTTAGAATGAAGATAGTAATTATTTCATGACTTTATCATTGTTGAATAAATGAGTTAAGACGTAAAGTACTTAGTGTATGGCATCTAGTAAGTATTCAGTAAATGTTAGTTATTAGTTAATATCTAATTAGATATTTGTATCTTAACTAAGACTTTTGTGATTTTATATATGTGATACTCAAGTACTTCATCTTTACATATCAAGTGATTACTGGCATTGGGAATACACAGCATGCCTTTAAATCTTGATAGATGCTTGAATATAGGAGAATAGAATATGTTTTTTTTTAATAAAATTCTTATCAAGGAGTTTTTCCTATCAGTATTGATCTGGTCTCACTGCTCCTCCCCATCCTGTCCTGTGCCGCACTACACAAAGTCAGCTTTCCACAAAATGCACATTATGTGCATTCTACCAAAAATCAAGGGTAGAGTAACTTTCCTAGCAACAGAAGAAGGAATTCTCTACATTTCCCATTTTTTTTTACTTAGCCCTGGCGCGCACGTGCGTGCACACACACACACACACACACACACACACTTTCCTTCCTATACAATCAAAAATAAAACACATGGTTGTATAACTTATTGCTGTGGAAATAAAGGTACTTCAATTATAATAAGAAATTCAGCAGTGTTTCAGATCTACTTACAGGGAGTTTGAGGTCAAAGATATCCTCATTTGGTTGGTGTCTTGGTAAGTTTAAGTAGAAAACAGTGGACAACTTTCCATTAGCTCTATAGGTAAGGTACAGTTACCTAATTCATTGGCCAATACTCTGTTTCCTATGTTAAATTGAACATTGACTGGAATTTGAATTGAATTAAAAAGGTGGAAAAAGTACACTTAACTGAGTATCAAATAATTATTTTTTCAAGATTTGTAGCACGTACTGTCAGATGGCTTCCATTCCTTTGTGGCTCTAAGTCTGAAGGAGGAGCTGTGTTTTCTATAAACATAAATTAAGGTGGTTTCTATTTGGCAGGTAGGGTTTAAAAAGGGTAGGATGGAGGGTGGGAAGAGGACAAAAAGCAAGAAAAAAATGCCTGTAAGGGTGCCTGGGTGGCTCAGTCAGTTGGGCATCTGCCTTCATCTTGGGTCATGGTCCTGGGGTCGTGGCATCAAGTCCCATATTGGGCTTCCTGCTCAGTGCAAAGTCTGCTCTTCCCTCTCCCTCTGCCCCTCTCCAAGCTCATGCTCTCTCTCGTTCACTCTCTCAAATGAATAAGTAAAATCTTAAAAGAAAAAATGTTGATGAATTCTCTTAACCCTCTTCATAGCAAACGGTCTTTTCCTGCCTTCTGAATTCATGCTGCATGAATTGGACCCATTGCTTACTTCTCTATCCCATTTTGAGTTCATGAACAAATCATGGATGTTTTATACTTATTTTATTTTTTTTTAATTTTTATTTATTTATAATAGTCACAGAAAGAGAGAGAGAGAGAGAGAGAGAGGCAGAGACATAGGCAGAGGGAGAAGCAGGCTCCATGCACCGGGAGCCCGACGTGGGATTCGATCCCGGGTCTCCAGGATCGCGCCCTGGGCCAAAGGCAGGCGCCAAACCGCTGCGCCACCCAGGGATCCCTGTTTTATACTTATAAACATTTCATTTTAAATAGTTGTATTTATGAGATTGTACTTTCACTAAAATTAGAAACCTAAGAGTCCATATCTGAGCTCCTGTTTAAAAATAAATAAATATTTATGTAGTTCAGTGTCTAGCTGCTGTAGGATGTGCAGTTTAAGTGATCTATCCCTGTAATACTTTTCAGTGTTGGGATGGCCAATTCTACTAGAATACTGAATGCAGTAGAAAATAAAAACAGCATGGTATGGGAGTGTACAACTTGCACATAAACTAAAGTGTATATAAATTATATTTAAATGCACTGAGATACAACTATTTATCAAGAAATAGTATTGAATAGTCTGAGTAAATACACACACACACACATATTTACATAATAGTATAATATTCTTTTTCCGGAAAGAAAATGAACATTGACACCTGTCTTCATACTAAAAAATTGGTTTTGGGATGCCTGGGTGGCTCAGTTGGTTAAGTGTCTGACTCTTGATTTCAGCTGAGGTCATTATCACAGGGTCTGAAGATCGAGCCACACATAGGGCTCCATGTTCCATGTGGAATTGGCTTGAGATTCTCTATCCCCTCCTCCTATGCTTTCCCTATGCTTGCTTATTCTCTAAATAAATAAACAAAATCTTTTAAAAAATAATGAAAAAATTGTTTTCAATGGAATCATAGACCCAAGTGTAAACTCAAAACCATAAATCTTGTAGAAGACAAAAGAAGATGTATTTGTGACCTCATAGTAGGCAAAGATTTCTTGGATATTACACAAATAGATCAAAACTAAAAAAACTGATAAATTGGACATCATCTGTATTAAACATTTCTGCTTGCCAAAGTAAATGTTTAAGAAAATAAATGGACACTACCAACTGGGACAATATTCACAGCACATATTCACGTGACAAAGGACAGAATCCAAAATACATAAAGAATTTTTACAAATGTACAAGAAAAAGACAACCCAGTTAAAGACTTGAGCAGGCCCTGCACAAAAGAAGATATGTACATGGCCAATAAGCTCATAAAAGGTGCTCAACATCGTTAGATATCAGGAAAATGCAAAGTTATAGCCACAATGAGATGTCATTTCACATCCACTAGAATAGCAAAAATGAAAATGATTGCCAGTGCTGAATATTGGGAAGGATGTGGACATCTGGAATTCTCAGTCATTGCTGGGAGTATCAAATGGTTTCATCACATTGGAAAACTGTTCCACAATTTCTTATAAACATACATCTGCTGTATGACCCAGCAGTTGAACTCGTAGTTATTTACCAATGAGAAATAAAAATATTGGCCCACAAAAAGGCTTGCACTAGAATGCCCACAGCTGTCTTATTCATAAAGCCCTAAACTGGAAATAGTCCAAATGTCCATTAACAGGAGAATGAATAAGCACATTTCTTTATAATGGAGTACTACTCAGCAGTAAAAAATAATAAACTACTAATTCAAGCAACATTGGTGAATCTCAGATACATGCTGAGTAAAAGAAGCCTGTTGCAAAAAAAAGTAAGAGCTTTGTTATTTCATTTACATGAACTACAAATACAGGCGAATCTATGGTGATGTCTATAGTAGTTGGAGAGGGAGATTGATAGGAAGAGGATATGATGTAACTCTTTTAGGGACAGAAATGATCTGTGTCTCTTTTGAGTGGTGGTTACACAACTGCATGCAATTGTCAACACTCATGAACTAAACATTTAAGATATGTGTATTTTATTCTATGTTAATTATATCTTAATTAAGAAAAATAAGAATCTGTCTTTTTCCACCAAAATAATTATAGACTGATGAATAATCTAAGATGGGAGCCTAGAGAATGTGAGAAAATGTTGTGAGATTTCTTGGAAAAAAGAAGAAATTGGCTGCCTCCAATGTGCATATGTATATATGTCTATGCTATGAGAACCCTTCAAAAGAATCTTAGAGAGGAGGACCTGGAGCCAACAACCTACTAAGGAAATGCAAATGGAAAGCACTGCTGTTATACCAGCAGGTCTAGGGACATCATTGAGCAAGCTATTTTAGAGCAAACAGATTTTGGTGGGGATTGGTGGGGAGCAGGAATGGGCTTTGCCAGTGGTAAAGATAGCTCCTCTCGTGCTTCAGAGAATGTGGTACATGGGGATCCTTATGAAGATACCTCTGGGTGTTCCTTGGCTTGAGAGTTGGCAGACCAAAAGATCAGTTTGTCAGTGTATGTCGGAGGTGGAGCTGAGGTAGAAGCATCCAGAAGTCAGGAATGCTGGATTGGTTTTTGGTTTCGGAATTATACCCTGGACTCCATTTCTTAAGGCCAGAAATGTTGGGTCTGTCTCAGACATGAGGCTGGATCCATGTGATCAGCCTTCTTGATGGAGAAGAATTCCTTTATGTTCCTAGTTACGGAAAAGCATTGATCCTCCAAAGATTGCCTTTCATCTGCATAAACAATGGACTTTATATAACTCGATTCCCCTACGGAGTCCCTTATAATGGTCTCAAAGAGTATTCTTGACTTCTGAATGCTTTCAATGCTGCTGAGAAGCAAAAAGGACTTGATAGGAAGTCAGAGAGGGCATCAACATCAAAGTAGCTTATTCCCTTCCTGCAATGGTAGGAACAGCAGGACCCTAAGGCATTTCTTACTTCTTATCCAGGTCCTGTCAAAAATCTCAGCCGATCACAGCAGTGAAAGTGGTATGAATAAGGTGATTCCTCTGCATTTTTGGAGTTAGGCTCTTGAAAACGCTGTCAGAGAAATTTACATGTATGTCCTTAATCCCTTAAATGGGGAAGTACCTAATAAATAGGGGCTGGCTTGGAACTTGGTTTAAAAAAAAAAAAAGCTGTGAAGTGTCTCTTGCATCCGTTAAGAATCAGTGCCTCCCATTTTTTCCCTGAATGACAGCAGTGTGGATTGCATGTGATATAGACTGCTCCTTTGTACCTGTAGCCCTCACAATTTGAACATTTCCTATGTTATATAATATAAGATGCAAAAATGTGGTGAGACACTATCCACAAAACCGTTGGGAGTTTGACCCAGAGGAAGCGTCATATTCATGGGATGCCTTTGTTCATATGGTTATAGACATTTCAAGATTCATTTGTCAGCCACAAAATTGGTCATATTTCAACGTGTTACTCTGGCCACACACTGATGGAAAGATGAAGATTCTGTGTAGTGAATACTGGATTGGAGCGTTGGCCTTTCTGACAGAACTGGCAATTTTTCAAATTGAGTGAGGCATTAGATAGACTTTGCTTTAAGGATTATATATCACTTTATTATGGATTATATACCATTCTTGCTAATTGTGCTAAACTTGGGAGAGACTGTAAGAGAAATGAAATCAGTCTATGCCTTGTACCTCTCCCTTCCCGGATGCCTTTAGAAGAGCTCAGATGGGTGCCACAAACCTAGGCAAAGAACTCAGGAGGTGGCTGTGGTGAAGTTAAACCATTGTCATGAAGAATAATCCTAAAAGTCTGGGGTGATGGCCTTCAGGATGGTAGTTGCCAATTTGCTATTCTATTTTTATGTAAGTTCCCCCCGCCTTACCATCACTCTTTCAGGGTTTAGTCTAAGTGAATTGGGAACTCTCAAGCAGGTTTTACCTTGGAAACTATTCCTTTTAGCATTTTAGACTTCTCCAGCTATTTTTTCCATACCATTCATACTTATTTTGTCTATTAAAAATATTTTCCCCCCCAAAAAATATTTTCCCAGCATCATTTCATTGTAGGGAAACGAAGTAGTCTCCTCCATAGGCAAACAAGATTAATGTGGAAACTTAGCACTTATCTACTTATATCTTTTAATGATTTCAAGTTCTAATCCCATCATTGAATTAAATATTCATGGTAAAAAAGAAAAGACAAGAAATAGAGTGGGGGCAGGGGTGAGATTCTAGGATATACTCCAGAGACGGACAGCCTGGCTGCTTGGTTTCAGCTAATCTGGCTTTTTTTGTTTATCACCCTTCAGATTTCACTTTGAAGGTCTTAGCTGAGGATTCTTTTGCTAAATACATTCTTTCTGAACAATATAAACATGTACACTACAGCCATTCAAGAACCCATTATTACTCTTTTAGCTCCTTTTTTTTTTATTTTTTATTTATGATAGTCACAGAGAGAGAGAGAGAGAGAGAGAGAGAGAGAGAGAGAGGCAGAGACACAGGCGGAGGGAGAAGCAGGCTCCATGCACCGGGAGCCTGATATGGGATTCGATCCCGGGTCTCCAGGATCGCGCCCTGGGCCAAAGGCAGGCGCCAAACCGCTGCGCCACCCAGGGATCCCTTAGCTCCTTTTAAATTTTACTTTCTTTTTACTTAGTGGTGGCAGTAACATCCTTATAGATATGCTGTTTTTAAGCGTGGGTGAAAGTGGACAACCAGAATTTCCCAGTTATTTCTTTTATTCAGAATAAAAAACTAGAAGTACAAATTTGGTACTAAAGTTTGGCATAGATAACAAATCAGCCCAAAACTTTAGAGCTTAAAACAACAATAATTTATTCTTTCTCATGATTCTGTGGCACAGGAATTTGGCTGTTCTACATGTCATCACCTAGGGTGGGGCACTGGGCTGTTTTCAACTGGGTTCACTCAGCTGCATTCAGCTGGTGGCTTGGATGAGCTGGAAAGCTGTGAATGTTTCACTTTGATTAGCTAATGTCTCTTGCTTTGCACTTATCCTTTCTCTTGGTAGCTTGGCCTTTTCTCACAGGACAGTAGTCTCAAGATAGTTGGGCGCACACACACAACGCATGTGCGTGAGCAGAGGGAGGGACAGAGGGAGAGGGAGAGAGAATCTTGAGCAGGCTCCATGCTCAGCAGACCCCAACACGGCTGGATCTCACCACCCTGAGATCATGACCTGAGTTGAAATCTAGTCGGATGCTTAACCAACTGAATCACCCAGTTGCCCTGATGGACTTCTTAATGGTGGCAGGCTTCCAAGAGAAAAAGTGGAAGCTGCCAGGTGCAGCATCACTTACACCATATTTAATTGGTCAAAGCAAGTTACTTGCCAGCCCAGATTCAAGATGCAGTGAGATGGATTCCACCGCTTGATGGGTGGAGTGGCAGGTGGCTTCAGGTAGGGAAGGAATTGGTGATGGCTATTTTGAGAATACTTTATACTCCACTTGCCTACCTCAGAGAACGTTTGCGAAATTTAAATGACTGAAGGCATTTCAGGGCCATACGTAAGATACGATAATAAAAGAAGTGTTGAGATTCCAAAGAAAGTGAGGAAAAACATATATACACACACACACCTATATATGTATTATCCCCAAGGGACTCACATCTCCTTAGAATATTTCCAGTATCATATCTAGTGAAGGCATAGGGATAATTTAAAACCCCAATTATTTCCAAAAAGAATGAATTAGCAAGAACTTTTGTTTAGTTCTGCTGGTTATATAGAAAGTTTGGGTGAGGCTGAACTGCCCTGTCTAAAATCCCAGTCCTCTTTAAATCTCTAATTCCCTGGAAAAAGCTGGGTAACATGACAGAACAATAACCGCAGGTCTCAGGATTGAGCTTGTCCTTTCTGCCCTGATTCTATCATTTCTTGCCTTCCTTGACAATACTTTTACTTATTTGTGGTCAAAGATCCTTTTCATGACTGAATTAATAAAGATTTTGAGAGATCATCAGTTCATCATGAGATAAAAATAATTCTAGACTCCTCCTGGCCATAAAGTAATTGCCACATTCATCTGATGAGTTTGCTTCTTCCTTTTTCAAGGATTTAGTAAATTATAGCCTGTGCTGTCTAATATGGAAGCCTCTAGCTATGTGTAGCATTTTAAATTTAATTAAAATATAAAATTCAGTGTCTCAGTTAACTCTAGTCATATAGCAAATGCTTACTAGCCACATGTGGCTTGTGGCCACCATATTGAGACAGTGAACAAGTAGAACATTTTTATATTTATTTACTTAAATATTTTATTTATTTATTCATGAGAGACAGACAGAGACATAGGCAGAGGGAGAAGGAGGCTCCCCATGGGGAGCCTGATGTGGGACTCCATCCCAGGACCCTGGGATCATGACCTGAGCCAAAGGCAGACACTCAACCACTGAGCCACCCAGGTGCCCCTAGAACATTTTTATCATAGACAATTTTAATGGGTAGCACTATTTTTAGACTTTTCTAACTCCTATGTTGCTGGTTTATTTTCTCCTCCTGTCTCCTTCAAAGGCTCTTTCTT